>NC_041385.1:180362814-180407281 GCF_002162155.2 Triticum dicoccoides | reverse complement strand
GAGGCGGAGCGGCGCGCGCGGGCCTCGGGGGCCGGCTGCGGGCTCGGCGGGCCGGGGTGGCGCGCGGTGGCTGGGTGCCATGTGTCGCGCCCTGGTTCGCCGGGCGGCGGCGGCGCGGGTGTCCGGCCTGGGACGGACACGTCCGGCGGCGCGGAGGGAGGTTTGCTAGGGTTTCGCCCGAAAATTTAGGGGAGGGGCACATATTTATAGGTAGAGGGAGCTAGGAGACTCCAAATGGAGTGTAGGTTTCGCCCACACGATCGTGATTGAACGACCGAGAGCATGGAGATGTCTTAGATGGGTTATTGGGCTGTTTTGGAGGGGTGTTGGGCTGCACACAATAGAGGCTTTTGCGGCTACCCGGTTAACCGTTGGAGTATCAAACGGACTCCAAATGGCACGAAACTTGACAGGCAGTTACCAGTGGTGTACCAAGGCTGCTTGGCAAATCTCAGTCCATCCCGGGAATGTTTAACACCCGCTCACAGCAAGAGACAAAAGGGGGATGCCGGAGGACATAGGAGTGTCGGATTGGAAAACGGACAACGGGGAAAATGCTCGGATGCATGAGACGAACACGTATGCAATGCAATGCACATGATGACATGGCAAAATGCAACACGCAAGCAAATGACATGGCAATGCCGACAAACAACTGGCAGACACCTGGCGCATCGAATCCGGGGCGTTACACCTCTCCAATGTATCTATAATTTTTTATTGTTCCATGCTGTTATATTATCATTCTTGAATGTTTTACAATCATTTTATAGTCATTTTATATCATTTTTGGTACTAACCTATTGACATAGTGTCCAGTGCCAGTTGTTGTTTTCTGCATGTTTTTTACATCGCAGAAAATCAATATCAAACGCAGTCCAAACGCAACGAAACTCCTGGAGGATTTTTTTGGGCCAGAAGAAAGCCAATGGGCCAAGGAAGCACCTGAGGGGCTGCTCGAGGGGAGCAACACCCACCAGGGCACGCTAGGAGTCCCAAACGCGCCCTGGTGGGTTGTGCCCACCTCGGGTGCCCCCCAAACCGCCTCTTGGCTCTATAAATACCCAAATATTGCAGAAACCCTAGGGGAGTCGACGAAATATTGATCTAGCCGCCGTAGAGTCCAGAACCACTAGATCCAATCTAGAACCATCATGAAGGGGTTCACCACTTCCATTGGTGCCTCTCGTATGATGCGTGAGTAGTTCTTTGTAGACCTACGAGTCCGTAGTTAGTAGCTAGATGGCTTCCTCTCTCTCTCTCTCACTCTCTCTCTTGATTATCAATACAATGGTCTCTTGGAGATCCATATGATGTAAGTCTTTTGGCGGTGTGTTTGTTGGGATCCGATGAATTTTGAGTTTATGATTAGATCTATGTTTTTAGCCATGAAAGTTATTTGAGTTTTCTTTGATCTCTTATATGCATGATTGCTTATAGCCTCTTATTTCTTCTCCGATATTTGGGTTTTGTTTGGCCAACTTGATCTATTTATCTTTAAATGGGAAGAGGTGCTTTGTAGTGGGTTCGATCTTACGGTGCTTGATCCCAGTGACAGAAGGGGAACCGACATGTATGTATCGTTGCTACTAAGGATAACAAGATGGGATCTATATCTCGGCAATAGATAAACAGATCCCGTCTACATCATGTCATCGTTCTTATTGCATCACTCTGTTTTCTCATGAACTTAATACACTAGATGCATGCTGGATAGCGGTCGATGTGTGGAGTAATAGTAGTAGATGCAGACAGGAGTCGGTCTACTAATCTTGGACGTGATGCCTATATAATGATCATTGCCTGGATATCGTCATGATTATTTGAAGTTCTATCAATTGTCCAACAGTAATTGTTTTCCCACCGTTTGCTATTTTTCTCGAGAGAAGCCACTAGTGAAACCTACGGCCCTTGGGTCTCTTTTCATCATATTTACCTTTGCGATCTATTTTCTCTTGCATTTATTTTCAGATCTATTAAACCAAAAATACAAAAATACCTTGCTGCAATTTATTTGTTCCGCGATCTATTTATCCTATCTACCACTTTTACCTCACGTTATTTGCCTATCTTGAGGCGCCGTACCCGGAAGGGATTGACAATCCCTTTAACACGTCGGGTTGCGAGTATTTGTTATTTGTGTGCAGGTGCTGTTTACGTGGTGTGAGGAGGTTCTCCTACTGGTTCGATAACCTTGATCTCATCACTGAGGGAAATATCTACCGTCACTATACTGCATCATCCCTTCCTCTTTGGGGAAATACCGACGTAGTTCTAGCAGACATCACTTTCCAGCGAGGTCCGTCCAAGAGGGAAGGAAGAAGGAAAAAAGTGACTGATGCGAAAAGGAATTTCAAGGACATGAGAAATAGCAAAACTTATATTTAAAAGGAGAATGTGTTTTTATTACATAAAAAAGTTAAATCAGATCGTTAACCTCAACATAAAAAGAGAATTATCTAAACAGGGATATCAACTATCAACCAAGCCTTCGCGCGCTGCATTTCCTACATATAGCACACAATTTTATGATTATGGATGTTAAGATTTGTACAAAACACATTGTATATGTTGGAAATATGAGCAATTTACCATGTGATTTTATGAATAGAAATGCTAGGTAAAACATGACTACTATAACAAAGATAAAGCAAGTCATGCAATCTGACATAGAGAAGGTAAAAAGCATCTGCATATATGAAGTGGATGAACTAGAACAGAGCATATGTAGGACAAAAGCTAGAACAAGAAAGACTAGAGCAAGAAACTTAGCAAGATCTTAAAACAGAAAGAACACGAAGATGTACGGAGCAGCGGTAGAAGCACCGGTCTTGGGGTCGAGGTCCTCGCCAGCCATGTCGTCGAAGAGGTTGTCGACGTCGGGGAAGAAGTCGTCGTTGGGCAAGTAGTCGTTGGTGTCTGTAGCGTCCGTGATGAACCGGTCACTAGTCGCGTAGAGTGCTCCCCAAAAACCTTATCACCCTTCTCCTGTATAGGACTCAAAGAGGTGGGGTTTCAGAGTCCTACTGTCCCGACCTGCAGTTCACGCTGCAAACCGGGATGGGGAAGATCGTGGCAGTAGTTCAGTGCTCAGGAACTCGGTGGCGAGAGGAAGATGATGTTTTGATGTGTCTCTCTGGAGAGGAGCGACCTCTCTTTTATAGGTACATGAGAAGTAGGCGAGAGGGCAGCGACGGGAGGTGAAGCAAAAGAGGGAGACAAAGCGAACAGTCTGCAGCCGAAGAGGTGCACCCCATTCATATACCCGTCGTGCGTGGCAAAAATTTAGACATCGGCTCGGCTCATTCCCGCAACCCGTGGCGCGGCACGTCGTGCCGAGGCGTGGCGGGCTGCGGAGGAGGAGTGCGCGTGAATATCCCTCTTATTCTCATGCTCATACATGTGGAGAAACAACCTCCCTTATAAGGAGGTCCAACTCCTACCAAACTAGCAATGTGGGACTAAACTTTGGTTCCACCTCTTGCCTTGCATGAATGGGCTGAGTGGGACCCTAGGATTTATTAGTAATTTCTGAAATTGCTATTGGGCTAGCTCAAAATAGATTAAATTCCAGTAGTATAGAACAGATAGAGTGCATGAACCATTCATGATTCCTTTACTGCGATAAGGAAAGAAAAAAATAGCATTCCTGATTATTTGTAATTGTATTGATAAAGGAAAAGGAAGTGTATCACCCATATTTCAAATGATGTCCAACAAAAATCTAGATATTACAACCTATATACAACAAAAAGAAATTGCATTTATATTTTCTAGGGGAAGGATATGAACACAGGTTGTGATACTCATGTCAAAGTACTTCATGCTATAAGAAACCACATGAGGAAACTGTCATGAGATCCTCTCTGATGCCCTTAAATAGTATTCCCTCCATCCAGAAATACTTGTCGGAGAAATGGATAAAAAAGGATGTATTTAGAACTAAAATATATCTAGATACATCAATTTCTTCGACATGTACTTCCGGGCAGAGGGAGTAAAACGAACACCAGACTTTAAAACTTTACTTCATAGGAAAGTTTCATTCAATTTGCTGCTCAAGCTGCTTTTATAGAGTGGGACATAATAATATAGAAAAAGTATACTTTGGAGTCTTTTGCGTGTACATGAAAAGATGAGAGGTGAGCAATCGGTCATCTATCGAACAAGCCAACACATGGAAGCACAAGGATGGTCTATCCTCCTCACTTTTATCATGATCGCTAAAATCAGCGAAGAACAATACCAGAGGTGTGCTAGCAGGATTTGTTCCCTTTGGTGTTGCCTAGAAGTTGACATGGAAATGCTCATATCTGAACCTCTTCTTGAAGCTAACTCTAGGTGATCCCCTAAAAATATAGGAGTAAAACGAAACAGTAAACTTAGTGGAGTGTAACACCCCGAGAATCATGCTACAGTAATCTCCCCCTAATGGTGGCCATGTCATCATGATTACTATGCAAATTGCCACTTGATCAATTTTCAATTCAAATTCAAATTTACAATACAAGTCAAATTATTATTTATTTCAAACAGTAAAACAAAAATGTTGGTAATGTCCCATAAAATCCCTAAGTAATTATCATGTTCAAACCAACCTCATTTGAATTTCCAAAATGCCCCTGGTAATCAATTAAGAGGATCAGCATCAAAATATTTGACCTTTTGAATTTCTAAAAATATTTAAACATTTCCAAATGCTCTAAAACTTTTTATGTAACACCCCAATATTATACTAGATTTATGTGCAAGTTTTCACTTTTAACAAAAAATAAAATATTAGCAAAGCAAAATACAAAACAGAGGAGAAAATTACAAAATAGAAAAGAAATAATAAAAAGAAAAAGGAATAGCCGAGGCATTGTGCCCTTGGCCCATCACTTCTATTGCTCCAGGCCCAGTCCACCTGGCCAGCCTTTCCTCCACCTTTCACTGGAGGAGGACCAAGGCCATGGCGTGGACGCCGCACGTCCGCACGCCCGCGGATGTCCACAGGTCGTTGATCCCACGGCTCCCCTAGGCGGTTAAGAGCACCCCCGAGCAGCCTCCCTCCCCCTCTAGAACCCTACCCATTCTCTTCTTTCCCCTTGCACTGCTTTTGCTTGATTTGGGGACGAGCCAAAAACGCGGTCACCCTTGCCACCATCGTCATTGCAGCCAGTCACCTCCCCAACACTAAGGACCGCGTCAGGAGAAACGCCTTCGCCGCCCTCGTCTCCCCCGTGCCAGGACACGCCCTAGACCATACAGGAACGTCGCCATCGCTGCCATCCTCGACGCTTCTGCCCGGCCATCGCCTCCCTTGATCCGCATGAGGCCGAGAACCCCAGGCCTCGCCGTCCGCTCCACTGTGAGTGTTGTGAGGCCCTCCGTCCGTTTCCCCCTTTTCCCCCTTCCTCCCATCGTCGAGGCCGCCATGCCCGTCACTGTGTTCCCACTGCGCTCACTGATACGTCTCCAACGTATAAATAATTTTTGATTGTTCCATGCTATTATATTACCTATTTTGGATGTTTAATATGCTATTTTATATTATTATTGGGACTAACCTATTAACCTAGAGCCCAGTGCCAGTTTCTGTTTTTTCCTTGTTTTTGAGTTTCTAAAAAAGGAATTATAACAGAGTCCAAACGGAATAAAACTTTCGCAATGATTTTTCTTGGACCAGAAGACAGACGTGGGACTTGGAGTCCAAGTCAGAGAAGCCCCGAGGAGACGACAAGCCAGGGGGCGTGCCCTAGGGCTTGTGGGCCCCTCGAAGAGCCCCTGACATCCTACATTGGCCTATAAATTCAGAAATATTCGAGAAACCCTAAAGGCGTCCACCAAAATACTTTTCCACCGCCACAGGTCTCTGACCTCATGAGATCCCATCTAGAGGCCTTTTCCGGTACTCTGCCCGGATTCAATCACGGAGGGCTTCTACATCAACCCTATTGACCTTACGATGAAGCGTGAGTAGTTTACCACAGACCTACGGGTCCATAGCTAGTAGCTCGATGGCCTCTTCTCTCTCTTTGATCTTCAATACAATGTTCTCCTCGATATTCTTGGAGTTCTATCCGATGTAATCTTCTTTTGCGGTGCATTTGTCGAGATCCGATGAATTGTAGATTTATGATCGGATTATCCATGAATATTATTTGAATCTTCTCTGAATTCTTATATGCATGATTTGATATCTGTGTACTTCTATTCGAATTATCGGTTTGGTTTGGACAATTAGATTGGTATTTCTTGCAATGGGAGAGGTGCTTAGTTTTGGGTTCAATCTTGCGGTGTCCTCACCCAGTGACAAAGTAGGGGTAGCGAGGCACGTGTTGAATTGTTGCCATCAAGGGTAAAAAGATGGGGTTTATATCATATTTCTTGAGTTTATCCCTCTACATGATGTCATCTTGCTTAAAGCGTTGCTCTGTTCTTATGAACTTAATACTGCAGGCAGGAGTCGGCGATGTGTGAAGTAATAGTAGTAGATGCAGAATCATTTCGGTCTACTTGTCACAAACGTGATGCCTATATACATGATCATCCCTAAATAATCTCATAATTATTCGCTTTTCTATCAATTGCTCGACAGTAATTTGTTCACCCACCGTAATACTTATGCTATCTTGAGAGAAGCCACTAGTGAAACCTATGGCCCCCGGGTCTATCTCTTATCATATAAGCTTTCAATCTACTTTTATTTGCATCTTTACTTTTTCAATCTATATCATAAAATACCAAAAATATTTATCTTATCATATTATCTCTATTAGATCTCACTTTCGCAAGTGGCCTTGAAGGGATTGACAACCCCTTTATTGCGTTGGTTGCGAGTTCTTGTTTGTTTGTGTAGGTGCGTGGGACTTTTGAGGAGCCTCCTACTGGATTGATACCTTGATTCTCAAAAACTGAGGGAAATACTTACGCTACTATTGCTGCATCACCCTTTCCTCTTCAAGGAAAACCAACACAAGCTCAAGACATAGTAGTCCATTGTATCGGCTTACGCATGGAACCCGGGGGAGGCGGTGGTGACGGCCGAGCCGCTCGTGATGATGTCGTCCATGTCGGCTTCCGTCGCGTCGGGGTTGCCGAAATGCAAGACGAGGCTTGCGAGCGCCACGGCGCAGAGGCGACATTGGGAAGGCGGCGTAAGCCGGCGGCGAGTAGGTGTATGGGGGTTCCTGGACGCCGACGAACGCGGGTGAGGGCGTGCGCTCGGCGGGGTGGCCATACGGAAAGGTGATGTTGGGGTTGAACCCGCCGTGCACATCACTGTCAGCGTAGCCAGGCGAGGGCGCGCACCCCCAGGGTTGTGGTGACGGCGAGAAGTCGTCCGGCGAACCAACGCTCTGCTGGCTCCAGGCAACTTGCGGGCCGTGGCCGCTGGGTGGATTCATCATCCCCGCGCGAGACGCCACTGCATGCTCTGTCATGCGAGACTAAAGGAAATATGCCCTAGAAGCAATAATAAAGTTGTTATTTTATATTTTCTTATATCATGATAAATGCTTATTATTCATGCTACAATTGTATTAACCAAAAACTTGATACATGTGTGGATACATAGACAAAACATCGTGTCCCTAGTAAGCCTCTACTAAATTAGCTCGTTAATCAAAGATGGTTAAGTTTCCTAACCATAGACATGTGTTGTCATTTGATGAACGGGATCACATCATTAGGAGAATGATGTGATGGACAAGACCCATCTGTTAGCATAGCATATTGATCGTTCAGTTCTATTGCTATTGCTTTCTTCATGTCAAATACATATTCCTTCGACTATGAGATTATGCAACTCCCGGATACCGGAGGAATACCTTGTGTGCTATCAAACGTCACAACATAGCTGGGTGATTATAAAGATGCTTTACAGGTATCTCCGAAGGTGTTTGTTGGGTTGGCATAGATCGAGATTAGGATTTGTCACTCCGAGTATCGGAGAGGTATCTCTGGGTCCTCTCGGTAATACACATCATAAGAAGCCTTGCAAGCAAAGTGACTAATGAGTTGGTTGCAGAATAATGTAGTATGGAATGAGTAAAGAGACTTGTCGGTAACGAGATTGAACTAGGTATGAAGATACCGACGATCGAATCTCGGGCAAATAACATACCGATGACAAAGGGAATAACGTATGTTGTCATTACGGTTCGACCGATAAAGATCTTCGTAGAATTTGTAGGAACCAATATGAGCATCCAGGTTCCGCTATTGGTTATTAACCAGAGAATTGTCTCTATCATGTCTACATAGTTCTCGAACCCGTAGGGTCCGCATGCTTAACATTGGATGATGATTTAGTATTATATGAGTTATGTGATTCGGTGACCGAATGTTGTTCAGAGTCCCGGATGAGATCACGGACATGATGAGGAGTCTCGAAATGGTCGAGAGGTAAAGATTGATAAATAGGACGATAATATTCAGACACCGGAAGTGTTCCGGAGGGTACTGGGTACATATCGGGTCACCGGAAGGGGTTTCGGGCACCCCGACAAAAGATATGGGCCTTATGGGCCAAGAGGGGAAACACACCAGCCACAAGGGGCTGGTGCACCCCCGTATGGGCCGGCCTAAGTGGAGAAGGAAAAGGGGAGGAGGAAAGGAAAGAGAGGGAATAGGATTCCCCCTTCCTTCCCCCTCTCCCCTCTTTCCTTCCCCCTTCAGTATACAAAGAAAGGGGGCGCATGGCAAGGCTGAGCCCCTAGGGGGGGGCGGCCAAGCCCTAGGGCGCTCTGGCTACCTTCCCTCCCCTCCCACCTATATATATGTGACGAGGGGCGCCTCACAAGCACACACCAACAATCGTTAGCCGTGTGCGACGCCCCCCTCCACGGTTTACGCCTCCGGTCATATCTTCGTAGTGCTTAGGCGAAGCCCTGCGCGAATCACTTCACCATCACCGTCACCATGTCGTCGTGCTAATGGAACTCATCTACTTCCTCGACACCTTGCTGGATCAAGAAGGCAAGGGACATCGTCGCGCTAAACGTGTGTAGAACTTGAAGGTGTCGTACGTTCGGTACTTGATCGGTCAGAGCTAGAAGAAGTTCGACTACATCAACCACGTTGTCAAGAGCTTCCGCTTTCGGTCTACGAGGGTACGTAGACACACTCTCCCCCTCTCGTTGCTATGCATCTCCTAGATAGATCTTGCGTGAGCATAGGAAATTTTTTAAATTTCATGCTACATTCCCAACAGAGACACCTTTGCCTGCTCCGCCGCGCGAGACGCCTCTGCCTGCTCCGCCGCCGCCGACGCGGCCGCGTCCTGGTCCCTCTTGGCGTTGAGCCTGTTTCCGCCGGTCGATGGTGACAGCCTCCCGGCGCTGAACCTCGACCTTCCAGTCGGTGTTCGACATGCCTGGTGGTTTTGTCGGCGGCGTCCTCGGCTTCCTTTGCTTCAGCTAGGTGGCATCGGCACCGGCGGCGACGCGAGGGGACGTATACTTCTTCGGCGGCATGGCGGCCAGATGGAGGGGAGAGGGAGGAGAATGGCAGGAGAAGAGGGGCAATGGAGAATGGAGGGAAATGGGGAGGGGAGCGGGGGATCGGCGGGAAAAAGGTCCGTCTCTCACCGACAGAGTGGACCCACGCGCCTTTTCGCTTCAGCCGGCGCCCCCAGGCAACCCCCGTGGGCTCGGGTTCGGCTCAGATTCGCCGACTATTATTTCGGCCCAAACCGGCGATAAACAAGGCCATGGGGGCGCGACTGGACCGATTTTTTGGGCCGGCGCTAAAAAAAGAGCCTTGGGGGCATGTTGGGGGCGCGAGTGGAGATGCTCTTATGCAACACTTCATTTATTAGCTTGTAGACCCATCTTGTCTTGATACGTGTGATGTTACTCATGGTATGAGTAACTAGCTATGTTACTCAATCAATCTCTCTCCTTATTAAATCATTACCACATAAGCAAATGTGCTGAGTTGGACCTTATGTTACTGCTAAAGTTACCTTGTGGACCATCATGCAATACCTATCTTCTCACATGCATGGATGCCGTTCTCCTTCCTATCTCTGCCTCTCTCCTTGCACCCTTCGGTCCAGTTTTCTGCTTTCTTTACATTTCACACTTGGAGAGGTGGACTTTTCTGCAAGCTACATTTCAGACTTGGAGAGGTGGACTTTTCTGCAAGCTACACTTCCTGCAGGGCTATAGCTTTCTGTCCGAGCCTACTACCTTCGTCCTGGTTTATTAGTTCCTTTTATATTGTGTGTCAAATTTTGAGATTTTACTAACAAAATATTAATGTATGTCACCAAAAATTATATCTTTATATTTGTATTTAAATGTAGTTTCCGATGATATTATTTTTGATGACATGCATTAACATTTTGTTAAATAATTTTAAGATCAAAATAGAGCATAAATTATGAAGGGAACCAACAAACCATGACAGAGGTAATAGTTCTGAACTTGCTTGGACCTGCGGCAATTTTAAGATAAAAATATAACACAAATTACGAAGGGGGCCAATAAAAAATACAAAAAGGACCAATAAACTAGGATAGGGTGGTTATTCCAAACCTGTGTACCCGCGGGGCAGGCCATGCCCTAATGAACTACTACTACGTGGATTGGGTTGTGGGGACCAGATCGTTCGTAGCTGTCACCTGGCCCACTAATGAACTAGTATTACGTGGATTGGGCTATGGGGATGCCATCGCTGGCCTAAAGCCCATCTAAACGGGCCTGGGCCTGGTGTAGAACAAATCGCCCTCATATACGATCTAAAATGTAAGGCACCCTAAAAAGATCTAAAGGGGAGCTGCTATACAGCGCTGCAGGCGCCCATTAACGATCCGGCACCTGTAGCACTGCTAGCATAGACCGGCCCACTAGCGTGCTGCCTTAATTTTTTTAATTTTTTTTTGCAAAAATAAAAATATGAGATAAAGAAAGGTTTACAGATTTAAAGAAAAAAGTTCGTCCATTTGAAAAAATATGCTCATATCTTTAAAAAAGGTTCATAAATTTTTAGAAAGTTCATCAATTTAAAAAAAGATCATTCAAATTGAAAAAAGTTCATCCAATTTCACAAGAGTTCATTAAATTTGAAAAAAGCTCATAGAAATTGAAAAAAAGTTCATGTATTTTTAGAAAAAGTTCATAAATAAAAAAAAGTTCATCCATTTTCAAAACAAAATGTTCATTAAATTTATAAAAAGTTCATCAATATTCAAAAAAGTTCATCAATCTAAAAAAAGTTCACAAAAATTTCAAAAAAATGGTCAACCAGCGCCTAGATGGGCCGGCCCATTTAGGGACGCCACAGGGCCAGTTAACAAAATGCACGTTGTGGCGCCAAATAGGAAATGCCGAAACTTTCCACCAAATCGCCGAAGCCGATCTGAATCAAGGCTCCTAGCATAAGTTCATTTCTGGTTAGGAAGCTGCAAAACCTTGCTTAGAAACACCACGGATTATTTCATCATCGTGAAGTTTCATCATCGAGAAGTGCCTTCCGAATATACTCCCTTCATCTTAGGCAGCGCTTTCTCGATCGGGTGGGCCATTCTTGGGCTTTGTTAACTTTCAAGGACGTGTTGTAGTGTGTCAAGTCTCTTCTTTGGATGTATTCATCTTTAGACTGGCCATAAATTCTTTGTACTTGGAACAATGTAAGATGTTTTTTTACACTATGGGACGGAGGGAGAATGAGCGTTAGGTGTGAATGTCTTGTGATAAAAAATACACCTCTGTAAACTAATTTAAGAAAGTTTAGATAATTAAAATAGTGATCTGAACACTCTTATATTAGTTTAAGGAGGGAGTACTAATATGAAAGGGAGTAACAAATTTTGCTTTGCATTGTTTATTGAATCAACTCGATGTAGGAAAGAAGTTCGTGTGGAGTTTTCGCAGACACGGCCACTATTTATCAACTCATATATCCAGGGATCATTGGCTACAGAACGTACATACATGCCAAAATTTTGCAGCCAGGGTACATAGATTTACGATGGAGCTACATATATAGAGGGGCTACGGCTACGTACATACATGCCAAAATTTTGTAGCCAGGGTACATAGATTACGATCGAGCTACATATATACAATCCCGGGACCAAAATTTTGTAGCCAGCCATACGTACCGCGCATGTCCGTGCGAACACGAAGACGTGCATCAACGCTACTACGTACGCTACATCCTTCAACCTAGCCTGCTACTGCGTACATCCATAGCACTACATCCTTCATACACACGTACGATATATAGGAGGACCGGACTGTGAGGCCGTACATCGTCTACCACGCTCGATCATTCGCGCCCGAGATCCTTCTTGACCTCCTCGAGCTTCTTCTCGTCCGGCTCGATCACCACCCCGCCCTCGTCCTCGGCGCGCTCGTTGCCGGAGCCAGTCGCACGGCTCAGCCCGCCCTTCTTACGCCCTGCAGCACGCAAGCGTATCAACACAAGGTTAGCACATCAATGGCTCAAGAAACAAGTTAGAACAACTGGTATATATATACGCATACGCCAGCGCACGTACCTTCTGCCAGGCGCTCCTGCGCCTCGAGGGTCTTGCCGCCGGCGCCGCTCTTGATGACGGTCTCGCCCTCCTCGCGGGCGCGGCGGTCCAGCTCTGCCCGGATCTCCGGGTCCTGCAGCTCCGGCGCCTTCTTCACCTGCTGTGTCCGGGTCTCCGAGTCCTGCAGCTCCGGCGCCTTCTTCACCTGCTCTGCCCTGATCTCCGGGTCCTGCATCTCCGTCGCCTTCTTCCCCTGCTGTGCCATTGCTCGCGGTCTGCTCGTAACACGCCCTCGAAGTCTGTCTCCGCTAGCCTGCTGATATGCTCTGCTTCACCCGAGAGCGGAGGCCACTTATATAGGTCGTGAACGGCGGTGCGGTCCGGATACGTGGACGGTGCATGCTGCCGGCCGTGGTGCGCTGTTACCTCGGCCTTTCACCGCTGGCCGGCGTGGCCAACATGCATGGGGTGCGCGCCACGTTTGATGGGAAGTGATTTCACGAAGAGCAAGTAGCAATGACCATAGTCAAACGTTGCCGTAAGTTCATGCGCCGGGGACTCACGTGGAGGCCCTTCTGCCCAGGCAGCACATTGCACGCTACTGTTTCGTGTGCTGAGGCAGTCGGTAGATCATTTGGTTTTGCATCATCGGTTTCAGCACGTTTTTTTAAGAAAAGGCTTAGGCCCGACTTTATAAACAAAGCCACACGGCAGAGTTACAGAGCCAACACAGCAACACCAGGAACAAAGCCACCACCAGTTCATCCAAACACGTGCAAGCAACGACGAGCATGAAAGTATGACGGATATATGGCACCCTGCTAGACACGGCACGCAGGCCGGATAAGAAAGGAAAGACAAAGCCGGCAACTAAGCCGAAGAGCCACCAAAATGCGAGATCAGACATCAGGATCCTGCCCAATAAGAGACGACACCGAGGCCCGAATTTTAGATACGAAAACACTAATGCCCACACATGTGGGTGTTAGCCATCTCAACCACACGCCTCCATCGCCGTCCAACAGTCTCTGCACGAATCTTGGCACGTTTTGGCTGATTTTGTGTGCCATGTAGGACAAGGCGCGTGTGTGGTGTGTGACATAGTTCGCCCATACGTCGGTTGCCTCCCCGCGGTCAGCGGTTGCCACTCGGGGGCGTGCGATGGAACTGCTCTGCGCCCGCACGCCACGCCCGACCGTGGTTGACGTCAAACACGTTGCGCACTTCGCCCCCCTCCCCTCACGGTTCCATTTACTCCTCCCCTCAGTTATTCGCACAACCCACCCCGCAGTTCAGTCGATTGGAGGAGAAGGCGAGAGGAGAAGGCGACGGCGGAGGCGGAAGAGTCGATGGCATTCGCGGCCGTCGGTGGGACTCGCCGGATCGAAGCGTCTTCGCCGGAGCGCCTACAGATTGAAGGTAATGCTTCCTCCCACGCTCAAAATCATTGCCTGCATTTCTCCCTTCCCCTCCGTGGTCGATGCTTCGCTCGAGATTCATCGAGATTCAGGCGGGTTCGCGATGCGCCGGCGGGGTCTTGCGCTTGCTGTTTTCGATGGCATTGAACAGTTTCGTCGCCGCCGCGGTGGCGGTCACCTCGGTGTGGTTCGGCCTGTCCGAAGCCACATCCTGGTTGTGCTTTGGGATTGGACCGTCGTTTTTATGTCCGATAGTTGCTCATTGCCTCGAAATGCTATTTGCGATCAGTGTAGGGAGAATTTTGTTGATGAATTTCAAGTTATGGTAGTTGGCATTGAACCCTAGATCTATGTAGTTGTTCTTCAAAAGTGCAGTATGAATGCAAACATGGTACTTTCAGTAACTATCTGCATCGTATGGCAACTAATTTCCTGATCGACTGTGGTAGTTGCCACAAATATGTTTTTCATGTGGCAACTAATTTCGTGCACATGCTATGGCTGTTGCCACGATGTAGGCATGGTAAAGTGTAGTAAATAGGTAGTCATGGCAGTTTCAGCAACTATGTGCACTGGATGGCAACTAATTTCCACATCAACTGTGTCACTTGCCACACATATGCTTTTCATGTGGCAAGTATTTCTGTGAACACAGTATGGCTGTTGACATGTTGTAGGCAGGATAATGTGGCAAATTCACTGTACCACAGACCCAAATTTGTGTGTTGCCACGCTGACTTGTGGCAACTGACAGGATAATGTGGCATGTTAAAGTGTAGTAAATAGGTAGTCATGGCAGTTTCAGCAACTATGTGCACTGGATGGCAACTAACTTCCATATCAACTGTGTCAGTTGCCACATATATGCTTTCCATGTGGCAAGTATTTCTGTGAACACATGGCTGTTGCCATGTTGTAGGCAGGATAATGTGGCAAATTTATTGTACTACAGACCCAAATTTGTGTTTTGTCACGCTGACTTGTGATATCTGAACATATTTGGCCGTACTAAATGGCAACTCATTTTTAATATGAGGTTGGTGTGTGCATTGCAATTACAGTTTGTTCAATAGATGTTTTCAACGCTTTTTTGAATTTGTGTTGCATTTTAACATGACAATTTCAACCTAGCACATTTTGCCTTTGAACACATGGCAACTCATTTTTGTATGAGGACAGGGTGTGAGTTGCCACATTTTATGTTTGTGCAGTGGAAGATTTGTGCCTTTCTTTCGTAATATCTTGTGCTAACATGACAACTTCAACATTTTGTTTTAAGTGCATTACGATCTGTACATTTTTTAAATGAAGCCAGTGTGTTTAATTGCCACATTTATGTTTTCGACAATCATAGGGGTGCGTGTGTGTTCATATGATATTTGCCTTCACTATTTGCCATTTCAATTGAGCCCATGTGGCAAGCACATTCTGTTAGGTGGCAACTGCTTACTTCATACATTTCATTTCCACCCTGACAATTTGGTTTGTTCTTACCTCAGCAGAGTGGCTCGCGGCGATCATCAAAACGATGATGATGATTTCATGGATGCACCGCAGCAGAATCGGGCAACTGGACGGAGAAAAGACGACGATGAGGTAACTGTCCACCCCCTCCCTCCCCCCTCCATATGTTTTTGGATGCCACATTGAGCTTGCAATCGTCTGTTAGGAACTAAATTTTCATGACAGTGAAAACATGGCAACAAATGATCATTTGTCTGTTTTGTAGAAGAAGAAACGTACTCGCAATAGGGCTTCGCAGGAACGCCTGACTTCATTGACCGGCAGATTTACCGACGATCAGAAGGGAGCTGCTACTGAGATGGGTATGCAGGCACTAATGGATGTCTGGTGCAAGAATCTAGTGAACCATGTATGCGACTGGCTTGGTGAGATTTACGACCCCGCCTCCAGGGAATTTGTGATTCCGGGACGTGGAAGACTGTCGTTGGACGAGGAGTCCGTGTTCTGCACTTTAGGTGTGCCTCGTGGGAAAATCAAAGTCCCATATGAGGTCAATAATAAGATCGAGGAAATGTTGTTTCCCCGTTTGTTTCCTGGGTTGGAATCCATGCCGAATACGATTTTCCTGGCAGATTCGCTGTAGGCCATGACAACCCATGGCGAGGTTTTTAAGATGAAGCTACTCATGTACCTCATCTCAGCTGTTTTCGCGCCGACCACTTTTCTTCGCCCAAGCAACAAATGCTTCCCCATCCTGGTGAATGATCTATCCGTACTCCTTTATTTCCTTCAATCTGTTGGCTCCGATGTCATGTGTAAGCTAGGCACTGCCAGTTTTTTGATGTTTTTCCATTTGATTTCTGATGCGGCAACTTGTTGTCCTGAAATTTGTGTCGTGCAGGCGAAACTAAAAGATGTGAAGAACATGAATTGGTGTAAGTTCATTGCTGACTTCCTGCATGATGCATTCTCAAACAAGATGTACCACAAGGGTTGTCGACTGCATTTAATGGTATTTTTTACCAGTCCTTTTTGTGAACACTCTTTAACACCTTTATTTATGCATGGCAACCATGATGGTGACATTGTGGCAACTAACATCATAACAAGATGGCAACTGCCATCATACCATGATGGCAACTAACACAGACAGATGGCAACTTCTTCTTTTATTTTCATGCACTTCAACTTGATAATTGTAGGAACATATATTAGTTTGTTTTTGTAAAATATCATGATGGCAACTGATATTTTTTCCTTTTCAAATTGTTGTACATCAGCTCATGTACGTAGACTGTCTTGATCTGTCCACTGTGGACTTCACTGGGACAGGAGGCCCGCCGCCTACACACAAGTTTGCTATTTCTGCGTGGACTTACGATGCTGTCAAGGCTGTGCTTGCTGCAGACAGGGTAACTGATACCAAATATGGGAAACTGCAGGTTAGTTCTGGTTTCTTTCTCTACACGGCATTCTTACATTTTTTTGCTGCATAACATATGAAAAAAATCCTCATGTGGCAACCGTCTGTGGCTAACAAGAGATGACTACCTTGTTAGCCATGGTTGTCTGCGCATGGTATCCATGTCTCACTCCACATGGCAACTCTGTCATCCATGCTGAAACTTATATTCTCTTCCTTTTTTTTGTTTATTTGCAATACATGAACTGTTAGTTAGTGTTCATCATTTTCTCTCTTACATCCTAGCTATTTTTTTGGTTATTTCCAGCTGATGGCCAAGCATGCTATAGACTACAGTGTGTTTGGGGGGCCTCAAAACTTTGGAAAGTGGATGGACGTGCACTCAGCTCCGTCTTGCCCTACTGAGGTAATCAAGGATATATATCTATGGTTGCTTTGGATTATTTTTTATCTGGTGCAAGTGAATCTAATATGGTTGGTTATTGCTGCTTCTTGTTTCGTGCACAGGCGAGGGCATCTGTTGAGCATCTAATTGGGCAGTTTGCATCCGGAATGACCAGCTTGCTTGGGAAGCTGGTTGAGGGTTGGACGTCCCTCAATGGCTCTGGCAGAGACGCGGTTGCGAGGCAGTTCACTACATTTGTTGTAGAACGGACACATCGGCCAACTGGTTGTCGTGGCCGGTACGACTACAACAGTTCCCAAGAGCTTGCTGACACACAAGATGAACTAGATGGAGATGCTGCTCTCAACAAGGACGATGACGATGACATGGAGAACGTGCAGCACGACACCGATGATGATGAACATGTTGAAGTTCGTGCAGGTGGTAAGAAGGGCAAGGCTGCACCAGATGTCCCCTCACCGGAGAAAGTCAAAGAACATACAGCTGCGAGAGGCGAGGGAGTGTTGCCCTCAAAGAGGGAGAGGGCTCCAGAGGATGTTGGGCAGGGTTCTCCTGGCAAGAGGTCTAGGACTGATCCCGTAGCTGCTAGGAGGAGGTTCAACTTCTATTTTTAGTGTTTTGTTTTGTCTATCATTTTTTAACAAACTGACCCTTTTTTGCATTTGTTTTGCTAAGCGTGGCAATGAATTTCCTGTCTGACACTTGCCACCTTTTTTTGCCACTATCTTATACGTGCAGTGAGGCAACAGCTGATGGATGAGCAGTTACGAAGAAATAGGCACCAACGCCAACCCGTGTTTCTGCTCGATTGAACAAAGGTGCCCCCATTGCTGGTGACACCCCTTCCACTAGGTTATCTCCTCGTACGACGACATCCAACACCGGGTCCTATCATGTTGCCAGACATGAGAAAGCTAGTCAAGAAGTAGGTTTTCCCTATTCTTTCATTGCCATAGTGCTATATTTTTTGATTTTTCAATGCAACTGTTCAGCTTGCCACATGGGCTACTATCATCAGTCCCACATGGCAACTGCTGTTTTTCCAATGATCTCTTTCTTTTTTAACTGCATGGCAACTCCTGATTGTTTTTGCATGGCAACTGCTATCTAGGCCAAATGGCAACTCTTATTGTACCTACATGGCAACTACTATCTTTCCATTAGCTTGTGTGCTCATCCCATACCTAGTTTTGAAATTGCATTCCTGGCAGATCATACATTTTTTTCATTCTTCAAGATGGCTAGCATGGCAACTCTTGCTTGTTCTACATGGCAACCGCTAACTATGCCACATGGCAACTCTTATTCCACCTACATGGCAACTACCAGCTTTCCACCTACTTTTCATTTTTTTTAAGATTTCTACCATGGCAAGTATTTTTTGTTCGTTTTTTAATACGTTTCATGTGCTTTTCCTTTGCAGGGTGAAGAAGACTACTACACGCGTGACCAAGCATATCATTAGGGACCCACTCGAACACCTTCATTCAAAGTTGTCGACAGGTGGCAACTCAGATGTTCATGAGGCGCCAGTCGACAAAACTGCTGCTGCACCGTCAACTGTTCCCACTAGCTCTGACGCAAGCGGTCGACCATCTCCGCCGGTTGCAGATGTGCATGCTACAACAACAGGCATCCGTACATCGGGGAGTGACGAGTCGGTATCTGCCAGGACTACTGAAATATTGCCCACTCTGCTGGCAATGAAGGATGCTGTTGTGAGCCATGCCACCCCATCAGCAAGCGTTGAAGTGGACGCCCCCGAGACCAACCTAAGCAAGGAAGATTCCCGCTCATCTGACACGGATTCCAAGCGCGTGCGTGGTGGCACTACTGTGTCCATGACAGAAGTGGCTGAGGCGACAGTTCATAGTGATATGCCATCCACGGGTGAGAGTCTTGGCACAACAGCTCCAGCTCCTGGTGGTGCAGAGGTTGCTAAGGCAACTGTTTTGCGAGCTGATCTTCCACCTAGGCGTCGTAGCCCCCGCAAGCAATCAACAGACATACCCAACGCACCGGTTGTAGCTAGGAGCAGCAGAGATGAGTCTGGTTATGTTCCTGCGTTCACACTATTCCCACCACCTGCCAAAATCAATGTTATGGAGAAACCGGAAGACCGGAGTACAACTGATGCAGGTGTCAAGCCGGGCACGAGTGATGGAGGTGAACATCCGGAGCAGACTGCGTCTTTACCCGCAGTGGAGAACCCCAACTTAAATCTGCCCACTTCCAAGCTCCCGGTCAATGTTGGTGTCCCCTATAGCCCAAACAAGAAGGTTGTCAAGAAAGCTGCGGCTGATACCGCTGACAACACGCCCCGCCCTATGAATAAGCCCGATGATTCTGCAGCGGCCGATTCAGATATGTTTGTTGATCTTTCATCCTTGGATTCTGCCCCGCAAGTTGTTCGCGGTCTAGCCAGTAGGCATGAGAGGCACCCAATGGCCTTCACCCCACCGAGCTTTAGCCTTGGAATCAGTCAGGATCAACCAGTGGTGCAAGATCCTACGCCAGTTACCTTTGCTTTCCCAGGAGGCATGGCTGCAATGATGGCGCACCCAATGGTCGAGGGCAGGAAGGCTGTCAAGTTCGCAGAGCCGATCGTCCAAGGTACATTTCTTCTGCGCTTATCATTTTCTTGTATACATCTGTGTAGTCTGACTTTTGTCCCAAGCAATTTTTTTTGGGTTCTCACATGTGATGGCAACTGTTATGTGATGACATGGCAACTGGATTTGTTGTACCATGTCACCTAAATTTTTGTTGACATGCTATATTTTCCATTCGGCAACCACATGGCAACTGAAGTTGATACAACATGGCAACTGTAGTTGTTTTCATATGGCAACTACAGTGCACTACACATGGCAACTGGATTTGCTGCAACATATCACCTGCAATTTTGTTTCCATGCTGCATTTTTCATTCGGCAACCACATGGCAACTGGAGTTACACAACATGGCAACTGCAGTTGCTCTCACATGGCAACTACAATGCAATGCACATGGCAACTGGATCAGCCTTCACATGGCAACTCCCTACTTTTTGTACATACATTTCATATCATCCACCTTTTCTTTTCACACTACATTTGTTTTGTTTTCCAGGTATCCTAACCCACTTTTTGATCCTTGCAGGCACCCCTGAGTAGATTTCGCCGCCACTTGGTGAAGTTTACCGCAGGATTGAGGAGGCAGCATTGCAGAGGAGGTCCTCACGAGGTCAGGGGCAATCAAGTTCCAACGTGCCTGCTGAGACGGTATCTGAGGATACCATTAGAAGTGCCACCCCTGGTTCTGTGAAGCAGCAGAGGGTAGTTCACCCACCTCCCGCGGATGACTACGAGCCCGAAGTCAAGGCCACAAAGGAGCAAAACCAGCTATACGATATTGTCAAGCGATTTGGAAATGTGAGGGCTAGCAGCAAGCACATGAAGGAGCTGAAAGTGTAATGACCACACCACATAACCTCTCATTTTGATTTGATATTTTTACCATTCATATTTTTCCTACTTTCTAGATATGATCCGTTTACATTTTATTTCTTTTTTTACTTAGTAGACATGATTCTTTCATGTTATATCATTTTCATATAGCTCATGTTTGGACAGAATCAAGGTCATACAATGCGAAGCGACGTACATCGACCTGGGTGATCTTGCCGTGTCCGTGAGGCCACTCGGTAAAATGTCGACGAATGTAGTTGCATGTGGGATTGACTTCATCAACAGGCATATGGATATGTCTCTCGACAAAACAATCATGCATTACAGTGTGACCTGCAAAATATGGGATGGTGACTTCCACCACAAAATCCTGAGGAAGTATTTTTCTGCGTACGGTGAATTCAAGCTCACAATGAAGAAATGTGTGAGTACTCCTTCCTTTTTTGTACATTTTTTCCTCCCATGGTATGTTTTTCGCAAGTAGCTACACCCTGCTTATGTGACAGTTGTTTCATGTGGCAACAGCTGCCATGTATAAACTGACTTTTGATTTGCATCCACATACAAACTATGTGGCAACTTCAAAGTAAAATAAAGGGCAACTCTGTTCATACATGGATGGCAACTTCTTTTACCTACCCACTATAACTAAACATTTTATGTGGTTCTATTTTTTGGCCCCTTGCTGCTTTATGTCACTCATGTGCCTCTTACTGCAACCGATGATATCCTTACACGTCATTTTCCCAATTACACCATTTTCTATTCTTCATGGGAACTCTGCTTCTTATTTCCTTCATTTTACTTACAGGTCCTGTTCCCCATGTTCCAGGATCTTGCACCACATGACCCACATGACAAGTGTGGTCACCACTACGCGATCTGCCTTGACATGAAGAACCAACGTTTTGAGGTGCTTGATTCAATGCATTCGGCAGCTGATGCAGACCTTACTACGCATGATGAATACTTCATCAACAACCTCAAAGAGATATGGAACCGTCACTACGAACACTCAAAGGTCCAAATCAGACATTTTCCAATTGAGTACATGGCGACTACGAAGCAAGGGAACACGTAATTTTCCATCTCTTTCTTCATGTGTCCTTTACACCAATGCTAACCCTCTTTTGTTACATCTGAATTGAAGTTTATCATTGTTATCTCTGTCCTTTTTGCGAGTTCACCTGATTCTTTTCTTGTACAGGACGGACTGTGGCTTCCACACGTTGGAATACCTTGCAAAGTAGGAAGGTAGACTGGTTCCTGTTGTCACAGTTGCAATGGTCGTTGAGCTCCGGAAAATTTACACATGGAACTGGTTGACGAATGAAGATTTCAACACGTGGTCCGGAGCACGTGAGTTCGTAGAGGAAGCTGTCAAGAAAGTCACAAAGAAGTACAAGTGATCACGTGGTGATCCATACCGAATGCCTACCTTACATTCTGTTGCCGAGGAATGTAAGGTATTACCTTTGTTCTTTTCAAAACTATGTCCGTGTGCTATGTTATGACTGCAACCCCCGTGTAGCCTAGTATGTAGTGTGCTAGCGACATTTGAATATTTTCTGTAATATATGTGTGGGTGTGAACCTATTTAGGCGTGACAACAGATACGTTTATATTTATCATTATTATTATGCTTTCATCGTTGGTAGCACCAGTTTGGTGTTTCGAATGTGTCTACGATGTTTTAAAACATGGAAAATGTAGTTCAGCAGACATGGTTAGTGAAAGTTATCGTCGTTTTTCATTTTGTCTATTTGGTTAGTTTTTTTTCATCGCTAACTGTACCGGCTAGCATGGTAGTTTGATCATGTAGCCGTAACTTTTTTTGCAGTTGCTACACATGACCCTTTTCAACTTGTTTCCCATAGTTTTGCACACAATACACTATACGTGACTAAAATGAGTTGACTGAACACGGAAATCTACGCGATGTAGAGTCATTACAAATAACATGGCATATTTCAATAGAACTAACATGGCAGATTCAGTATAAACAACACGACAAATTCAGTGTAAATAACATGGCAGATCCAATATACTCAACATGGCAGATCCAGTATACATAACATGGCAGATCCAGTATACATAACATGGCGGATCCAGTACACACAACATGATAGATTCAGTATAAAATAGCATGGCAGCTTTAGTATAAATTAGCATGGCACATTCAGTATACATAACATGGCAGATTCAGTATACATAACATGGCAAATTAAGTACCATACACGTGTCAACTACAGTTATCCATTCATGGCATTTTTCTTCAAATTCGGATGCCCTTCAAGAGTCATTCTCCCATTTTTAAAAAAATTACAACATCTAGATTACAAAAAAAATGTCACCAAGGACCATGTCACAGTACTCCAATGTTGCTTACGGATTGCCCACCCCTTTCTTTGTTTTCTTGTGTTTTGCTTGAATCTCCAATCCCGATTTGTATCTTATCTCTTTTGGATGCCCCTTTGTGATGGAACGGGGCGGGTTCGTGACTTGGGTTTGTGTGCTTGCTGTTCCAGATCCTACCTCCGAGTTTTCAAACGATGGCCCCATGGACGAAGGCACACTTGATGTGCGGGGGAACCTGTGTAAGGCTTCCTCAGCTTTCCTCTTCTTGATCTCATTAAGCTCTCTTTTCAGGGCCTTCCTGTGTTTTTCTGCGACCCTCACTGTCTCGTCACTCTTGCACGCTTCATCAATTAGTTTAGCATAGTTCTTTGTCAACACAATGTGTCGCACGGCTTCCATGGTTGACTCTGGTCTCTCGTCATGCATAGCCAAAACTGTGTTTGATGTCTGTGGTGCCAATGTGTCGTCAGCGTCCCAAGTCCATCGCCGCCTTATGAAATGGCGGGGCATCCGTGTCACCGCGTTCATGTCCGTCACTTTTAGTATGTGACAGCACACAATGCCGTCCTGTTCGAATTTGCAGCATTGGCAGTAGTATTCACCTTGGCTTATCGAGGCTTTCATGAAGTAGTTCCTTCCTTTGTCCGGGTCTTCAAGTTCTGAATCCGACATGCCCAAAATAGAACACACCTTGAACGTATGTTCGTCCACCTGGAAAGTCGTGAACATGTTGGACGCTTTATTTCTTCCTGGAATCTGCAAGTTTTTGTGTGTTTTTGTTAAACTCTTGTGTGATGTTTTTTGTAGCACCTTATGTTGTTGTGGCCAATAGAAGTACATTTCGTTTGAAGATGGCAAATACAGTACATTAAACATGGCAACTGTAGTTCATTAAACATGGCAACTGCAGTCCATTAAACATGGCAACTGCATTTCATTAAACATGGCAACTGCATAACATCTTTAATTGCCATTGGCATTTCCATACCAACATGCCCAAATGGCAACTGCATTTCATTAAACATGGCAACTGCATTTCATTAAACATGGCAACTACAGTTGAGTAAACATGGCAACTGCATTTCATTAAACATGGCAAACTGCAGTTGAGTAAACATGGCAACTGCATTTCATTAAACATGGCAAACTGCAGTTGAGTAAACATGGCAACTACATATCATGGTTACTGTGTACTCAATGACTACTTTTCAAGAAATCATCATTTTTCAAATAAGCTTTTCAATTGCATTGCATTCTAGATGGCACCTACTACCTTCATGCTTGTGCAAATAAGATTGTAACACAACTGACTTACTTGTTAAAGATCTTGTTGGTGTATATCTTGCTCATCTGCCTCTCCATCGGTAAATACATTAGCAATTTTGGCTGCTTTAGCGCGGTGTTCGTTTCTTGCTTTAGCTCAGATCCTAGTGTTTTTTGTTGCAAAGTTGTGTATTGCTTGGCAAACTATAGCAATGAGTTGCCAGGGCTCACGTACCGCTTCAAAACAGCATTGAACCCCTTGCTACGCTGCGTAGTCTGTAGAAAGGGGAAGAAGCACTGCATGAAGTAGACCGACACCCAGTACATTCGCTTCTCCCATAGGTTAGCAAGCGTCTCGTTGTCTTGGACTTGATATGTTTCAATCATGGCCATCCAGCTCCTTTCAAACTCCTCCACTGTCAAGCTGTGGTCCACGCACAACTCGAGTGCCTTGTGCAGCTCTGGACAGTCAGCAAAGAACGGTCCTAGCGTCTCCTCAGCCTTCTTTATAATGTGCCACCTGCAATGCCTGTGCACTGCCAACGGAAAGACCTCCTCTATACCTGCACGCATGCTAAAATCCTGGTCTGTTATTATGTTCATCGGAGCAAGTCCATCCATACACTCCAATAAGGTCTTGAACAACCAAGTGTATCCATCCGTGTCTTTGTTCCGAACGAGCCTGCATCCGAACTGCAATGACTGATTGTGGTTATTTATTCCTATGAATGGAGCGCATGGCATCTTGTACATATTAGTGAGATATGTCGCGTCGAATGAAATGCAATCTCGGAAATGTTTGTAGGCTCTTCTTGCAGCACCATCCACCCAATACATGTTCCTGACACGGTCCTCATCATCCAATCTTATCCTATAGAAGAAATCTGGATCTTCCTTTGCTTTCTCATCGAAGTAGGCCATTGTGGCCTCTATGTCAGCCAACTTGCTCTCTCTACGGTACTTTGCCTTTAGATTTGTGATGTCAGCTGGTATGTAGGGCATGCTACTCAGAGTCCCATTTTTGCTGTGGATGAGTGATAGTATCTGGACCATTCTTGATGGACCGACGTTACAATCATGTAGCAGCTTTATGAATTTCTTCTCGAGGGGGTGAATCCTCTGTGGGCGGTCAAAAATTTTACCAGGTCGAACTTCTTTATGAGTTCGTGGTTGTGCTCGTCAAAATATTCAGTGACCACCCACTGTGCTCCATCTACATTTAGCTTACACCGGACAGGGCATTCCGTCTTGAGAATGATACCTCTCTTTTGTTCCAGAACGACAGGCGCAACACCTTTACCCTTCTTGTTCCTTTGTGCCTTGTAGCACCTCATCTCACCTCTGCTGTACTCGTTAGATTTTTTAATTTTCCTATGGTATTCGGTGTTGACCGCAAACCCATGGAACTTTGCATATGTCTGGTAGAATTCCTTTGCTTATGCGAACAAATCAAATCTCTGCCCAACGTACGGTGGCTGAGGTACCATGATTTCTGATTGCCCACCATCTTCATCCCCTTGTGCTTCGTCATCAGTTTCATCATTCACTTCAGTATCGGCGGCAGTTTCATCTACTTGAGTGTTGCCAGTGCTTGTGTTCAAAGGTGTGCTTGTCGGCATTGCTTGAATGATTGCCATTTCCGACACTGACTTGGCATTGTTTGTGGCATGATTGTTGTCTGGCTAGTGGAACGCGTCTTCCGTGCGCTCAGAGCTCCCGGCAGTAGATGTCCCCGCGCCGCTGTTGATTGTAGTTGAAGGTCCTGTAATAAAAAAACAGGTACGAGCGTAAGATTTTGCTTGAATGACATGTTTATTGTAAGGGACTGCATGTGATTTGGCACGACATCATTCACACAGCAAGCCGTGAGTCTGCATATGGACATGCATGGCAAATGTAGTTCTCCAGTCATGGCAGCTACAGTCCAACAAACATGGCAACTACGGTTTCCACTGCATGGCAACCAGCTTCTTTGAGTACCAAAAACTGGATTCTATATCCATGGCAGCTGTAGTCCTACATACATGGCAATTACTGTTGCCAATACATGGCAACCAGTATATTCTAGCATCAAAGCTATATATTCTAGGCTTGAACTCACTAGGCAAATGCGATCAATCATTAGTGTTGCACACACTCTATTAGCAACTGGCAAATCCCGAAGACAATACATGACTCATTGCACATGACGACTTGTTAGCATTTTCTGTTTGTTTTTTCCACCACCACCGTTACAAATATTATTTCCCTCACATGATGTTCCCACAAAAACAAATGCAGTGTTGTTTTTGTGGTTCAAATTTTCTTACCTTGTTGTGCCGCATGTGCCCATCTTGTGTGGTCTTTCATTCCAATATGATGTGCTCTATCTGCAATAGCGTTGTCCTGCAACTGCGAAGCTTTCCATGAGACGTTTGCCGATGTAGTCCCACCGTAACAACCTATAATCATGGTAGTAGTTGGTCACTACATGGCAACTGTAGTTTCTTCAACATGGCACATGTAGTTGTCCAACCATGCCACACAGATTTGTTCACACTTGCCATCAATGGTTGTTTATGCATTGCAATCACATTTGATCATACATAGCAACTACAGTTGCCCAGGGATGGCAACTGCAGTTGCACAGTGATGGCAACTGCAGTTGCCAAGGGATAGCAACTACAGTTGTCTAGGGATGGCAACTACAGTTGCACAGTGATGGCAACTGCAGTTGTCAGCTATGTTCCTTCTGCTAATTCATCGTCTGCAACTTCACTGTTTATTGACTCACTTGTGTATGATGTCAATGGGAGGTACATGGTTGCTGCCTGATGCCACGTGCTGCATGAAGGTCCTACATTTTTCCCGATATAACTCGTGAGTCTTTTTCCATCCTTTACAAGTTTAATTTTCATGTCCACAACCAGTATGTTTATTTTTCGTATGTGTTACCTTGATTTGCCACATTAGCTAGTTGAAGTTGGTTGCCGTACATTTTTCAGTGTTAGCGCCATGTGACTGAACTTGCCATGGTGCCCCCTAAATGTGTTTTGGTCATAAGAACCTGCGAAAAATGAGATTGTAGGACATAAGTAGAATGTCTTTTCATCATCGCGAACATGGAAAATGTTCTTTTCTTGTTATCATGCATCATACCAATGCCTGCGTACTGCTCTAGTAGTGGTAGCAACGGCCCTGCAAAAATGAGTTGACTGTACTCTGCTGCATCCCAAGGGGGCGTTTCTGGCCTTTGAGAAACCCAAGGATCAGTGCCATCTTCGTGATTCATTCTTTTCCGCGTTTTGTTTCTGCCAATGTGTTCTTAATCACTGCATGAAGAAGAACGCATCAACAATCCGCAAAAAAAAATGCATTTTCGGTTGTTTGCACGTAGAAGATAACACGACAATCTTATCACATTTTCCTGCGTAGGCAACCAACACATCATGGCAAATAGGACATGCACATCCACTCTCTTTTCTGAAATCTGGGTGCCAGCTATCCTTTCGAATCGATGGCAACAACCACTACAATAGGATGGCAAGCAACAGGTTAACACGGTGGCAGTTAACGTCAACGATAGGTGGCAACTGATGTTAGACACAAGTGGCAACTATTTTTCCTACCCCCCTTATGCCAAATTTCTCCTTTCTCTCCCTTTTTTAGGGATTCCTACGCATCCTTCATTACCAACTACTTGCACCAAACGAACTTAGAGCCTAAGCTTAACTCTAGCGTAGAACATGGCAGATCTGGTGTATGCTGCTTGGCAAATGCGAACACACACAAAAACGTGTAGTGTGTTGCCCCGATAGATCTGGTGTATGCTGGTCGAGGAGATCCAGTCGCCATCTTCGTTGGTAAATTTGCAATTTCTAAATTCCGGCCAGAAGAAGGATGAGAAATAGTAGGAGATCGGAGACTCACCTGTTTTTAGATGGTCGTCTTTGGAGGGCGGGTTTGGAGTGGGGGGGAGGGGTGTGGTTAGCGGTGGGAAGGCCCTACGGATCTGCTCTGGTTGCCATGGCAACCAGAGAAGGATAACGATGGAGGCAGGGGATAGAGAGGTGGGAGACGATGGCGGTAGTTTGGACTGGGGATCGAAAGGAGGCCGGGTCGGCTGGGTCGTGTGGGCAGCGCGGGCGTCTGGCCCAGACGTGTGGGCTATTTTGCCACACACCAGACGTACGGGCTGTGGCTGCGCGCGCCCGGACGCGGTCGTGCGGGTGGGTTCTTCTCCAGGCCGCACGAGACGTGCGGCACAACCACCTGATACACCACACGTGTGGCAGTTATCGGCGTCCTTTAGATATGAGCAGATCAAGAGCTTCCCCGTCGTCCACCTTAGTCAATATCTCCACTGCTGCGAGAAGATACATGATTTAAATAAACAGTCAACAGCTTTAGTAGGAAAGACATGTTTGATCGTAAATTTGTTCCTAATGGTCCAAAGCGACCAACATATAGCACCCAGACCAACCCAGAAGACCCTCTTTGTCACACCAGCCAACGAATTGGCAAGGCTTCTCAGCTCAGTAAAGGAGGAAGGGTTCCAAGTAACCTGGAGCCAGGATCTGACACAGCTCCATACCAGTTTAGCAAGCACATAGCGGAAAAGGATATGGTTTGTGACCTCCAAGGCACCACAGAGAGCACAAAACTCCGAGCCCGACCCATTCCTCTTACAGATTTGGTCAGCCGCAGGGAGACGGCCTCTAAAGGCCTGCCAGAGAAATATTTTGATTTTCGGAGGCACACGAGAATGCCAAATGCTAGAGAACCTATTAGAAGGGGCACCACCAATAAGTCTAGAGTACAAGGATTTAACCGAAAAGTGGCCCGAGGTGGAATGAGGCCAAACCACCGAATCTGGAACCTCCGAGAGCGTGGGGAATAAGGCAGAGAGACTTTGCCAATCTTCCAACTCTTCAGGAGAAAGGGATAGGCGGAAAGCCAGATCCCAATTATTAGCCGACACCTCCGCGATGGAGATATTCGGGTTAGGGCAGTAAGAGAAAAGAACAGGGAATCTCACAGAGAGGGGAGCGTCTCCGCACCACCAATCAAGCCAAAAATGAACCGATGAGCCATCTCCTACGATGAACTTAACATGTTCGAGGAACAGAGGCCGAACTTTAATAAGGTCCTTCCAGAATTGAGATCCATGTCGGGCCCCAGCAAACATCGGGCTAGAGTGGGGAAAATACTTAGCTTTAAGAATAGAATACCATAAGGAGCTGGCCCCACTAGACATGATCTTCCACCATCATTTGATCATAAGACATTTATTCATGACAGACGTGTTGATGATGCCCAACCCCCAAGGTTTTTAGGCCTACACATGAGTTTCCATTTAACCAGCCTATACTTCCATCTGTTGTCAGCAGCGTTCCAATAAAAAGCACCCCTGTCTTTGTCAAAACCCGCATGAATACCAGCCGAGAGAAGATAAAAGCCCATTAGAAACATAGGAAGGGAGGACAGACAAGCATTGATCAGAGCAACTTTCCCGGCGTTGGTATTATATCTACCACGCCAGGGAAGGACCCTGTTTCCCACCTTAGAAACAGCCGGAGCAAAGTCTTTTGAATGGAGCAGATCTAGCGAAATGGGAAGACCCAGGTACTTAAAAGGGCAAGGAGCCCAGGTTACAGTTGAGGAGCCGAGCCACTCTCAAAACCTCCGAATCATCAACACCAGTGACAAGGACCTCACTCTTAGAAAAGTTAATTTTCAGACCTGAAACAACCTCAAAACACAGGAGGATAAACTTGAGGTGGGCAATGCAATCATCATTCAATTCAACCATAATAATGGTGTCATCAGTGTATTGCAGGTGAGTAACACCCTCCGGGATTAGATGAGAGACCACCGGCAAGATATGACCATGGTGGGCAGCCCTAGACAGAATGCAAGAGAAGACATCGGCAACGAAGTTGAAAAAAAAGGGGACGCAGGGTCGCCCTGTCGCAGGCCCCTGCCATTGACAAAAAAGTTATTAATGTGACCATTAACAGAGACCACAGTGTGGCCCCCCGAGACCAACTGCATAATACGATGAACATATGCCCCATCGAAGCCTTTCGCTAAGAGAACCTTTCTTAGGAAAGGCCAACTCACCGAATCAGAGGCTTTCTCAAAGTCCAATTTGAGGATGACAACTTTAGATTTACGAGATATCAGGTCATGAACGATCTCATGGAGACAAAGAATACCATCTAAAATGAAACACCCTTTGATGAAAGCGGATTCGAACGGGCTGATAACTCGATGAGCAACAGGGGAGAGGCGGGTTGCAAAACCCTTAGCTGGAAACTTGGCGAAATTATTGATCAGCGCAATAGGCCTGAACTAGGAAATAATCTAAGCACCTTTAACTTTAGGAATCAAGGTGATCACCGCAAATTAAGGCGAGATATGTCAATGGTACCCAGACAAAAACCCTGAATAACATGACAGACCAACTGTCGCAACTGCGGCCAGAATTTTCTAAAGAAGGGGATCGAGAATCCATCCGGCCCAGAAGCAGCGTTAGGGTTGGCAGAGTTAACCACATCCCAAGTTTCCTTATCAGATAGGGACACCATCAAGGCTTCGTTTTCTTCGGCCGAAATATTGTCCCACAGGGAGGGAGAGATAGAAAAGCCAGAAGGAGGTTTGGCCCCTAGTAGCGACGAGAAAAAGTCCACCACATGAGAGAGCATCACGGATTGGTCCGAGGACCGAGCACCGTTAATAATCAGGTTATTTATAAAGCATCGCCTTCTCCGACCATTGGCGATGGCGAAGAAATACACGGTAGGGGAATCCCCTTTTAACGTCCAATTTAACGTGCCACGCTGGCGCCAATAAACTTCCGCCTGATGATGCAACTGCATCAAAGTGGCCTCTAGATTATATCGCAAAGCCCACCCATCATCGGAGAGACCCAAGGTATCGGCCGTGCGGTCTAGGTCCATGATCTGGGATTCAAGAGCATTCTTCGACCTACGTTCCTTTGCAACATGGTTTCGGGACCAACCTCTAAGGAATTTGCGCAGTTCATAGGAACAGGAATGTCAGTCATCCATAGGACCAAAGGAGCGAGGTTTTGGGGCCAAGAGGTTAAGGATCTTAGTAGCCAACATGTCATTAAACCCTTCGATGAGCAACCAGGAAGCATCAAATTGGAATCTAGAGGGCGGTTTATCTTGATGCATCCCAGCATCAAGAAGAAGAGGGGTATGGTCGGAGCCCATGAAACTTTTAGGGAGAAGGGAAGCCCGAGGGAAAAGAGAGTCCCATCTAGAACAGATGAACACTTGATCTAGCACAGATCTAATCGGGATGGCCTGATGATTTGACCAAGTAAAGCGGGCCCCAACCCTAGGAAGCTCGCGGGTAGCACATGAGCTAATAAAGTTGTTGAAGGCATTAGCCAAAGGCCAGGAAAAATTACCATTGCTCTTGTCCGGGGGGAGCGAAGACGGTTAAACTCACCACCGATAACTATCGGGATATTACATGCCTCGATCTTAGCAAAGAGCTCATCCAAGAACAAGGAGGACATCGAATGATCAGCAGGGCATATACCACAATAAATTCCCACAGAGTGTTAAGAGCTTTGTGACAAACTACCGTGCTTGCCCAAAAAATACCATGACCAAAAGCCACGAAGTCAAAGACATCCCTTTTGGAGCCAATCAAGATCCCTCCCGGATGGCCTGAAGCAGGAAGCACGTGCCAATCAAATCTGTCCATGCCCGCAATCGCAGAAAGTTCATTGGGAGAGAAGGATTCTTTAAAGGTTTCGACTAGCCCAACAATGTCAATATTATCCCCACACACTAAATCACTAATCTGGTCTCGGCGCCCCCTAGCACCAAAACCCCTAATGTTTCAAAATAAGGCTTTCATTTATAGGAAAGATTTTTGATGCGAAGACTCGACCTGCTAGGGGAAACGCAGGGTTTTGATCTTTTGGAAATCCCCCTGTTGGAAGCGCTTGGCTGAGGTTGGCCACTACCAACCACCACGCCATCCCCCTGAGCCCCAACACCCACCAAATCTGTAGCCGTAGAGGCAACAACCTCTTTGGCCTTAGCAAGGGCAGCCTGGGCCACCTCGTTAGCCCGAATAGAAGAAATGAGGAAGGAAGGAGAGCCTAGCTCGGGATCAACAGTAACGCCCACATCAGACATGTATTTAACAGGTGATCATCAAAAAGAGGATGTAGAACAAGCTGAATCAGGGAAGAGGGAGGGATCGGACCATGATTATTACCTGAAGGAGGAAGATCCTTGGCAGCCGCCCGCCGCTCCACCCGCGCCACCACTGATTCGCCTGCGTCGTGCACCCGCCTGCCCTTGCGAGCCGTGGAGGTAGGCGACCGGATCGAAGGAGAGCGGGCCATGGGAGAGGCCGGAACAGGACCCGGACGTGACATCGAGCCAAGATCCTTATCGAGGCGACGACAAACTCCCGTCATCGACTTCTTAGAGCCCGAAGAAGCCCTGCTCTTTGCAGAGTATTTCCACACCGAAGGTTTCTTCTTCCTCTTGGACTGCAAATCATCATCAGCACGACCAGGGGAGAGGGGCAGATCCTCAATACCCGAGCGCGTGGGACAGAGAGGACGGCTCGGGAGGTTGGAGTAGGCCCCCAAGATGGGAGTGACCATGGCAGACGGCTTCTCGCGCAACAAATCATCTTCAGCAGGCATCATTGGGACAGAAAGAGGGGCGGTCTCCGCCTCGTGAGGAGCCTTATCAACAGGCGCTTGGGATTTGAACAAATCCCGCTCAGATTCTGCCAGCCCGTCCCATTCGGAGTGAGTGAAGTGTAGATCAGAACCCCCACTAGGGTTCTGCCCACCCATAGAGCCATCTCCATTCTTATCATGCTTGTTCGAGAGGTTGGATGAGGGAGGGCGGGGGGAGGGGGGAGGCTTCAGCCCCTTCCACCCGAACACGCAGTCTGACACCATTGGGCGAGGGGAACACATCAATCGATCCATGGACACACAGCGGGTCAACACACCAGATTTTGATACGACCAGGACCAACCTTATCCAGTGACTCTGCGTCCACTTCCACTGGTTTACCAATCAGAGCGTCGAAGGCCAACAAAAAGGAAGAAGAACAAAGCCCCAGTGGCACATCATCCACCAAAACCCAAACCGAAGAGAGAGGGCCAACAGTTTTACCACCACAGGAGGCAGGCTTCACCGACACCACTAGCTGATTGAGGGGGAGGGTGAAGCTGGTGCACGACGCAATCATACGGAGGCTGTCCTTGGAGGGGAATATGATAGAAAACTCAAAGTCAGACAATTGATTCACTTGGTAGTCCCATCCCTCGACATCCCAGATATGGAGCCCTTCAAGCAGAGTTTGGGAGGAGATCTTTTGCTCTTGCACCGTGACAATGGCGGCATTGGAGAGGGAGGGGCCCGCCACCAGAACAGGTAGATCACAATCCAAGGCGAAAAAAGAACATCCAGGGAGGCCCGAGCCAAATTGGAGGAAGGAAGGTGGCTTCTGACGATTCTGATAGTTGACAGTGAGGTGCCCATCTGAACGGCAAATTAGACAGAATGGGGAGTTGGTGCATCTAGATTGGAAATGTCCGGGCTGATGACATGCAAAATAGGTAAGAGTCGAGGGATTGCTCGGGGTGGCAGGGTTAGGGCGATGTATCGGAAGGGGGAGGAGGAGGAAGGATGCCATCCCCCACCCCCGATTGTATAGAGGTGAAGCAGGGGAAAAAACCTACTTACCCCTTCATCTCTCCTCTCAAGTGAACACAGGATTAGGTGGTGCCACCGATCTGCCTCATCTCATGTGGCCTTATGACCATGAGGCGTGGTGGATTTCGGCCCTTGCAAGTGAAAGTGATTCGTTTTTATATGTTTATTTGAGATTTGCTATGGTTTGTGTCCTGCTCATGATGACGATACAACGATGGCTCCCTAAAGTTGGAATAAGGTTCTCCCACCTAGCCCCTGTCCCGATGGTGTGTCTACCATCGTCAGAGAACGTGTGAAGGTGTGTCTTCGATGGATCTCGCGAGATTCGGTCCAGGGGCGGAGCCAAAAAAAATAGCCATTGAGTTCATCTATTGGCTTGCTGTGACGATTTGATATGAATTAATTATGTAAAAATAGGTGTACCACGTGTTGAAAACACTCATGCAAGGTAGGATCTAGGGAAGAAAATTTCTAGATAGGTTACAACAGCATAATAATTTTGCAACGAAGCTGGTTGAAACTCATGATCTCCAGACCACACGTGAAGAGACTCTACCACTTCGTTAAGTGTGAAATCTGACTTCACATAATCTTACAACAAAGATTATAGCACTCACAAATAACTCAACCGGAAATATGATATCACTTATCATATATCGTGTTACATAAATGCCAAAGAGTGCACGACATACCTGTTGCTTGTTATAGCTAGTTTAGGACTAGATGACTTCATAGCTTCAGATAAAACTTGTCATCTTCCTGTAAGCATTGAAGATAATGACTAGTTTGAAATGTGCAAAACAAATACCATTTATTTCTAATACATCACTCTCAGTTTGGTCCTTGTTGTTATCCCTAAAAAGATAGCAGCATAACAAAAGGTCATATGCATCTTGTCACTACTAAGTCAACACCATCTTCATAAAATCATTCTAGATTAAATCTTGGTGAAGCATCTCCAATGACCCTCTAGGAATAATCAAAATTAGGTGGTATCCCGCAAGGTCCTATGGTTAGATATGTTCGCCTAATCTCATATTGCTTCTTAGAATTTTGATGTACTCTGAAATTCTCTTTCGATCAGCCGGATTGCTTGCAGCATCGAAACTTGATGCACTTTGCCTGGTCTAACGCCTGGACTCAAATTGTCTGCATCATTGTCTATATCTGGAAATTGATTTTTAGTTGGGAAATATCGTTCCACGGTCTAGATCAATAACAATATAGGTGATAAGCAGTTAGAAAACTACGGCAAAAATCAATACTATAGTGCCATAGGAGACTTGAGAGGTGATAGGGAGATTGTGGTTCATTACCATGAATTTGGATTAGTTGTTGGCCTGTCACTCAATAGCTAGCATCTGGCGACCAATCAACGACGCAACGCCGAGCAAGAGAGATGAGATTGAGTGGAAAGACGAGAGGCGACTGCCGAGTATTCGTACAGAGAATTGGCGAACGAACAGAGCTAGGCACTCTACTTGGGGTTTTGGGGTTTTAGTTGTCCTTTACGTGGGATCATGCTTTTCTTTTCTTTCTTTCCTGTAGATGGGATCCTGGTTTGATTGGTTCAACGACGATTATCCGTTGGGTTCATACGAAAGAAATACTCATAAGCATGTAGTGCCACGGAAAAATCGTTGGGTTCAGCTGAACCCAACAGCTCAACGCTGGCTCCGCCATTGATTCGGTCGGTGGTTATCTTTGGTAGATCTGCTCGGATTAAGGATGGCAATGGGTCGGGTTTGGATCGGGTTGAACAATATCAAATCCATATCCATATTCATGAAGACAGTCTTTGCCCACCCATGAAAAAAAATCCATGGGTGAAAAATTATGTCCATGTCCAAATTCGATGGATATCCATATCCACTGGATATCCATTGGGTCCTCTCGAGACATATAAATAAGACTTAACACAATATTAACATAAACTCTTCCATTCTTCACCTCGTGGCAGGCTAGGCTTCACTTACGGTAAATCAACATCCAGTAACAACCTAAGATCATTTAGTATTTTTCTAACAGATGAGAATGACGAGTCATTCAAGAAGGAGATAAAAATAAGGGAAGGGGTGTCAGAGTATGTTTCGGAGGGGATTGACTGTCAACTTATAAAAGTTACGATGTAATTTCTTATGCATGTTTTAGATAAGAAAAAATGTAAAATTGTCGTGGGAGATGTGAACGTGGGGCAGGGGTAGCAGATTTTTTCCCACTAAGTCATTCTATCGGGTCGGATTTGGGTATATTCATGGGTACAAGATTATATCCATACCCTACCCACGAACAATTGGGTCGGGTTTGGGCGCCGCCCATGGACACAAAAGCATATCCAAACCCTATCCATTCGGATCGGATATCCATGGATATCCATGTCCATGGATAAAATTGCCATCCTTAGCTCGGATCTAGTCTTCGTTCCTCTACGTCCGTGTGCCTTTATGTTGGATTCTTTCTATCTACGCTTCCCTTTGTTATAGGCATATTTTGCAAAGTATGGTCTATGTGTTAGTAGTCAACTCACTACACGTGCAAGTCAAAATTGATGTATCGTGTATGAGACTTATGGTGCCCACGGTTTGCAAGTCGAAGAACCTTGGTGGATTGGGCAACTAGAACGTTGCGTTCTTCAGCGAAGCACTAAGGCCTATGTGGTTATGGTTTGAATGGACAACTCAGTCTAAACCTTGGGCTGGAATGAAACATCTGACAAGGAATTCTTTCCTTCTTTCAACTATGATCACCATTGGTGACGGGGACACAACAAGATTTTGACGATTACGGTGGCTCGTGGGCTACGCTCTGGAGTGCATTGCGCTGACCATCTTCAGTCTTACCAAATGAGAAAACATCACTGTAAAAGCTATGCTATAGAACCATAAAATGATTAAATGGATATCTCATGTTAGGACCATCGATTCGGCTGCCCAAGTAGAGGAGTTCATCAAGCTTTGGTTGAGAGGTGGAGCACAATCCTATGATAAGGACCAAGCTCAATGGCGTTGGACAGGAAGCGAAATCCACATGACAAGGTCGGCATACAAGGTGATATGTTCTGGTTTGTATGAGAAAAAACAATTTCTAGTTGATTTGGAAGGCTCGGTCAAAGAACAAGGTCAGATTATAAGGCTAGTTAGTGATGCATGATCGACTACTCACTTCGGATAGGCTCGTTTGTCAGTTTGGGAGGAGAGCAGAATCTGCTTCATGTATTGTGTTTACGCTGAGAAGGTGGTCCACCTTCTCTCCTTTCTTGCAGCTTTGCTTGTCAGGCGTGCACGGCCTGGCCTCATGATTGGGTGCCATGGCTTGGTTCCGGCAACATATTCAAATAACCAAGGTGACTGGCTGGTGAAGGCATACTAGAACATGAATCTCAAAACTTTGAAGACCGAATTGTTTTTTACTACACATGATAGATTTGGAAGGATAGAAATGGTGACACCATCCTCAGAATCAAAGAGCCCGTTAGAATATGGCAACTCGCTTTTTTCTATAGCAGTTCAAGGTTTTGGCAGTTGATGTGAGAACTCTCTCTCTGCTTTCTATCAGGCAAAGACTAAGTGTAACTACTTTTCTCTCGTGCTAAGAGAAACGACAACACACATAACACACTCTTATGACTGATTTATGTATTTTCATCTTTTTTACCACTCCCTCCTTCTCATACTGTTAGGCGTATTAGTTTTCAACACGAAGATTAGCGCAGGTTGATAGTTAGTTTGTTACTTGAGCCGTCGTACATGTTGGCAGAGAGGGAGGCATGCACGATCTAACCGCACGAGAGACCCAACATACATCATTTATCTTATTTACATTAAAATAGGATCCTTACCGTGAGTTTAACTGTATGAGAGAAAAAGATGACGTAGTTTGTGCTTAATAATCTAATATTATAGGATTGCATGCAAAAACTAATACACCCAACATTTTGAGAACGGTTTTGCTAAAGCACATCGATGAGGCTAAGGCTCTGCTTGGAATGGGTGTAAAATTTTACACCCGTATTTATTTTACACATGTAAAATACCAGTCACAACTAATTTTCTACTTGGAAACAAAACGATCAGTCCAGGTCTGTATTCTAAACCAGCCGGATACAAGCGAAAATGCTAATCCAAGCGGGCCCTAAGTTCTATATCATTGATTTTAGGTGAAGATTTGTATGGGTATTTTTTTCCTTTTTACTTTTTGTCGAGTCATTTAGATGTCAATAACTAAAGCACATCGATGCGCCTTAGTTATTGACATCTAAATGTGGCCTAGACAGGCCCTCTTTCCTAAGGAAGGAGTACCTTGCAGCCACTACTAGGGAAAAGGCTAGCAGCAACGCGGGTTTTAGATGTATCAGTAGCGCGGGTACCCGCGCTACTAATAAGGCGCTACAGCTAACTCATAGCAGTAGCGCGTGCGCACCCGCACTGCTGCTACACAAGTGTAGCAGCAGCGCGGTTAGAGGAAGCTCGCTACTGCAAGTAGCGCTAGCGCTCTTTGGCTGGACGCGCTACTGCTATTGAGGCGCTGCTGCTAACTTTTATACACTCGCTACTGCTAATTTAAGTAGTTTTTTTTGGCATATTTGTTTTGTATTTGAACAGGCTTTGTAGAAGAATCTTTAGCACATAGAAATGTCATCATGATACACATACAAATGCCTGCGAGACCACAAATGTAATCATAGCATGTACATACAAATAGTCTCATCATAATCATCATCCAACACAAAGTGATATCTTGTCATCATCTCGAAAATAGCAATACATGCAAGTCTCGAATACTTGCAACTACAACAACGTCATCCATCTAAACAAAGGTATACGCAAGAAGTGCTATCACTATGAGTGAGAGCGGAACTATGCAGTACATGAGGTGGCGGTTACGAGTCCTCTCTCGCGCTAGCGTGGACCTCAAGTAACTAGCTTCTCCTTCTTGTCTGCTTTTGAAGCCTTTATGGCTGGCGCCCGTGAACCCATTCACTTGCGCCTGACACTCATGTCACTCGTTGTACACCCCCGGAACCTTCCCTTTGTACACGACATAGCATTTCCATCTCGCCATCAAGAAACTAGGTACCTGTTAGAGATGCATGTTCATGAAGAGGATGTACAATCATATATATGCAACAAAATATACTAGAGCAACACCGAAAAAGAAAGGGTTAGCAACTAGATGCAACATATACAGTACACAAATTAATTAACTAGAGGTACGCAGGTCATCGTACGCAAACTAACAAAGTAGCGTTACGCAAGTTCGGCAGGGACCGTGGACATCACAAAGTTTCATCGCTACAAAAAGTATACAAGTTCAACCGACACATATCATCATCATCGGCATCATAAATCACTAGAAGTTCCATCCTTCCATATCATCAAGGACGAACCCTAGCTTCTTGAATGGCGTGAGGTCTAGACGTTGCATGCCTATGCGAGTTCGGACGTCAGCTCGCGATATAGGGCCGTGGTGGAACATCCCCTTCTCATCGATGACTTCTTTCATGATGATCATCGCAATGTCGCTTTGGATGCGAAAGAAGTCATCTCTAAGTTTATAATTCGCTTCTTAAGTTTTCCCTCCATTTCGTTTCTGGATGTGGGCCGTTAGCGGGGCTATGGGCTCTGGATGGTTCGTCTTTAGCGGGGCCTGCTGCCTGAGGCTGCATCTCTATTTGCTGTGTGGGCCTCAAATCTAAGGGGACAAAGGAACCAAAAATAAAAGCAGATTGCCGCAAGATCCTCTTTAAAAAAAGGAAAAACTGATTGCCTCAAGAAAATTAGCAATGGGACATGTAGCTTGGGCTCAAATGAGCCCGCATAAACACTAAAATTAAAAAATATAAAAAACTTCAGAAAATTCTGGAAAAAAATTGTGGCAAACACTAGCAAATGTTTTGAGTGCTTTGGCAAATTTTCATCATAGGATCACATTCGTCGAAGTCGTGGAAAAAAAATTATTACTCCAAAGATGCTGCTTTCGAAAGCACTTTAGAGCTCTTGTTTTATCTTTTGAACCCATTTAGGAAACTTAAAAGAAAGACAATAAGTATAGGAGGATACTAGCTAGGCAGAAAGTAATAATAAGAAGTGTGGCTAGGTCTCAGTCTACTGGGATTTAACCAAGTATCAGTCGATGGATACAACATGCAAGAGAAAAAAACTGAAGAAAAAATACACCGATCTTAATGCGGGATCTCACAGATATAGCATCGGCTGAGACTTAGTGAAGTCTCAATCGACTGAGGCTTAGCAAGACTGAATAATAAAAGTTCCCCATGCATGCTTTGTGAGCCGATAATGATTCAGTTATCCAAAAATTGACATCCGTTGGGATGCATGATCGTCGCAATGTCGCTTTGGATGTGAAAGAAGTCATCTCTAAGTTTATATATTACACATCATTGGACCCATAACATACGTTTCCTCAGTGCTGATGTTTTTGTTTTTGAGTCAGCTTCTTTCCCTTCTTGTTCGTCGAAGAATAATTGAGCCCCTCATTGTGACTTTGCCTTTTCCATGGAGTACGATTTTTCTTAGGTAATGTAGTATTGATTCTTCTTTTGACATATACTTCATCATCATCATCATCTTCCCTCATTGGTTTGCCGTACTGATCATAGTCTTCCTCGTTGGCGACTCCATCCATTCCAATGATGTTCCTTTTGCCTCTCCTCATGACAACACGGCTGGGATTGCGCGGGTCAGTTATGAAGAAGCATTGTGTCACGTGCTTAGTGTGTACCCATGGCTCGTTTTTTGCGATAGCGTTCACGGTAGCGCTCTTGGCGTCGGGTATAGTCATGGTAGTGAACATTCCAGCTTTCTCTTTCGACATTCTTAGCCCATCTGACACGGAACATCGTCGTGTTGTGCAGTCCAGATTAGTCAAGCTCCCAGATCTCCTCGACCCTTCCATAAAATCGTTCAGTTGTGTCGTTGTCGCTGCCGGTCATGCATTCCATCGTCACCCCCGAGTTCTGATCATCACTGTCCATATCTTTTGCCTCCGTGTAGAACATGTATCCGTTGATATCATATGCCTGATAGGTTACGAGGTTGGGCGAGGGGCCATGTGCTAAGGCGTATATGAGCAATCCGTCCTTAGAGCCCTCCTCCAGGGAATTAGCAATAATATGCTCTTTGAACCAATGCAGGAAAGTGGAGTTGTGCTCTCTAGTAACTTCGGCGTCCGTCCTGCATACCCCCCGGTCACGATACTTCTTTGCGATAATTTCTTTGTGCAGTGCCACGAAAAGATCTACCTCGTCTAGGTGTTGTAGCACTACCAAGTTTGCTCTGTCAAAGTCACTGCGTCGATCTGAGTATGCCACGTGCAGTTCCCTGCGACTGTTGCAGTGACCATCTCCTTCGAGCCTCCCATCGTGCTTGTTAACGGGCAAACCAACACTAACACCAGGCGGCTGGTCTGCGCCATATAGAAAATTCTCACAGAAAGAGATGCACTCTTGTGCCAAATAGCCCTGGACGATGCTTCCATCCGGACGGGACATGTTACGAACGAATCCTTTGATGATCCCATTCATCCTCTCAAACGGCATCATGTTGTGCAGGAATGATGGCCCCAGGTCTATTATGTCATCCACAATATGGACACACAGATGCACCATCATGTCGAGGAACACAGGCGGGAAGTACATCTCAAGCTCATTCAGTATCACAACGATCTCTTCCTGTAGCCTTTGGAGCTGCTTCACACTGATCGACTTTTGAGAGATGACGTCGAAAAAGTTGCAGAGACCAATAAGCGTGTCACGGACGTGCTTGTCCATTATCCCTCTAAGGGCAACAGGTAGTATCTGCGTCATCATCACATGACAGTCATGAGACTTCATCCCGCTGAACCTTTTCTTGTCCGTGTCTAGATATCTGCTTATCTTGCCACAGTAACCGGAACTAACTTTGACTCCGGTAAGGCACTTAAAGAATTGATTGATCTCAGCCTGACTTAAGGTGAAGCAAGAAGGGGGGCAATAATCCTCTTTCTTTATTTTTTTGCCCTTCTTCTCTCGTGCCTCTGTCTCCGTCTCTGTCTCACATTTTACGGGGAGGCATGTGCAGATCTTCCCTGATTTTCAAATCTTGCAAGTCTTTTCTTGCCTTCGGCCCATCCTTGGTCTTATCCGGCATGTTCATCAGTGTTGCGAGCAAGCTCTCAAGGACATTCTTACAGATATGCATTTGATCAAGGCAATGAGGTGTATCGAGTTTGTGCCAGTACTCCAAGTCCCAGAACACAGACCTCGTCTTCCATACCTTCAGCAGCGGCTCCGGCGCCTTTCTCATCGTCTTTCCCGGCGCGGGGCACTCCTTCCAGTTTTTCAACAGCTCATCGATTTCGGCACCGCTCCGCTTACGTGGAGGTCCTCGATGCTCAGCGTGACCATTGAATAGATCTCCACGGTTTCTCCACGGGTCGTCCTGTTCAAGCCATCTTCGATGCCCCATGTACACGATTTTCCCAGACCCGCCATCTTTCCTTGACGTTAGCTGCTGAGACGTCGTATCATCCATGCACCGCGTGCATCCGCAATATCCATGGCACACCTGGCCTGCCACATATTCGTAACCGAGATAGTCCTGCACTCTCGTGATCAGCGCGGCTCTCATGTTGAAATACTCACCTTTGCTGGCGTCTCATGTCTTGGCCGGTGTTTTCCATAACGTGTCTAACTCTTCTTGAAGTAGCCCCAGATACAAATTAATATTATTTCCTGGTTGTTTCGGCCCTTGAATAAGCATGCTCATGTGAATGTACTTCGATTTCATGCACAACCAGGGGGGAGGTTGTACATCCATACAAACACGGGCCATGTGCTATGGTTGGTGTTCTGGTTGCCAAACGGATTCATGTCATCGGTACACGCGCCGAGCACGATGTTCCTTGCATCACATTCAAAATACCGATAGAAGTTGTTCAACGCTCTCCACTGGCTTCCATCCTTCACGTGTCTCAGCTTCGGATCATCTCTATTGTCGGGCTTCTTCCTCTCCGCGTGCCAGCGCATTAGCTTTGCTTCCTTGGGATCTACAAAATACCTATGGAGACGGGGAGTGATCGGTAAGTACCATACAACTTTCTGGGACATTTCTTCCCGGCCTTCTTGTATCGAGAAGCATTGCACACCGGACAGCTTGTTTTTTTCCGCGTGCTCCTTCCGATAAATTATGCAATCGTTGATGCATGCATGGTATCTAACGTGTGGCAGATCAAGAGGGCACACGATCTTCTTGGCCTCATCAACACTAGTAGGACATAGATTACCCGCGGGAAGAACATCCTTTAGGTACTTGAGATGCTCATCGAGGCTAGTGTCGGTCCATTTGTTTTTAGCCTTCGTCTTCAGGAGTTGGAGCGTGAAACTCAAGCGGGTCACCTCAGGATTGCAACCATCATACAATGGAGTGTTCGAGTCTACCACCAGTTGCTCCAGCTTAGCCTCCTCTCTAGAAGCAGCTCTCTCAGTACTCGTCTCCTTGCGAAGCAATGCTTGAACATGAGGGTCCCGCACAATTGAACTTAGTACCGACGAACTCTGCTGTGTGGAGTCCATGTCGTTCTCTCCGCCGCCATGTCCGGCCCCTTCTCCTCCGCCATGTCCGGCCCCTTCTCCGACGCCATGTCCGGCCTCTTCCCCGCCGCCATTATCGATCATCTCTTCGTCTTTCCCCGTGTCATCATTGTCTGCCCCGTCGGCATCCTCAACATCATCATCCTCACCTTCAATTATCCACCGAGTATAGCCATCCATGAAACCAGTCATGAGCAGGTGCGCTTCGACACGACCATCGTCATGGGGGTCGAGCCAAACTATTCCTTTGCATTTTCGACATGGACATAAAACCTATGTCCGGTTATTTTCTTTCATGTCCTGCACCGCCGACCGCAACCACCTATCCACCATCGTTCCACTGACCATTGTCAACTCTGCACGGTAATAATAAATAAATTGATTATAAAAATGCATGCATGCATCAAAGTCATAAATTTTTTTGGCATGACCTTCCCTAAAAATAGGACATATATGGATCTAGAGTTTGCCCGGAATTCGCCGAAACGGAAATAAATCGATATTTCGGCAAAACATAGGCAACTCAAAAGCACAATTTGGCGGCGGCAACTCATGCCACACACACAATTTCCACAAACATATCACACACACATAAACATATTTCCATTTTGCAAAAGCATGAAATTTTCATCACCTCTATCTCGATCGAGATCGAGCACACGGTGGAGATGATGTTGTAGGGAGATCAAAAGTGCATAAAGCTCTTCTTGACAAAGATAGATCTAGTTAGGGGGCAAATAGGTCACTTAACTAAATCCTACATCTACCTAGCTACCTAATTTGGAAGGAGACAACTTCAACTAGTGGAGGGGGAAGGAAAAAGAGAAAGGAGATGCATTAATGGAGGTGGTGTAGTTATGTAGGAGTAATAAAGAGAGAGAAAGGTGGATAGAAGAGAAAGAGTAATGGGCGAGAAGTA
>NC_041385.1:180335447-180362285 GCF_002162155.2 Triticum dicoccoides | reverse complement strand
GAAGAGTGAGAGTGGGAGCATGTGGTGGAGGTAGGGGAAGGGAAGAGAGGAGGGGGAGGTAGGGGGAAGGGAAAAGAGGAGGGGGAGGGGAGGGATGGGTGGGGAAAGGTGTTGGGTTGGTGCGGGTTAGCAGTAGCGCGGGATCTAAAATGCGCTGCTGCTAAGGATTTAGCAGCAGCGCGCTTTGGGATACGGCGCTACTGCTAACTGGGACAAAAAAGTGTGGCAATTTGAAATTTACCAGCAGCGATCTCGGAAAAAGCACGCTACTACTACATACTTAGCAGTAGCGCGGTTCTTGCGACCGCGCTACTGCTACTTAGAGTTAGGTGAACACCGCCGGTCGATATTTGTAGCAGCGCATTTTAGGCCGAGCGCGCTACTGCTAAATACTTATCAGCAGCGAGTTTACAGAACACGCGCTACTACTAGTTAGCAGCAGCGCTCCTTTTTAAACCGCGTTGCTGCTAAGATTCTGTGTATAGGCTTTTCCCTAGTAGTGAGCCTTTAATAATTTTACTTTTAACTTTCTCATGTTTTTACTTCAAAGTTTTCTGGTGCAGCGAACCAATCTGTGGTTGAGATGGTTAGGTGGACAGTGGTATCCCCAACCCATCAGGGTCCAAATTCTGGTGCTCGCATTATTTCTGGATTTATTTCAGGATTTCCAGCAATGCGCTTTCAGTGGGAGGAGACGTTCCCGTCGACGACGAGGCGCCTACGGTGGCTTCGTAAATTTCAAGATGATATGCCGGCTCAGTCTCTCGGAGGTGCTCATAGGAATATGGTGTGCGCGTGTGCGTACATAGGAATGATTGTATGCGCGTGTATATGAGCGCTTGTGCCTGTACTGATGCTAAAAAAAAAGTTTTCCGGTGCATTTTCACCTTAAAGAAAGAATTTTCTCTACATCTATCCGCAAAAATGGGCCGGACGACTGGCGACCACCCGTGCGCTCGCTGCCCTCTCGTTCCCGCTTCGGCCACCTTCCCCCAAAATTTTCCCTATCTCGTACTTCCCCTCAAAAAATAAAGAATATAAAGAGGCGGCGGCGGCGGCGGCGGCGCGCGTGAAGCAGGTGGTTCCCCTTTCCTCCCCATCTCCCGTCAGTCTTCCCTTTCCTATTTCTCTCAAACCGGGGCGGGTGGACGGTGGGCGGCGGGCGGCGGGCGGACTGTGCTGCCTGTCCTCTCTCTAACCGCGGCGGAAGGACAGCGAGTGACGACGGCGAGAGACGGGGGCACGGTTCTGGGGAGGAGACGGGCGAGGAGTCCTTCCGCTGCGCCGTGAAAGTTTTCTCTGGTCCCTCTCCCTCCCTGCTCCGATTCTTCTCTCTGACTGATTTCTCTCTGACCTGCAGCGCCAAGGGCACAATCAGGAACGGCAAGCCGGCGACCAGGACGGACATCAGCTCCCTCTTTGGTGGCTTTCTCCTCAGGTATGAACAATATATGTTGATCTATTTAGAGGAATCACTACTAATCGTGTCATTGTGTGGATGCTGATTGTGTGAATGCTTGTGTATGCGTGCTTCAAAGATGCATGGTTAGCTGCAGTTCAGAGATGAACATAGTTCAGTTTTGCATATGTCATCTTGAAGTTATTTCTTTCTTTTGTTTTGCTTTTGCATTGTAGATGGACAATGAGAGAAAAAACCAATTTATGCGGCTGTGTCATATATGCTTGTATCCATGATGACCTTGGTTGTCAGTGCTGAATTGAATATTTGCTATGTGTATGGATAGTGAGGATTATTTAATATGTGTATGGACATTGAACATGGTTAATGTAATTTGATTGTGCTCCCAGCCAGGCTGCAGGGTCATCCACTAGAACGGAGCCTGCGAAAATGGTGTCCACCCTTCTCCCAACCTTATCATTGCCGGTTTCACGGGCCACTGCATTCTTCCTCGGAACCCCAATAAAATCCTTCCGCTCTTACCATCCTCTTCTCCGCAGCCTCCTTGCTTCTGCTTCCTCCCTATCATCCCCTCCTACTCCCCGCTCCCTTGTCACCATGGCCTCCGCGGCTATCCCCGCCCGCCGGGACCTCCTCATGCTCGGCATCGAGACCAGTTGCGACGACACTGCCGCCGCTGTGGTACGCATGGCTCATTCGCTGCACCCTTTCCGTCCAGTCACTTATATTTATCGAATCTTCTAGGATTTTATGCTTAGTGCTTGGCTCTATGATGCTTGGTCGGTTGCAGGTCAGAGGCGATGGGGAGATCCTTAGCCAAGTGATTGCTTCTCAAGTAAGGATATGCATCTCAGTTCACATTCTCTCTAGTTGTTTCGTGTCTACTTAGGAATTTTTGGCAAATGTAGTATCCTTTACACGTTGCTGATTGTACTATTATGTGTCTGGAAGTCAGATTTGCTTGTAAAATGGGGCGGTGTTGCTCCTAAGATGGCCGAAGAAGCTCATGCTCTTGCAATTGATCAGGTTCGTATTCCTTTAAGAAGATGGATGACTTTAACTTATCTACGTTTGTGTTAACTTTCTTATACATCTTTGTCTTGCAGGTTGTTCAGAAAGCACTTGATGACGCAAATGTTTCAGAGAGTGATCTTTCTGCTGTGGCCGTGACCATTGGACCAGGACTTAGTCTATGCCTTAGAGGTTCCTGTTTTTGCTATACTAATCTTGATTAAAATAAATATGAACTACTGATTTTTACCATTGCATGCTACTAAAATAGGGAAATGCCCGTTCGTTAGTTACCAAATTCAACTTTTATCCTGCAAAAAAATAAAATTATTTTGTAAGTTTGCACATAGGATACTTTATCAATTAGGTTTTAGGCGTGGTGACAATGGTTCAAATGAGTTAAGTTTGATAAGACCAAAGAATCTTATTATTCACTTAGAGAACTGTTTTGGAGAATTTAGTGCTGACTCTCTTGAAGTGTCCAGGCTGTGTGAAATGTTGTCATATAGCTTGCAGTGTGCCAGATTTCTAGGATGGATAATGGTTGTGTGTCTGGAGTATCACAATTCGGAAAGCCAATATTTGCTGCTTCCATATTCCATATGTATTACACTGTCTGAGGGCCGACTTAAGCTTCACCTGTCACATGTGATCTTCATTATCTTTCTCTGTGGTACTTAAGCAAAAGTTTTAGCCTTTAGGTGTAGTGCATTTTTACCACTAGCATGTCGGCCCTTTAGTTTTTCTAGTAATTCCTTCTTACATATAGACATAGCCATCTGCAAAACCAGTTCATAGTATCTGTTTTAATTATCATGTACTGAACTGACATATCAGATAGGAGAAGGTACATTTTTAGTCCCTCAGCTTTCGAAAGTGTCGGCGTACGACAATCTATGGGGTTGTAAAACCCCTTTACGTTGGGCGCGGGCACGCAGCACACAAAGAGCAGCAACAACCATACAGCACATGAGCGTTTTACCCAGGTTCAGGTCGCAGTATGCGTAAAACCCTACTCCTGCGTTGGTGGATTTATGAGTGTTTGAGCCCTGCGTTTACAGAGAGTGCAACCTTGTCGGCAAGATGCTCGGGTGGTGCTGCTAAGCTACTGCAAATGGACAGGGTTCCGACCGTTGTAAAGGTTGCCATGGCCCTCCTTTTATAGACGAAAGGGGTTACCGCAGTGGCAAAATGGTCATTACAGGGGTAAATAGTGGCTAGAGTGCTATCATACCAAACACTAACGGTATAGACAAGCGCATTAAATGCGCTGTTAGGTGTTACGCTGGGATGGATGCCGGCAAGGGAGCTCCGCTCCATCTGTACCGTCAGCCCAGCTACCTGTTATTACTGCGACACGCTCTTGGACGGGTGTCAATAAAAGTGATCTTCAGGCGGCGGATCGCCACGTGCCCCGACAAGCTCTACCTAACTGCCAGCGCGCCCGCCACCTGTGGGCAAAGTCCTGACAGGTAGGTGCGGCGAAGCGGTGGAGGAAGCTTGAGCTTGCCGGCCTTGACCTTGCCGGCTACATGGAGGTACCTTGCCGGAAAGGTTGCTTCCCGGCAGCCTGAGTCTTGCACTTGAAATGATCTTCTCGATGACCTGCCTCGAGGTCTTCTTCACAGTATTTGTCTACCATGTCTTGGGTCTTTTAGAGTGGATCCATCCTCCGCCAAGCCCTTCCCGGCAGGGAGGCTACAACTGTGTGCGCGTAGTCAGGGGCATGAACACCCAATGTTCAGTACACCGACACAAAGTGTAAATTTGGTTCCTGAACTCTACACCGGATAAGTTTGCCCCTCAAATGTCAAACCTGTCTAGATTTGATCCCTTGCCACACTGAAAGCGGGTTTACGATGACTTGACTGTGGTTTCACAGACCTTAAAATCTCTTCAGCAAAAAAAAGGAAGAAGAAGAAAATTCAGAAAAAATTGAATATTCCTGAAAATTTATTAAATATTTAGAAATTTTTAAAAAGCATATCATTCATCAATGTTGTGGAAAAACCCTGTGTGTTTGACAGATTTCAAAAGCATTTCGTTTTCTACATTTTTTCCACATAATTCTCAAAATTTCGGTAGCTGAATATTCCTGTATTTTTTTTCTGATTCTCCTTGTTTATTCTATTTTTTCAAACAATATTTGTAAAACAATTAATATTTCCCCTGTTTTTTATTTGTATATTAACTAAGGTTTCCAAACGATCTTCTATTTTTTATTTTCCTTCTTGTCTCCCACCCCTCATTTTCCCCAGTAGTGCTGAATGGGCTATCATGTCGGCGAAACAGTGCCGCGTCATCGTCAAAACCTCTTTGGGTAGGGCAAAGGGGTACCAATTCAAGACGGTTTTGGATACTTGAGGGACCAAACTTATTCTGTATAGAGTTGAGGAACGAAAATTGGACTTCTTCGGTTCTTCCTGTTACCTATATATATGGTTAACTTACCCACTCAATCAGAATTGGTCATGTTTTCTTTTTTTCGAACCATGCTGAGTAGACCACCATATCTTCTATTTTATGTGGGACACTCTTGACCTTGGAGATAAATCATTTTATTATGTTTTTCTATTGTTTATGCGAGTGCAAGACTTTGGTTAAATCTTGTAAATGAAATTTCCTTTTTTCTGATTTTTCTTACGTGAGTGTAATGAATAACGAAGACCTCTGTAAGTGCAGTTGGTGTTCACAAAGCTCGGAAAATAGCAAAAGTATTTCACTTGCCTATTGTTGGAGTTCACCATATGGAGGCACATGCATTAGTTTCCAGGTAATCGTTGGACGTCTGACATCTCTTTAAATGATACACATGTTATATGATGAGTTCAACATCACACAGAATAAATTGTATATGATTTTTTTTTGTTCGAGGATGCAGAATTAGGTGTTTTAATGTAACTTTTTAAACCAGATCCGAAAAGTGTTTGTTTGCGTGGATCTTCTTTTACGAACTACTTGCATGTCCTACAGTATGTTTTCCCCTTACAATAGCTACAGACTCACCGAAACACTGAACTAGGTCTAGCACAAGCTGTGAAAACTGAAAATTGAACTATTTTTAGTGATATGACCTCCAAAGATTGAATTAAATTCTACTCTATGAAAGCTACAATTTGACTTTCAGTAGGAAATAATTTATGTCTAGAAGCTCTTTTGCCATGTCATATCTGTTACTAGCATACCTTGTTGTGACCTTAAGATGTGAAATTCGTTGTTTGATTACTTCAAATATGTTAACATATTTATGACGAAGGCCTCACTCTATAAATGTAAAAAAGATAAGCATAAGTGCCTCCCCATACTTCTAATGATATTGCATTCTCTGAATTATGGACTAATGTGGTTTGGTCCTTATCAGGCTAGTGAACAAGGACCTTGATTACCCGTTTTTGGCTCTTCTAATTTCAGGTATATGCAAATTACATTAGTCTCAGCATTCTATATCATGATCTAGCTTAATTCTCTGTGATTCTCTAGAAGCTTACAGTTGTAAATTACAATAGCAATAAGGCCACAGAAGATATGTGTTCATTCTTTTCCTGCCTGCCACCTATTATGTTGTGCCTTATTGCAAGTATTGAAATGTCATAAATATTTCCACTCATACAAAATGACATTTCCATGCACTAAATTTTGAGAATTTTTTATTTGAAATAATTTAATGCAAAACTAAATCGGCCTAAGTTCATGCATGATAGTATGTCTTAATCTGCTAGATATGCTAATTTTGGTACTAACACTGGCTCACTTGTGTTTGCTAACTAGTTAATATGTTCAGGCGGACACAATCTTCTTGTTCTTGCTCAGAACCTTGGTGAGTATGTTCAACTGGGGACTACAATAGATGATGCAATTGGCGAGGCATATGACAAGTCAGCAAGATGGCTGGGTCTTGATATACGGAAAGGTGGCGGTCCTGCTCTTGAAGAGCTTGCCCTAGAAGGTGATCCAAATTCTATTAATTTCAGAGTAAGTTTGCGGCTGTACTTTTTCTACAAGTGCTGTGGAGCTAAATTGTATTTACTAACATTAATAGTTTGACATGATATTGTTACTTGATTTTTTTCATCTACCTCCAGGTTCCGATGCGGCAACACAAAGATTGCAATTTCTCTTATGCTGGTCTCAAGACTCAAGTTCGATTGGCCATTGAATCCAGAAATCTGTATGAATATGCCATTCCTTTAGTTGCACTGTTTATTTCATCTTCTTCATCATAAGATAAACACACCTGCTGGTGTCTTCTATAGAACCTTTGCCATTTGGCATGCTGTTTATTCCTTGTTTATTTATCCTCGGAATTCATTCTCTTTGACCCCACACCCCAGGTTGACAAACATAACTTCATTTGGAACTCTCAGTAGTATACACATATTCTTAAGAATTTACTCCTTTTTTTTTCATGTAGTAAATAGTGTTAGGATGTGGTAGGATTCTTTTTTGACCAAATAACAAGAAAATGCTTGTTGGTAGAGCGATGCAGCTGATGCTTAAAACATTGTTGAATATTTTGTTATGGAAATCATCGTACATCTTTCAAGCAGTTGTCAGTTTGACACCTTCTTTTGTTGAATAGATTATGCCTTGGTAAATGGAATATCTTTGACGTGACTACATATGATATAGGCTGAGAAGTAATCAAAATCATTTTGTTTCAAATAAATGAGGGTATAAAATGCCTTAATGTATTTATCGCTGAAGGAAGAATTTGCATATTTGAAGCAGGGTAGGTGTGCGGCTGTGCTGTGATTATTAATTAACTGTGCTTCTGTTTTCACACCATTGTAGGTGCACAGATGATATACCCATTTCATCTGCAACAGAAGAAGACAGACAACTAAGGGCAAACATTGCTGCCTCTTTCCAGGTTCAGTACCATGGATATTGTACTCATTGTCCATGAGGACTCTGATAAGTATCTGATAGCTTTAACTTGTGCAGCGGATAGCTGTTCTACATTTGGAGGATAGATGCCAGCGAGCAGTTGAATGGGCATTGAAGATGGAGCCTTCTATTAAACACTTTGTAATCCAGATATCCTGTTGCTGTTAAATTCAATTGCTTTCCTTAATTCATTCATTGTGTTAACCGATTCAATTATTAAAGGTTGTTTCAGGTGGTGTTGCATCAAACCAGTATGTTAGGGCGCGCTTGAATCATATTGCTGAGAAGAATGGCCTACAGCTTGTATCCCCTCCCCCAAGTCTTTGTACTGACAATGGTAATGAGTTTGTTGTTATGAGCTGTAATTAGTAATATTCAATCACACTGCCAGTAAAAGCATCTAATATTCAAAATCAACTTTCTTCCCGTAATTGTGACAACTATCAGATATGTTCTTTTAGAACTAGTAGAATATGATATGTTCCTTTATTTGCATAGGTGTCATGATTGCTTGGACTGGAATCGAGCACTTTGTTGCTGGTAGATTTGAAGATCCACCGCCTGCTGATGAGCCTGATGATATGCAGGTAGTCTAACCAAGCAGTATGCAGAGTTGATAAAATCAACTCCATACTGGATGAGTTCGAAAACTAATAACAGATAACTTTATAAAATAAGTGTGCAAAGTAACTGATTAAATTGCACTATAGGGAGCTCCATTATGTATTTTTTAGTTGTCTTACTTTGTTTTTCATATTAAGTTCTCTGGGGTTTTTTACATCATATTATTTGGTCATCTTGTTAATTTAGACATATGATCAGCTCCTTTTTAAAGCTAAATAGTTATTTGGATAAAAAGATTTGGTAGGTCAATGAAGATTGTAAATATAACACCAATGGTGATCCCATCATCATTAAAGTTTGAAGATCCAAATAAACACATATGTCGAATTCTTGAGCTTCGTTTGAAACTTCGAATAGTGTTGATAAACTAGCTCTTAGGAAGACAAATAAGTGAATTTGGCATGATTTTTGAAGCATGGTCATTTAATTCAGGGACTATGAGCACCCAGCTTTCTTGTTTCCTTTACTGGAATGGTAGGAATCGTGTTGCAGTGAGAAGTGCCCTGAACTGAGTATTTAAAATCTGATGCAGAACTTGCAGGTTTTATTCTGGCTGTTTCGCTAGTATCCCCCCTGATCATTTTATTGTCTGCTACAGTACGAGTTGCGTCCAAGATGGCCTCTTGGCGAAGAATATTCAGAAGGAAGAAGTGTTTCACGATCATTGAGAACAGCTAGGATCCATCCATCACTTACATCCATGACGAAGAGCTCTCGCAACTAGTTCGGTCAGACCATTGATCTTGGCTGCTTGCTGCCATTGAGTTCCACATCATCCAGTTTTGGGACCCATTACCTGGGTAGCCCTGCTCCCCTTTATTTATCATCGCAGTAATTAGCTTCAAAGGCTTGGGCTGATTATCTGTTCATTTGTTCCTTGTACTGTACATCTGAGAAGCAATAAACCAGCCCTGTTTATATACAAGATGTTTACCGCTCCGTGACTTGATATTTGAATCCATATCATATTTGTACATGTGAGATGTATTCCTTGTGAGATCGGTTGCTATCTCGAGGAGCTGTTCTTTGAAGAATCAAGACTCGAGAAATGTTCAGTTATCTAATGGCTCGTCTCGGTCCGCTTGGACGGACGGGGATGTGTCCACGCCTTCACTCTTTTACTGTTGCATGTTTAACAGTGTTCCCGCTACAGTTATCTACAGTAGTTACCGTGCAAGTGACTATGAGCCATTCCTGCGTGAACTGGACCCCCTTCCTTGTTTGCTTATTGCAAATTCCCGGAACACTATTAGTACATATAAACATCATATGTATGAAGATGCTCGCCATCAAGAGCGAAATCCCCGTATAAATATTAACATGGCTGAAAAGTTAGGAGTAATAAATCTAGAAAAATGCAGAGCACACGTGTCAAAGTCTATGAGTTAAACTCGGGTGTGCAAATTTCATCAGTAAAGTACAAGTCAATGAAGTATGCGAAGTCCAACATCTATACAAGCAATATCTACTTTTCATAAAATTTCATGTTCCGATTTAATCGGCGCACACATACAAGCCGTTGCTTTTTTCTTTTTTGAGAATCGCCGTTGCCCATTTCTGAGTGACCTACTTGAAGCCTCCACCTAACAATGCGTGCGCGCTCCGAAGCGTAGAGAGCGATTTTTTGCACTGAATTGAATTGAGTGGAGTCCCAATCACCATCACCATGATGTAACGAATTTAAGACGGGCCAAATCTCTCGGCAATGGATCGCCTGTCAGGCAAACAAAAGTCGCTGTCCAGAATGCGACTCCCGTAGATTCCCTACCACACGTCCGCACTACACGTATGTAGTATCAACTTAGCCACGGCCGACTGGCAAAAGGAATAAGTTTGACCGCTCATTATGGGATCGGTCCTCTTTACACGATCGGTCCAAGCAACTGCCAGTCCAGTCGAGTACGCACAGCCTCTGAGTACCACGGGTAATGCTACACTTACGAAGAAGTTTAACGTAATCTTACGTAATTAGCCAGATGCTAGTTTGTGATTGGGATTTGGTAGAGGAGGGGCCCACCCCAGTTAAAATAAGGGGGGCGAGAGAGTTATGCAAGGAAGGTTACGTAAAACCTTACTTAGCTATTCGTAAGTGTAGGATTATCGGAGTACCACCGTGTGGCGTAATAACCCGGAAATTTCAGCACCTGAAATCCTCGGTCTTAGACGAAAAAGAATGCGTAGTTAGTACTCGCTCCCTTTTGTAATATTAAAGCGTTTTTTACGCTATTTAGTACTCTCTTCATGCCATAATATATAAGAGCGTTTTTTGACACTCATATTATGGGATGAAGGGACTCATTACAAACACGCCACACAGTACGCTACTATTATGAAGTGTAGATTTTTCTTCTTCTTTTGGGTCAATTTCCTGCACAGTGTGGTTGAGGTCAAAATCGCACCGGATCCGACCGCTCCATAAAGATCTCGAGCTTAGTTGGCCGGAAAGGAAAGAAGGGGCCGGCTGCAGAAGATCATCGATCGACGTCGGCGAGCAGTGCACGACTGTGATCATGCGAAAGGGAGGGCCTAGGATACTACTCCAGCTACGAGCAAGTTGCTGTACTTGCACCACATGCACGCCCGCCCCGGCGCGTTCAGCGGCGGGAGGCCGGCGCCCGTCGCGGTCGGCTCCGGCGACCCGACGCGCCGAAAGCGACCGGCGGCCCCGCCGGCCTTGTCACGCGTAGATCGGGATCGGACCACACCACACCACACCGGCCGGGAGAAAGGGACGCTGTCTGCGCCGGGCCCGCCCTTCTCTTTTGCGGGAGCAGCCCGGCCCACCTTGACCCGACGACCGCCGGAGAGCTACCCTCTGTCTAGCGGCTAGCGCCTACGTGCCGGCCCCAGCGCGGCGTTTCTGGGTGGGGCCCGGGCGGGCGGCGCGCCATGCTGCCCTGAGCGTACCTACGGCTACGGACGTGGTCGCCGGCGAGGCTGGGGCTACGTGGACGCCGCCTCCAGCGATCGCGTGCAATCTACGGGACTGATTGAGCGTACCTACCGGCTACCGTGGACATGAGTCGAACAACGTGGGACTTGTATATACGTTTGTTTCCCCATCCCCATATGTATATTTTTGATAATTACCAGACGAATGTAATGGCTAAGTCGTTTTTCTTGCGGCATAATGGCCAAGCAATGGAGAAATCAAATCAGAGACGGTCGAATCCCAAAGCCTGATGATCTAATACCAGAACAGTTTTTAGCAAGGCCATTAGCTACTTCATTGGCCTCTCTAAAGCAGTGGCCAAACGACGTAGTAGCAAATTCGGACGAAATGTTTGCATTCCATGATAATTGGAAGCTCGTGCCCCGGGTTTGCTTCATCTTCGACAACTGCTTCAACCGCAAAGGTGCTATTAGACTCACTAAACACTCGACTGCACCCAACAACAGCCCGTTCCGAATAGCAATGATCTCTGCTGAATCCACATCACTGATACGAGGCAGGTACCATGTTGAAGCTGCTATAAATTCACCATGCTCGCGCAATAGCACCAACGGCTCCCGTCAGAGTATCATCATAAAATGATGCATCTAAGTTGATTTTCACCACTCATGTCGCCGACTTCTTCCACGCATGATTCTTTTTTCTAAGTTTCTAACCCGGCTGGTTTGGAGTACAAGCTCAAACAAAATTAGTGGCGATAAACCTTGATCAACGTAGCAGTTTGTTCCGGGGTGTGGATGCACTGGTGATCTTGCCACCAAATGTACCAAGCGACCATAATGATCAGTTCTGCCTGTGGTAAATCTTCAACCTGGGCATTTTATCTCATGAGACTCTATCATAACAGAACCCAATTGATCTTTAGTAACAGCCTTTTGAATCACTTCATTCAAACTAAGCCGCGTCCAAACCTTCATTGCCCGCGGGCAAGTAAAAATATGGTGTTGGGTATCTTTCATCCCTCTCTTACATATGGGACATTAGGTAATTAGAGGTATGTGTCTTCCTGCAAGAACGCCATAACATGGGAGAGCTCCTCTCAACACCTTCTGGCCAAAATGCTTCACTTTTCGCGAGATTCGCAGCTGCCACAACAGATAGAGTTTTTTTTCTTTTGTTTTTGAGTGGTGATAGAGTTTGTTTCCTCATATAAGTTCTGTGTGTATCGCCTTCAAAGTTGTTGCGGAGTTTCTCTTCCAACTTCCAAAGTTGCCTTTTACATCACAAGAAGCACACTTTTGGGGTGTGTGGTGTACCTGTGCGTGCGTGATAGACATGGTGATCGGTTGTGCACGATAGCACTCGAACCTGAACCGCAGACATGCATATCCAGCTAGCCACCATTAAACTAGTCGATTTACTCGATTGATGTATACGTAAACGGCCAGCATAGCACAGAGCAAGCCGCATCATCATCCCATCAAACCTACCACTCGAGTTCAGTTTATTTAAGCACGAGGGAGAAATGTGATTGCAGCTATACGGCTGGCCCTGTCGTAAAAGAAAAACGACCGTACGCGTGGCGTGCGCATATAACAGGTTAGGGCATCTTCAATGGCAACCCGCAAAAATCCTTTCACATTCGTTTGCGGACAGGGAAGATCAGTCTGCGGGCATGGATGCGGAAAATCGTCATCCAAAGCTAGACGCATACATTCAAACTCTTTTTCAATAAACCACATGAAATTCATGCAAACACGGCCGGATTTCGTACATACATGATGGATTTCATACAAACCGAACGAGAACGGTTACATTTTGAACGTATTTTCAACTTAAAAAGCTAAAACTATGCGCACGTACGATCGTGCGGAGCTCCACTCCCACGACAAGGATACACTACACTAGTCTATGGCCTGCCACGGCTTGTCTTCCCCCTGTCCGGCAGACCGGAATAACCGGACTGCCGGGAGCCCCGGAGGCATGTTCTTCCCCCGTATCTTTCCTACGTCCGGTTGCACCGCTCATCGGGGCGGCAAAGAGGATGCTTCAGCCGGAGCGGAAGGGTGCTTCCGTGGAGCTCACGCGGGTGCCCATGATGGTCTGAGATAAAGGAGAACCGGTCGGGTAACCAGCGGTGCCCTTCCTGGGACCCAAGCGGCGGCAGCTTCCCGTATTCTACTTCTCCTCGATGATGGCGGCGGACGCGGACGTGTGGGCCACCGCCTCGTCTACATCCACGCATCCGGCTTCTTTCTCTGCGTGCATGGCGCAGCTACGCGCGCGTCGACGTCAGATGGCGCGGTCGCAGGCATTGGGCGCGACGATGCCCGTGCCACCCTGCTCCCCGCCGTGCCGGGGTGGAGCAACCCGCCACTCCTCATCGAGTTGGCCTAGAGCGGCAAGTTGCTAAACCACGCGGTGGCTTGGGGCGGCAACTTGCTCCATCGGGTCAGGAGCGGGAGCTGGAGCAGCAAGCTGCCTCGCTCGTATCCGGCGGGCTCGACGGACCACACAGTCGGCTTGTATGCCGGAGAACTGATCTTTGGAAGCCATCGAATGAGTGGAGAAAATGGTGAAGAAGGAGATGGGAGTGGCGGAGGGGTGCGATTCTTGCCCGGCATCTAGCCTCGTATAAATAGAGGGCGAACGGGAGGAGCTCGGTCGGCGCTGTGTTTAATGCCGGCCCACTCAGCGGACGTGTGGCCGGAGAAGGTTTCTCGGCTTCCACGCGGGTCTAATGGAGGCGTATGAATGCGATGAGGAGGCGTGTTCAGCCGGGCATGCAGCTGACGGCGCCCTCGGCCGACGAGCCGCTTCAATTACGGAGGCAGTGAGAGGTCGCATCTACGCTGAGCCGTCTTCAATGCGGAGCGACACGCTCTACACTGGTATGATTGCGGGGCAGCTGGCGCAGAGCGGGAGCGCGAGTGAGAGGGGGAGGTTTTTTCGGTGGGCCAAGGCGGTCAGAAACGGGCTTGGAATCGATCCGGACTCCCGCACCCCCCTTTCTCTCCGGTTTGCGGGAGAAATCGCGTCCGGACCGCCCCACGGACCGATACAGGTCAGCGTTGGATGGCTTTCGCGGTCCGGACAGAGCAGTCCGGCGTAAGGTTTACGGGTCTATCTTGAAGATACCCCTAGGCCACAAACATGCTTATCTCGGACCTGGCATCACTCCGTGTGAGCAAGAAATACTAGTCAACAGTGTAACGGGCGAATCAATCTGTGATTGTATGGTTACCGTGACAACAAGAAATACTAGTCAACAGTGATGTTGGATGGTTAGAAGGATAACGATAGTGGTATTTCTAGCTCATTGGGATTTAAGTTTTAGACTTGACACCGATGCTCGCATTTTTCTGAATTTATTTCAGACTTTCTGACAATGTTTGTATGATGGAATGAGACGTTTCTGTCAACTACGAGACGCGTGTGCTGATTTTGTCAATCTCAAGATGCTATTTTGACTTAACCTTTTGAAACTATTCAATTGTACTCCCGCTGTATATACAGAGGGAGTATTTCTTTACAAAGGAAATACTATGCGTTAAAAGAAATCAGTGCAACGTGCGCGATGGAGATCACAGAGACCGTGCGACACAGTAGGCAGGCAGGTGTAATAAGCGATTGAGCATGCATGCATGCATGCTGCGGGCGTTGATCGATTTCAGGCACAGTGGGCGGGAAAACGATGGCCTGATGATCACGCTCGCTGCGGTGCATTGATGCTCAGGGTGCAACAAATTCGTCAATGACAGTCGACAGCCTGACGGCGATGGTCATTAAGACCGGCCGGCCCGGCGTTGACTAATCGCTCTCTCTCCCCGGGGTCCAAGCCCACAGTACACAAGCTAAATCAGAACCAGAGACGAAACATCAAAGCCATGGCCAAACTTCTGAAAGGAAACGGCGACATGGTTTACATAAGAAGAGAACAATTGCTAGCAAAATAAATCTAGACGAGAAACCATGGAGGCGACGCGACCCAGGAACATCACCTGGCGACCCGCTGTAAGATAGGGCCCATCCTCTCTTCCCGCTAAGAAATTTGCTCGTTTTGCCTGCAATGCGCGTAGCCCTATCAATCCGAAAATTGCATAATAGCTTTATTTATTTATTTATTTATTTGTGCATATCTTAATTCCCACAGTCGAATCCCACGTCTTTTCATGTCATGTCGACTAGTCGATCGGATCCATTTCGATTATATGAGTTACTATCAAAATCTAATGTGAAAGCGAGTTGGTCCAAAACGTGACATCTTGTTCCAGAACAGGGTCGGAGTTGATGCACCAAACATTTTACACACATAAAGCTTTCTATTGAGGGTTACGAAAGAAAAATCATGCAATTGACTTTTCAAGATTTTTGAAAAGTCCATTAGAAAAACAGGTAATGAGCAAAAAAAGAATGAAAAAAGAAATCTACTTGGTAAAACGTAAAGGAGGCAATTATCTGAAAAGGGAAAAAGCTTGAAAGGAAACATGAGATTGGCTATTTACGAAAAAGGGTTTCCCCCCGCTTTATGAGATTGGCTATTTCATCGGTATCAAAACAATAAAGAGTACCTCCCCCTACACACCCTAAAGGATGAAGGCCACACAACCATGAAAAAAGGAGTATTACTAGTAGAGATGAGTGATGTACTTCAACATACGTCAATGTTGCATGGCTAAGCATGAGATGTATATGCCTATGTGGAACTCTTGGAGTATAGATCACCACCATTGCAGTAAGTGGTTGATCGGCTAATTAAACTGCATACTTGAGATGATTATCTTCTGAACACTTCTGAAATAGCACACTTTATTAGCATATATATTTCTTGCACTAGCTTGGCGAGGATTGTTAGCATGACCTCTTGTTCTTGCAATACCGTTCCTGTATTTTTAAAAAGGAAATGGTTTCAAGCATATTAAACCTAACAAATGGTGCAAAATAAAGTAAATATTTGAAAAAACTCAGGGAAATTATAAATATCAAATCAGCATATAGGTACTTGTAGTGGCTTCATTATCAAAAGACGACCAAGGTTGAAAATGGCCCAAGATCCAGCCATCATTCTCCCAAGCCTTTCTAGTGTACCATCAATCATCTTACAAATCAGAACTAGTGGAGTATTGGCCACACCATCTTACCAGTTGCAGTAAAGTTGATGGGCTAATTAAACTCAGACGATATCTTCTGAACACACGAGATTTCTGAAATTAGCAAGTGACAAACATAGCACACTTTATTAGCATATATTTCTTGCACTAGCTTGGCGAGAGGATTGTTAGCGTGAACCCCTTGTTATTGCAATGTTGTTTCTATTTTTTAAAGGAAATAGTTTCAAGCGTATTAAACCTAACAAATGGTGCAAAAAAATAAATCTTTGAAAAAATTCAGAAAAGTAGCAAATCAACATATAGGTACTTGCAATGGCTTCTTTATCAAAAGATGACCAAGGTTGAAAATGGCCCAAGATCCAGCCATCATTCTCTCAAGCCTTTCTAGTGTAACATCAATCATCTTACAAATCAGAACTAGTGGAGTACTGGCCGCACCATCTTCCCAGTTGCAGTAAAGTTGATTGGCAAATTAAACTCACATACCAGCATAATTGAGACGATTATCTTCTGAACACACAAGATTTCTGGAATTCATTGCAAGTGACAAACATAGCATACTTTATGAGCATATATTTCTTGCACCAACTTGGCGAGGATTGTTACCATGAATATTGTTTCTACTTTTTTAAGGAAATGGTTTCAAGTGTATTAAACCTGACAAATTGTGCAAAATAAAATAAATCTTTGAAACAAATTAGAGAAGTTATAAATAGCAAATCGGCATATAGGTACTTGCACCGGCTTCTTTATCAAAAGATGACCAGGGTTGAAAATGGCCCAAGATCCAGCCATCATTCTCTCAAGCCTTTCTAGTGTAACATCGACCATCTTATAAATCAGAATCAGTGGAGTATTGGCCACACCAGCAGCGGCGCCAGGAGGAATAAATCTGTGGGGTCAAAGAGATTATTATCACATATTTTACATGATTTTTGGAGTTTTTATATATAGATACACACATGTATATAATGGAATAGCAAAAAAGCTATGGGACATCTGATCCCACAGCTATAACGTGGATTCGCCGCTGGGCCACACCATCTTAGGTCTTACCAGTTGCATTACAAGTTGATTGACTAATTAAACTCACATACCAGCATAATTGAGACAATTATCTTTTGAATAGACGAGATTTCTGGAATTTGCAAGTTACAAGCATTCACACTTTATTAGCATATATTTCTTGCACCAGCTAGCTTGGCGAGGATTATTAGCATGAACCCCTTGTTATTGCAATATTGTTTCTGTTTCTTTAAAGGAAATGGTTTCAAGCATATTAAACCTAAGGAATGGTGCAAAATAAATTAAACCTTTCCAAAAAAAACAGAAAAATTATAAATAGTAAATCAGCATATTGTTAGGTACTTGCAGTGGCTTCTTTGTCAAAAGATGACCAAGGTTGAAAATGACTCAAGCTCCAGCCGTCCTTCTCTGAAGCCTTTCTAAGTGTAACTTGGATCTTACTGCCTTCGTCACAAACACGGATAATATTTTTTTTTGACGAAAAACAGCATTGTGCTGATTTCATTCATTAAGATAGGATGAGTTTTTTTTGACAAACACGGATAATAGTTCGTTTCAAAACACGGATAATAGAGACCCCATAGCCTACTCACATAGGTACCCTTTTTTTACATGAATAGAGGGTTGTGGATCTGCCTAATGTGTTTCCCAGACCATCAGTGAGCGTCTCCAACTATCGTGATTAAAAAGAGCTATTGGGATACCTGTAAAGATCCCAATCTTCAGTAGCGATTAGCAAACCGAAGTTGGCAAAATGCGTGCTGGTCTAATGTGGCCAAAAGACGTCAAGGCCCATCTAGAACGTGAGATTATTGTTCTTGGGTTCGCAAGCGATAAATATAGGCATACAGCACACGTTATCTGCGTCTATCTCTTGCACCTGGCGAGGATTTTTTTAGCATGGACAGCTCAGCGGGGCTCCCCGTTCATGCAGTCCATTCCTATTTTTGAAGAAGGAAATGAACCCGGACGGACATATTATCCTTGTGGTCCTCTGAGCAAGTGCTGCACAAGTATTCTTTCCTATTCTGCTGGAGTGCATTGTACCACCACGCCACGGCAAATCCACGGCATTATTGGTCCATGTATATACTATCATGCTCAGTGTTTAAGACCCACAAGTATCTTGCCTGGCTATTCAAGAGCATTTTGCAGGTATTGGCAAAAAGACTCGTATACGTCGTCCGCATGGTGGTAACTTGTAAGCAATATCGTCAAAAGATGACCAAGATTGAAAGTGACCCCGATCGGCCATCGCTCTGAAGGCTGAAGGCTCTGACCCAAGTAAGTTTTCTGGAAGTGTGACTATGATGGACTTTCAAGATTTTCTGTGTCGCCAGCAAGGAATTCTAAACCGAAAAACAAAACAATCGTAATATGTGAGCCATGTGTCATCACTGACGTAGAAAACACACATTCCGCGTACGTACTGAAGTGCTCAGACGGCAGGGATTAAACCGGCACGGACACTACCGATCTAATGTAACGATGAGCGAAACGGCAACCCATGATGACACTAGCGATCCGTGCCATTGGTGCTCGATCTGACGGCCCAGATCAACGCACTACAGCGTCACAGGTGCACAGGCAGAGCGCGCGGAATATTCAGAGGCTGTACTTGTACCAACCCAAACTTCCGGCGGGCGGGCCGGTGCGCCTATAAATAGAGGGCAACGAGCTCGGCTCGTATCACTCGACTCGAAGAGCTCTCGCGCTTGCTCGATCAAACCTTCCTGCCCTGCTTTCTCCTCTGTTTCCTCGAGACCAAGGAAGAAGAAGCCGACCGACCATGGTGGTTCTTGCCAAGGGCGAGCTCGAGCAGATAGCGCTGCCGGCGGCGCAGCCGCCGCTGGCCCACGTCCGGGCGATCGACCTGTCCGCCGCCCCGGGGCCCGGCCGCGCGGCCGCGGCGCGCGCGCTGGTGTCCGCGTGCGAGGAGCAGGGCTTCTTCAAGGTGACCGGCCACGGGGTGCCGCCGGAGCTCGTGCGCGCCGCGGAGGCGGCCGCGGCGGAGTTCTTCGCGCTGCCGCAGGCCGAGAAGGAGGCCGCCGCGGGCCGGCCGCTCGGGTACGGCAGCAAGCGGATCGGCGTCTCCGGCGACCTCGGGTGGATCGAGTACGTCATGCTGGGGGTCACCCCCGCCGGCGCGCTGCCCGCCGCCTCCTTCACGTCCTGGACATTGCCGTGCGCGGGCGCCGCCGTGGCGTCACTGTCCGAGCCCCCCTGCCCCTTGCGGTGAGTTCGTTCGCTCGCCACCCATGCACGCGTACATTTTACATGCGCCCTCCGCGTCTGCACCGGCACCCCCTCCCTCCGCTGACAAACACATGCACATGCACATGCACACATGCCACGCCACGTTTTTCTTCCCGCCCTCTCATGATCTGCTCTGCTCAAAATGCGTGTTCGAACAGTCCAATCACTGTCAGTTGGAGAGCATTACCTGAACTCCTAAAGTGTACCAAAAGTGAATCTTAGCTAGCAACACCAGTCAATTTGCCAGGTCCCTAAAACACGAAGCTGTGGGATTTTTTTTTCGTTGAATAGTTTAGAGTTCCTGAAAAGCAAATTTGAAAATATAAGGAGAATTTCCGTGGATAAGGTCGGCCTTTCGTGGCCGCGTGGAGCTTCACTATTTATCGCGGCCGACGTACGGAGGCGGCGAATCTTTAACGTTTGACTCACGTGCGGCGGCGACGTAACGGTCGGCCCGTTCCTTTCGATCACTCTCTACTTGCCGTGCTGCTCCGTTCGCACGTGTCGGCGTCGCCGTGCATCCGTGTCGACGCGCCGCCCGTCCAGCTACGTACGTACGCTGCCTTTCTGCCGCTCCGGTGACGTGCTGCCGTTTGCACTCCACACCGCCGCGCCCCATCTCTATCCGCATCTCTTTTGACATCATTCATTAATCGGTGTCGCCGAGAAATGCATTGAGTGATATTTTGGTGGTCTTTTTTTTGTTGTCAGGGATCTTCTGGAGGAGTACGCGGCGGCGGTGCGGCGGATGGCGTGCGGCGTGCTGGAGCTGATGGCGGAGGGGCTGGGGGTCGCGCCGGCGGACGCGCTGTCGCGGCTGGTGTCGGACGCGGAGAGCGACAGCATGGTCCGGGTGAACCACTACCCGCCGCGGCCGGAGCTGCAGGGCCGCCTCCTGACGGGGTTCGGCGAGCACACGGACCCGCAGGTCATCTCCGTGCTCCGCTCCAACGGCACGTCCGGGCTGGAGATCTGCGCGCGCGACGGCTCCTGGACCGCCGTGCCGCCCGACGCCGACTCCTTCTTCGTCAACGTCGGCGACGCCCTGCAGGTACGTACACCCTACACGTCGCGCTGCTCCTGCTCTGCTACACCTACACCTACACCTACACCTACACGGTAGGAGTACTTCTCTCAAGGACGTAAGTTCGGTGCATGCTACTCTAGATGCTGCTACTGCTGTTGCACGTCACTTTTACTGTGGGGGTGCATGGATCTCCAGGCGAGCAAACGAGATCGAGTCAATAATGATCAGTGCCCGGTCTCGAGCCTTCTCTCGAGTGTCCACATCAAACAAGGGCAGCAGCAGTGCAGCACGAGGCTACATATATAGCACTGTATGTGCATGCATACGGCCAGCACGCAGTCGTGTACAGTACAGGGCCCGCCCCCTTGAGCCCTGCACGTGAAAACCCTGGCATGATGAATGCTGATAATGCGAGCATGCATATGCATGCATGAATTAATAAGACACTAGTATTACTACTACGCAGAGACTAGTTTCAGGTGCAACGCATCGTATTAATTTGGTCCTCGTGCATGCAGGTGTTGACGAACGGGAGGTTCAGGAGCGTGAGGCACAGGGTGGTGGTGAGCAGCGAGAGGCCGAGGGTGTCCACGATCTTCTTCGGGGGCCCGCCGTTCGGCGAGAGGCTGGCGCCGCTGCGCCAGCTGCTAGGGGACGGCGGCCGGAGCCGCTACAGGGAGTTCACCTGGAAGGAGTACAAGAGCAGCACCCACAAGGGCAGGCTCGCCACCGACCGCCTCTGCAGCTTCGAGAACTAGCCAGCGACCAGCCGCCTGACAGAGACTAGCTTCCGTGCGTTACGTATATACTGCAGGCTATATACTTATGTGTGTGTGTGTGTGTGGTCATGGTCATAGTTAACTAATGAAGCCCCGGATATTCAAAACGCTCCCGTGCACACGTGCTCTCGCTATCTCGGCCTCTTTGTCGTTGAGAATGAGACCACCTCTTGTAGCCGGCCCGTATCTCACAATAAATACGTGATATTCCTATTTGAACTGTAAGGCTCACCTTATTACGCACATAAAGGTAAAGCCATTAGAAAAGCAGGTGCATTTCCCTCAAAAAAAAAAGAAAAAAGAAAAGCAGGTGCATGAAAGAACAGAAATTGGAGCAGTTGGAGCAATTAGACGAAAAATATATACAATAGCGCAAATTGCTTTTGGAGGCCGAGCTCCATGGAGACCCCCAAATGCAAAAATCAAATTTCGTAAAAATTCATAATCTATATCTCAAAAAACTTTGGAAAAAAATACAAAGATAGATGAAGGCATAGTGCACAAGTGTGTAAATTTTTAGGACGAAATACATTGAAATGAGGGATGTGCAAAAAAGACAGATTTGAGGCTTTTTAACACATGATATTATTCATCCTCCTAGATCACGAATTTGTCTTTTTTATACAGGTCGCATTTCAACGCACATCCCGAGAAAAAAAATCATGGTATAAATTTTCTTTTCCCTCACAAATCAATAACTTGACTATTTTTAAGTTATGGCAAGTATAGAATTGCCGACACATTGGTAAAGGCATTTTAATACATTTTTTTAGCTTTGCATTGATATATAGAAAAGTACTGGTTCCTAACACAAACTTGCATTTATCACTAAGTTTTCTTTGACTACGAATGATAACTTCGTAAACCTTAAAATGATATGTCGGATCAATCGCTCGGAGGTACTATGTTTTAGAAAAAAGAAACAAGCATATGCGATGAAAAAAAATGTATGGTGGCCATTTAATGCATGGAAGGAACTATATTCGAGGAACTTGCTTTTTACCTCCAGCAATGATAGCATGTGTTAGGCTTCTCGGTTTGTGATGAAAAATTATGTTTGCAGCAGAAACCTGATTTTTGTAACACAATTATTTTTCTAAAATTACTGCACCCCCCCCCCCCCCACTCTCCCTCCCTGGGCGAAGACTGCGAAGGAGGAGTTTAGTGGCCATTTTTGCTGAGATGCAATTAAAAAATGTTTTTAATCAAATCAATTCTTAATTTATCAGGCCATTCTAGAAAAAGCACATTTGTATAGGAACGTACCTTTTGAGACAAAGTTAATTTTTCAAAAAATGTGTTGCAATGTACTCATGTGGGATCTAGTTTCGAAGATCTTGTCATGATGGACGTAACGGTGAAAAAGTGAAATTCAATATGGATGGTCGGTTTGAAAGTAATGCATTTTTGAAATTTTGCACCCCTCTGATCTATATTAATTATCTCTAGTTTAGCACGCATCCACATAATATCGCATTGTACGGGGCGAGTCATGTCCCAAGGATAACGTTGATAGGTGCACTTTTTTCCATAACACCAACATCCCTCTTTATTCACGTGATAACAAGGTTACATCCTTTAAGAGGTGAGGGGTGATTTTCCTAGGGTCCTTCAAATCACTTATTACAAGGAGACCTCGAAGACATGCTCGTAATCTCGTGGACTATGATATTAGCATCTATATTACAATGCTCAAAAAGAACTTTTGGGAACTCGCATGATATAGAGGGTGCTTGGATACAAGGGACTATTTTTAGTCTGACTAAAAATAGTCTCTTTTAGAGGCTAAAGTTTCAAGCACCCCTGACTAAAGAGAGGCTAGGACTAGTCTTGAGACTAAAATCTTTTAGTCATGGGAAACCTACTAAAATATGTATTAACTCTTTCTCTCCTCATTTAATTCCTCTCCTTAGTTCTGGATTGGAGGGTTTGGAGGATAATAAATGCTCAATAACTAGATTTTAGTCTCTTTAGTATTTGGATCTAAGTATGGGTGAGACTAGCAAGTTTTAGTCCCACTACTTTTATTCATGGGACTAAAACGTATCCAAGCATGCTCATAATAGCAATCGTCAAACACCACAACAGCTGCTCCAAAACACCTTCCTCCTTTTTGCATGCTTTGTATTATATCCTAGTTGTCTGAGTTGACAACAACTTTTGTTGCATCCCACAATGCATGGTCTAGCCTTCCTCCTCCCCGTGTGATATGATAACGTTGATTGGTGCACCTTTTACTCTTTAGTTATGGTTAGGAGCACCATCAACAATGTTTGCTCTTTTATGCTCGAGTAAATTTCATTCCCTTCAACTTTATTTTTATGAAAAACAAACAACTACTTTATTAATTAATGGAAGAGTTCACACAGCCGAGGCTCCAAAAGCCAAACATGTCTGGCCTGGGATAAGATCTAATCAGCTTCTACCAATAGTATGAGCGTCTACATTTGATTCTCTAACTTCATGCTTAAAGACAACTTTAGGAAAAGCCTTCTTCATCTCTATAATCTCTTAGATGATCATGGCGCTTTTACCAAGACTCCCATCCACAATACTTCGGGTAGCACCTGAGTAATTAAAGGCAATCACCATCAGGTCGATGTCTTGATCTCGAGCCAAGCATAAAGCTTACCGACACGCAATGGCCTCCCCACAAGCTAGATCCAAAACACATGTCATCACCAGCACTTTCGTTCCCTTCAACATGGTTAAATGACATGCACATCTTGTGTTGTAACATGATTGACATGCATAATCTAACTTTTGGAATTATTGGCCTAGCCCATTCATGTTTTATAATAATTCCTAGAAAAATCCTAGAGGCCCATATGGCACATCCATCCATGACAAAGAAAGCAAGAAAGTTTAGTCCCACCTTGCAAGTAGAGGGCGTGTTGGACCAGCATATAAAGTTGGTTCCTCCACACACCACTAAGAGATTGAGAAGAGGGACACATACAGTCATGCTCCTCCTCGCTCCTCTGGTCAGCCCCTTCTTTGATGTTTGTGTCCTTGAGCCATGTGATGCCAAGACCCAATGTTCAATCTCACAAACCAAATCTTGGTTTTGATTCGGGACTAGTCCGAGAGGAATGGGTTACTCCCCAAAAATTTATCCCCCATGATACATCTATTTGCCTCCCGCGACTTAATTTTGGCGAGGATGCTCGATTGCAAGGTGAAGGTATTCCTAACCACTCTATCATTCCACTCATCTCAAAGCCTCCACAAGTTGAGCATAATAAGAGAAGCCATGGTCTTCCTTTGGGGATCCATGCTGACTGGATATAAGATTTCTTAACCAATGGTTTATCGATAGCGCTCCATCCCATTGTTGCGGATTGAAGTTTTGAAGACCTAGCCAATTTTTCCTAGCCATATAATCCAGGGACATTTACATCTATGCCCCTAACTGGATCCCTTACTCAGATTCCACTTATAGAAATGCCCCTTCGTGCCGTTTCCGTCCGGTCAAGGCTGTTTGACCGCTAACTCGCCGTCAATTTGACATATTTGCCTCTGATCCAATCTTATCTGTTCAATGCATTTATCTATCATTCTCTCGCTTGACCCGCACACTCTCTCTTCCCCCAAATTATAGCATAACCTAACCCTAACCCTAGCGCCTTCGATCTCCGGCAAGCAATCTCCAGATCAATGGCGGCCGCGGTGGAGATTCCATTGGTCCGACTCCGTATGCTGCTATGCTGCGGATGGAGGGTGACAGTGCTTGCGGCGGCGACGGCCAACAATGGAGCACAACGCCAGCGATGGATGCATCGCTTGGGTAAGTCCTTTGTTTCAGATCTGAAGCATGTTCTTTGTTTTGTTTAGTTATTGTACTTGTATTTGTTGGTTCTGTGTTTGTAGTGCTAATTTGGTGCGTTTTTTTCCTGTTTTCCATGATTATCCATAGGGTGGGACATATTTGTCTGGATTGTAGGATGCAAACGACACTACTAGTTCCTGCTGGTACAAAAGCAGGGGAAACAAGTTCTCATTTCCTTTGGTTGTGGAGAGCACACTGAAGTTTGAACAATTTAGATATCTGATTTTTTCTAAATACCTCTCGGGAGTACATGATGCAGCAGAATTCAGGTACTGGGACATTTATAGTGATGTTTGGGTCCCAGTCCAATGTGATGATGAGCTAGGAAAAATGTTTACAACACATGCTTGGGTCCCAATCAAATTAGAGATCAATTTTATACAGAGAAAAAGAGGATAGACAAAAAGAAGTGGAATAAGATCACAATCTACTAGTTCTAGAGGCAGAAACCATCAATCCAGGGGGAGAAAAATAACTATTAACAATTCACAACCCGAGTTTAGTAAGAACAGAGTTGCAAATGCAGGAGAGAGCTCTATGCAGGTACCAGGAACACCAACAGTGCAAGTTCCTAGTCATGCAGGTCCTACTAGTAGCATAGATTTTGCTGATCCAAATATTGAAGAAGGACTTCCTGATGATTGGCCTACAGATGATGAGGATGAAAGGCTTTTCCCACAATTTGTTACAAGGCAGAAGGCCAAAAAGAATGATGAGGAGGGGGAATAAGATTATATTCCACCACCAGAAGGAATGTTTGATGAGCCAGATGAAGATGAGTTGGAGGAGGACATGGACATGGGATACAGTGAGGATTCAGATGATGCAAGGCCAGATGTGCAGTACAACAGAGATGATCCTTCTCTAAAAAAAGGAACTATATTTTCCAGTGCTTTAGACTATATGAATGCACTAGCCACTTTCTCAATAAAGACTCAAAGTGAATTTGTAATAGACAAAAGTGATCCTACCAGGTCGACTGTTCATTGTGCTTATAAGAGGTGTAGGTGGAGGATGCATGCCTCTTTAATGAGGCATATCACACTTTTTCAGGTATTAACTTAAGTTAGTAACACTGGATGCATGCATAGTTACATGGAAATTTTATTTCAATTATCTATTGCACCACATATGTCCTAACATGCATTTCAGCTTCCATAATTGCAGGTCAAAGTGAACAAGACTGCTCATACTTGTCCAAGTGTCAACAAAAGGAAAAGGCTGAAGTCAGCTAAGAGCAGATGGGATGGTGATGCTGTTAAGAACTGCATTTTAGAGGATTCAGAGGTTGGAGTTAGACAGTTGCAGAAGAACCTGAAGAAAAAGTATGGCCTGGAGGTGCCATACATGAGAGTGTTCTATGGGAAACAAATGGCACTTGACAACATCTATGGTAAGTGAATTGACTCATTTCAACTGTTGTATACTTTCAAGGCAGAAGTTGACACTACAAAAAAAAGACACATCCGTGACATTTTGGGCCGAACGAATTTATTTTCTATCATACATATGACACTTCTGTGACGATAATTGTGACAAAACCCGGTATCATCATAGATGTGGTGGGCTCCTACTTATATGACAAAAAATCATGACATAAAATGGGCTTTTCGTCCTGGGCGGGCCGGAGACGCAGTTGCATGACATTCTTTGGGCCGTCCATGACGGAAAAAACCATGGTATAAGCGAGGGGAGGAAAATTTCGAGGAGTTGCCGGTTACGGTGGGAGGTCGGGGGTCGAGCGATGCGCGTTTCTCTCGTACACGTATGCGCGTGTGTGCAAGGCGTTGGCTCTAACTGAACCTGAGCAAGGCGTTGGCGTCTAACTGAACCCGAGCGATTGCACTACATGCTATGCGTTACTGAACCCGAGCGATCGATCGATGGCTGTTAACTGAACCCGATGGAGCGATTCCTTCGCTACTGCTGCTAACTGAAGCCGATCGATTGGATAAACAGTGAGCGTTGCGCGCGG
>NC_041385.1:180311809-180334972 GCF_002162155.2 Triticum dicoccoides | reverse complement strand
GAGCGGCGGCGTTGCCTCTGGATGAACAGGACCCCGTGGTGTGGAGGGCTGAATGAACAGTAGATGGTGGAGGGGTGGCTGTGGAGGGGTGGTTGAATAGGACCCCGTGGTTTGGAGGGCTGGATGAACAGTAGATGATGGAGGGCTGGATGAACAGTAGAAGGTGGAGGGGTGGTTGAACAGTAGCTGGTGGAGTAGCGCGCGGTGGAGGCTGGATGAACAGGAGCCCGTGGAGGCTGGAGGAGGTCAACGGTGGAGATGAACAGTATCCCGTGGAGTCCCGTTTTGCGGTACACCACACCCCTCCCAATGAACAGGACCCTCGTTTCGACCGTAGCGCTCCAACACAAGTCCGTTTCGTCCGTTTTGCGGTACGCCACACCCCTCCCGATCAACAGGACCCCCAGGACCCCCATTTCGATCGTAGGAGGTCCGTTTCGTCCGTTTTGCGGTACGCCACACCCCTCCCGATCAACATGACCCCCGTTTCGACCGTAGGAGGTCCATTTCCTCCGTTTTGCGGTACGCCACACCCCTCCCGATCAATAGGACCCTGTTCTGAACGTAGGAGGTCCATTTCCTCCGTTGTGCGGTATGCCAGGCCTCGTTTCCATCGCCTGTTCCGTCCAAGCCCTCCCGATGAACACGACCACGCATTCCGTTCTGACCCAGCCGGTTGGCTCCCCATGAACACGACGACAACGCTGTTTCTCCGTTCTGACCCAGCCATGTACGTATGCGCGAGTAGGCGTTCGAGACCCTGCCCGTATGTACGTACGTGGCCGTATTTTCTTTCTTGCACCCTCGCCGCTGTATGTACGTGTACATGCTACGTGCGCGCCTCTACTACGACACGTCCGCGCCTCTACTACAACACGTGCACGCCTCTACATCGACCAGTATGTACCTACACGTCCGCGACCAGAATGACAACGCTACGTACGCTTCGACCAGGTGGGTCCCGACTGTCAGGCACTTCCTTGCCTGCGAAGATGTCGCTGGTGGGTCCCAGCAGTTAGGGGGGCGAATCGTTTTGTTTTTTTGCCCGGACGCACTTTCTTGCGTGCGAAGATGTAGCTGGTGGGTCCCAGCAGTCAGGGGGGCGAATCGTTTTTTCGGACGCACTTCCTTGCATGCGAAGATGTAGTTAGTGGGTCCCAGCAGTCAGGGGGGCGGATCGTTTTTTTTGCCCGGACGCACTTCCTTGCGTGCGAAGGTGCAGTTGGTGGGTCCCAGCAGTCAAGGGGGAAACGTTTTTTCGTGAAATACGGTGGCCCGTCCGGTGGGTCCCCGCTGTTAGGTGTAGGAATAATGATTTTCCGCATAATAAGGAGGCACTTCCTTGCTGCGGCCGTGGACCCAACTGTCAGCCTCTCCACATACAGTCCACGTCCGATGGAAGTTGTTCCTTGACCACATTGACCATGCCGCGCCGATAGCACCAGGGCGGTGGACGACGGCGAGGCCTAGGAAGGGGACGACGGGGAGCCGGGGAAGATGCGGCAGTGGAAGCCCGCGCGGAGAGGAGTACGAGGGTTCACTGGTTCGGCTGCGGTGCGAGGCTGCCGTCGCACAGGGCCTGGCAAGCGGTGGGAATAGTAGGGGGCGGTGAGGCCTCCGCGGCAGCACATCCGGCCACGGGAAGCAGGAGCATGTGGCACGACCGGCGCTGCTTTGGGCGGCTAGAGCAAGAAGACCAGAGGTTGAAGAAGCACTAGGGCCGTTGGATGGACATCGTACGGTCACTGGAGCTAGAATCGTTTATATTGACTAAGTTGACAAAGCCCTCCGTCCCCGTCAACTTAGTAGGCCCACAAGTCGGCCTCCCACCAAGGTGGGTCCCAGCTAGCAGGGGGTATTCATTTTTTTGTGCGTAATAAGGAGGCACTTCTGGTGGGTCCGAGCTGACAGCAGGGGGAACATTTTTTTCGGGAAATACGGTGGCCCGTCGGGTGGGTCCCAGTAGTCAGGGGCAAACTTTTTTTCACGAAATACTGGTGGCCCATCCGGTGGGTCCTTGCTGTCAGGTGGAGGAATAATTATTTTCCGCGTAATAAGGAGGCACTTCCTTGCGGCTGCCGTGGACCCAGCTGTCAGCCTCTTCACGTACAATATTCTTCCGATGGAATTCGGTCGTTGACTACATTGATCACGCCGCGCCGAGAGCACCACGACGGTGGACGATGGCGAGGCCTAGGAAGGGGACGACGCGGAGCCGGGGAAGACGCGGCAGTGGATGCCCACGCAGAGAGGAGTATGAGGGTTCACTGGTTCGGCTGCGCTGCCGTCGCCGCAGAATAACAGGGGGTATGGGCGAGTGGAGTGGAGGGATGGCCTGGCCAGCGGTGGGAGTAGTATGGAGGCGGTGAGGCCTCCGCGGCAGCACAGCCAGCCACGGGAGGCAGGAGCAGGCGGCACGACCGGCGCTGCTTTGGGCGGCCGAAGCAAGAAGACCAGAGGTTGAAGAAGCACTACGGCCGTTGGATGGACATCGTACGGTCAGTCGAGCTAGAATCGTGCATATTGACTAAGTTAACAAAGCCCTTTGTCCCCGTCAACTTAGTAGGCCCCGTCAACTTAGTGGACATCGTATGGGGAGTATTCTTTTTTTTTGGGGCATAATAAGGAGGCACTTCCTTGCGTGCGAAGATATAGCTGGTGGGTCCGAGCTGTCAGCGGCAGTAATGTTTTTTCGCGAAATACAGAGCCCTTTCGGTGGGTCCCAAATGTCAGGTGGAGGAATCATTATTTTGCGCATAATAAGGAGGCATTTCCTTGCGTGCGGCCGTGGACCCAGCTGTCAGCCTCTCCACGTACAGTCCACTTCAGATGCATGTCGGTCGTTGACCACGTTGACCACGCCACGCCGAGAGCACCAGGGCGGTGGACGACGGCGAGGCCTAGGAAGGGAACGACATGGAGGCAGGGAAGACTCGGCAGTTGTTTCCCATGCGGAGGGGAGTACGACTGTACGAGGGTTTACTGGTTCGTCTGCCGTCGCCGGAGAATAACAGAAGGTGTGGGACTGTGGGTGAGTAGAGGGATGGCTAGGCCCGTGATGGGAGTACGATGGGGCGGTGAGGCCTGCGCGGCAGCACAGCCGGCCGCGGGGAGGAGGGAGCAGGCAGTCCCGCCGGCGCTTGTTTGAGCGGCTGTAGCAGGAAGAGCAAAGATTGAAGAAGCACGACGACCGTTGATTGGACATCCAACAGTATACAGGCCATCTGTGGAAAGCCTCAAATCTGTAAAAAACAGCATACAACCCATCTTCCATATTTCAAATAGTTTATAGCCCATTTGCTAATTCTTACGGTTTTTTTGGAGCCCATATTCTTTTTGTTAGCATTACAGCCTATATTGTGGCCAAGGTTAAAAAATTATACGAAATTTTGCATATGTCGGTGCGGTCTGAACTATTTTTAATCCCGAAATTTCGAGTCTCATTCAGACTGATTTTAAAAATAAATGTATATCAATATAAAATCCAATAAATTGTCCACACGTAAAAATCAATGCAATTTAAAATCTCGAAATGAAAAAAAGATATTTGAAACTAATTGCCGGTTTGATGTGTTTTAAAAATGTACAACCCATTTCTCATTACTGATAGGCCATTTTCTCGGCCAGTCGAATGAAACTCTCCTCGTCTTGAAAGATTTGCAGCCCAACAGGCCTGATAAAGCGACTTATTTGACAAATCACAAAAAAACTAGGCTAGCCATTTTCAGAAAGAAAAAAAACTACTGGGCTGGTCTGTGGTAAACATAAAAGAAAAGGCTGTCTAGACAGGCCAGAGTGTCCCGCACAGCCCAGTTGACACCCTGCTTCCGTCTCAAAAACAAATTAGATAAATGCCACTCCAATTATGGCGATTCATAAAAATGCCACTGCAATTTTCAAACTTTGAAAAATGCCACTGCAATTTTTGCAAACTTTGAAAAACGCCACTGCAGTTTGCAAACTTTGAAAAACGCCACTCCAGACTTCGAAAAATGCCACTAGAAATGGCATGAAATGGCATTTTTCAAAGTTTGGAAATTGCCGTGGCATTTCTCGGAGGCATTTATCAAATTAACCCAAAACAAAAATAAATGGGTGAGCTGCTGGGTCCCTGTTGTCAGCCGCTCGTTGTGCAATTCTCTTGTTTATTGACTACGTTGACAATGGCATGGGACCCAGATGTCAGAAATCCACTAGGAGGAGCCATTTTTTTATTGGCATGGAATATGGAGGCACTTGCTTGCGTACTGCCATGACCTTGGCGGGTCCCTGCTGTCATCCTCTCCACGTACAATTATCTCCTGATTGTGTACGCGTCAACTTGCTAGGCCCACAAGTCAGCCTCTAAACCCGTGGAGGACAAATACAACCCATTTAAAAAAATAACAACCCATTCCATACGTTCAAACGGAAAGTTCAACATTCAGAGCAAAGTAACAGGTCTGATCCACATATAGAGTACCGAACTTCCATGTTGACAACCATCATAGCCAAGTTAACTATCTACTCCCTCTAGACAAGTACTAACTTACTCTTAGCTAACTAGACGATGCCGGCCGCCATCTGTGGTACACGCTAAACACCGGCATCGGTGTCCTGCGCCTCGCCTCGGACTTGCCAGAGGTGCGATAGGGTGCGTTGCTCGCGCACGTTGGCCCTTTCCATGCCGGCGTGGTCCACCGAAGCTTCGGCTTCCAAGTGGGAAATCCACTTGACGAGCCGGTAGTAAAAATTGGCTCCACGAACGCGTGCGTGCCCGACAGCCTCCAGGGCTATTTTCCGGGCGCCGGCCTCCACGTAGTCGACCCAGGTGCGGGCGCTCTACTCGCGACTCAGAGCGTCGGTGCGCTGCTGCTCCATGTCCCGCTGGCGGTGCAAATCGGTGATACGCTGCTCCTCCGCCAGGCGGTCGTGCTCCAACAACTCGTGCTCCAACAACTCGTGCTCCTCCGCCATGCGGTCACTCTCCAACAACTCCTCGATCTGCGCATTGCCATCTAAAGACAGATAGAATGCCTCCTCCCTCCGTCTGCCTTCTGGTGAAAAACCGAACACTAGTTCCGGCGGTGACCACCTCCGGCGTCGCCTAACACGGACGGGCGGGGGCATGGCGGACGTGGCGAGCAACGTCGGGCCGGTGGGGGCTTATGAGGATATGGCGAGTTGGGTCACGGTGGCACCGGAGAAGGCCGGGAAATAGTACTTATAGGGGGAAGGTAGCGCGACGGTCATCGGAATTCAATGCATAATGGCTTAGCGCGCCAGCTTGCCGTGGAAAACTAGGGAAACTGAAATTATGACTGTGTCGTCCCGTCCCGTCTGGGTCACACGCCAGCATGGCGGTCAAACGAGTGCACTTGAATCATCTCCCTCCTTGTCAATAATGATTTCACGGATTTAAAAAGCCCGCAACAATTAAAGCGTATCTTTTTTCGCATCAGTTAGCTGCCTTAATTACGGCCGGCTGCATGCAGGCACTCAGAATCGCTCGCAGGCAGTACACGAAGCAGCATGCAACGAGTCGCAGCCGAGGGCATGCATGCAGCCACTTAAGTCGCTGGAATTAATTAGGCTTAAACTTCTGCATGCCGTTAATTATTGCCATGCCTAGGTCTTGCTGCTTTGCTCACGGGACTAATAAACCCGGACAGAGGGAGCACCTTGGTTGGTGAGAGGTTTGAATTAAGCCCTGCAAACCGAAAAGGAGGTACTAGTACGTGCGTGATCCGCTATTTATTCGTGTAGGATCGAGTAGGTCGTTTCTTGAATTGAGCCCTGCAAACCGGAAAGGAGGTAGTACGTGCGTGATCCGCTATTTATCCATGTAGGATCGATAGTGTAGCTTGTCAGTTTCTTCAGAGGTAGGCATTTTTATCTGTGTAGGATCGATAGTGTAGCTTGTCAGTTTCTTCAGAGGTAGGCATTTTTATTCAAAAAACTGCCACTTCGCATCTTGCGTCGCAAATAAAACTGCCAGGAGCGCATTTGTAGGCTAGCCGCGATCGATCAGTAACTTGTAAACACTGAGCGAACAGAAATAAGTAACTGTTAATGCATCTCAATGATTCACAGATCATATACAAATATGTAGCTCCAAAAGCAAAGATCAGACACTTCAAATCTTGCGTCGCAAGACTCGCAACTAAAACTAACTAGTACGATTCCCATACATAAGATCAACATGTTAATGCATCTCAATGATTCACAGATCATATACAAATATGTAGCTCCAAAAGCAAAGATCTAGAAAAAACATCTGTTCTTCCTACTAACATGGATGCTTCTCTTGGCCAACATTCAGTATAGACTGAAAGACAAATTTGTTTGTGAAGTCTACAACTCCTCTTGCAAATGTAAGTGGTTTCACCAACAGCTGGAACCATGAGAATGAACCACACATGATGGAGGAACATCCACTGCAATATGATTTGGTCTTCCCTCGATCACACCGCGAGACTATTTTCGGAATACAAACTTTAACTTGGGGAAAATGATGCCCATTGTATAATCAGACCAAAGCAATGAAGCACCTAGTGTTGGCCAGTAAATAGTACAGTACTACTTTTCTGCAGTCCATGAAGTGACTATCCAATCTTTGTGTCTATTTTCAAATGACACTGCATGCAGTGACTATACTATTCTTTTGTGCAGTTCAACCAAAATTGCGGACACTTTGTTTGTTTGCCAAATAGCAACGGGCAGACATCTCTGTCTGCACAAATATCAAGCAGCTAGTAAACATATACCACACCATGTTCGCAATGATGGAAGAGGTGAAATCGATACAACCGAAATTGAGCATCCAATCATTGAATCCTGTCCTGCACCTCCAATTTAGGTCCACCCTGCCAATAAATTCACATGCAAACCACTAGTATTACTATCTAATGACAGTACAAAAAGAGTAGCAAGATAGTAGCAAACCATGTACCTTCCTAATGAACAGCTCATAGTGCCACCAATTGGATATAAAGGTTTGGAAAAACACATGCTCCTAATGTTGAACCAGTTGGACTTTTTGTGCAGTTCCACCAAAATCGAGCATCCCTGTTTGCATAGATATTGAAAGTGTGATTACTATAAAAGTGGCACTAGTTGGAGCATAGACTCACAAATATAAGCATTCCAATTTCTTAATGGGAAAAGGTAGCAAGACTGTTTCTAACCACCTGTTTGAAGGAATAAATAAAGCAACATCGGCTGATGTTAGGAAGGCATACATAGTTTTTTCTGAAAAACCGAGCCATTCCTGACCTTTCCTCTTCTTTTAAGCAAATTTTGTGCAGTTCTACTAAAATAAAATGCCATCACCGCCTTGACAATTCAGTGACACTGTACAAACGGAAATGACTTAACATTACATCATGATGTCGGGTATGTAGTCGATAGGCATTAGAGACAAACATACAGACCTCCTCCGATAACATAATGAACATTAATTTTAACAAAGGTGTGACTAGCTTTACCGGGATAATTTGAGTGAACTCTACACCCTCTGTTCCTTAATATAAGACGTTTTCGCGGTTCAATTTAAAGTACCCAAACGTCTAGTATTTAGAAAAACAGGTAGTAGTTTTCTTGAGCACATATCTGGGAAAGCTTGCCACACTTTATTTATGTCCATACGCTAATGCAACACCATTCGAATACTACAAATATACACTAATCCAGTGGCTAGTGCAACAGTAGAGTAGTTAGTTTATTACAGGCTATGCAATAGCATTAGAATGCTTTAGCTGAAAATCTTTAATACATCCACAATCAACAGCGAACCCTGAAATAATCCAGTGACATTAAACGGCATTGCTTAAATTTATCGGTGGCATTAGAATGAGAGCGGCATTAGTTAAATGTGGCATCACTTTAGCAGTAGCATTGCTTGACTAGACTGCTGGCGTTATACTAACAGCAAAAAAAGTGGCAATAAGAGCATGGGAGGCCCATTCGGACAGTGGGCCCACCAGTACGGTGTACCTCCACGGACGCAAAGTGGTGAGGGAGGTATGGTTGCCCAGAGCAAAAAATATCCAGGCAGCATATGTGGATTACGTCCCATTTTTTTCTCTTTAGCCACCTTTTTCCTATGTGAGGACAACAAACCGATCGACCTGGCCATTCTCTATTGCGTTGTCATGCCTTTCTACCTGTCGTGGATTTGTCACGTCAGATGTCCTTAGCGTCAGGACTTAGTCGCGAGGCCAACGCATCTATGTGGTAGCTTGAGAGGGGTTGAGCGGAATCAAGAGACGCAACACAAGACAGGGATTTAGACAGCTTCGGGCCCCGGGAAACATCCTCCGGTAAAAACCCTACATGCTGTTTGAGGCTAGGTCTCATTATCATCACGAGGGATTCGCCGTAAACCGGCTCTCCTCTAATTGTGTCTAGCCCTAGATTATTGATTATTGTCTGTCCCTCTTTGGGGAGCCCTGCCTCTCCTTATATATGTTGAAGGGGCGGGTTACATGTGGAGTCCTATTAGGATTTGGACTAGTCTATCTCTAATACAAACCGGATACAAGTCCGGGTCTTCCTTGTAAGACAAATATTCCTTTCCTCTTGAACCGGCCCACAATGGTTGAACCGCCCTTCATGAACCGCCAGACAGGCCGCCGGGTCTTGTTGCTCCTCTGGCCCGCCTGCCGGATTACCAATGAACTGTAAACCGTCTGGTCTGTGCAGGTCACCAGTGAATCGCCAAGTCCGGCCGGATTATCCTTCCGGCCGGTTTACACCGCGGGGTATATCCCCGACACTACCCTTCTTCAACCAAGATACACGAGACTCGTTCCTTAGCTACTGATTTTCCCCTTTTCAACCTAGATGCGGGTTCGATGCCTACTCTCTTGGACAGTACAGTCTCCCTTCCTTTCCTTATTCAACCCAGACATGGATTAGTCTGCATGAAGTAGGGTTTCCTTTAATAGTGCAAATTATGGTTTTCGTCTGCGTGGCGAGCAGAGCAGAGGATAGCAAATTGGGAAGATGGTGGAGTGGAAAAATATCCACATGCAACGACGTGCCAGATGGAGCAATAGAACAAGGGTATGGTTCGAAAAGAGGTAGCATACCTGAGGGTCGGCGGGAAGTGGCTTCGCTTGTGGTCGTCGTCCTCCGCACACACTACGGCAGCGAGCTTGGGGACGAAGGCCATCCAGCGTGGGCGCTAGGTCTGAGAGGACGGCCTTGTCGTCAGTGCGTGACCTCGCTCGCCGACGACGAGTGCATCAACGCTGCACGTCCTTTTCTTCCCCGGCGGATATGTGACCACCGGTGAGGAGGGAGAGAGGGGTCGTCTTTTTAGATCTGGAGAGAGGGTGGTAGTGTGAGAAGCAAGTGGGCAGCCCTTGGCAAGAAAGCGCTGAAGCTCCAACCTATATATCTTTTTTATACTACTAGTACTGGAGGTGGAGTAGTGGTAGAGTAGTTTATATTTTCTCTGCGTACAGTACCAGTTAGTCGTGCTTCAAAACTGAACGACACGCCATTAAAAAAATAAAGGTCGATAACTATTGCGGCACCTCGGGCCAACGCGGCCAGATCGCATTTTGCACGAGAAATTACACACCATGTTTCGTTGACATGTGGTCCCGTTCCAACATATCAGTGAGACGACGGCGAGTAGTAGGAGTATTTCCGAACCGACGTGTAGGCCGGGGCGCCCCTTCGTGAACCGTCACAAACTGGCAACCGTCCACCGACTCTTCGCCTTTCCCTCTCGATTTGGAACTGTTGTCGCACGCTCTTCCTCTCCCTCCTCCATTTTCCTTCAGCCCTTCACCCTTTCTTCTGCCATTGTTCGATCGTCTTCTCCATGGAGGAAATAGGACGGAAACGACCCCGTTATTCTTGCCCCGATCTGAAAGATGACGTGGTGGAGGAACTCATTGATCGGTGTGACGTCATCACCTCGGCTAGCATGGCAGGTTCGTTTAAGCCCATTCTTGGCACAACTAATAACATCATTACAAGGAACCCAAGAGTCAAGGAGCGGTTTGATCTCCCCTATCTTCTTCGCCGTGACCCTGATGATTGGCGCCGTCACGACGGAGGCCTCGCCGTGTGCAAGTTGATGCCGCTTGATAATGATACGTATGATGTTAAGATGCCATCGCTTGAGGGCAAGGCTTGGGCAGGCGCAAATGGAGATTGGGTTGTTTACATTGGGTCCAACTGCGAGTGGGAACTTGTGAATGTGTACACTCGTGACCGGGTTCCACTTCCAAAAATCTCAGCAGACTACCCAGAGGTTGAGTACACTGGTATTGTACGCACGTTCAAATAAAATCATGGTGACTGTCTTCTACGGAAGATAGCAATTTCTCGAGTTCCCAACCGCTCTTGGAATTACAACAACTATGAAGTTGTTGCCGTCCTTGCTGGTTTGACTCGATGGATATTGCTCAAAAATCAGTTTCTGTACACGGATGAGTACTGTGATGCAATTGAATACGAGGGCCTTGTGTTTGCTGCCACCACTCGTGGCACTGTTTTTGCATGGAATCGTTGTTTCGGTACATTTGTTTTCCACCGTAATTATAATTGTTTCATCCACATGCATGCGGGTTAGCAAGTTTCCCTTTACTAATTAACCTTCTTCTTGTGTTTCCAAGGTCCTGCGAACATTCCACCACATATACTTGAAGATTTTTATAACCAAGGGGGAGATGATGATGGTGATGATCACGAGCATGAGGACGAGCAGCGCCCATATACTATTTGGCGTCTGGCAACTAATTTCGATGGATCACCTCTTCTCGTGTGTATACAACCCACTGATGATGTTACTGCTAAGGAAGCAGGTGTAGTCTCCCATGGTCGCACTCTCCGGACCTATTCCAACACCCGTTGCATGGTATTCGGGATGGCTACTAGTGTGCTAGCGCCAACTCCTTCGCCCTGGTACAGAATTGATAGTCTTGGAGAAAACTCACTCTTCCTTGGACAAAACTATCCAATGATGGTGAAAGGCGATCCAACTGCTGTTGACACAATGTTACTACCATTTATGAGAAGCAACTGTGTCTATACCTCGGACATTTGGGTGGTTCCCTACCTTGCTACTGATATAGTAGGCCGCTTCAGCCTGGATGATCAGTCCCGCGTTGTTCTCCAGATCGACAATGGATGGCCCGTCCTAGAGAATCACTTGTGGTTCAAAGCAAGCGTTTCCAACTCCGAGGAATGGTTGAGTTGAAGTTCATTTCATTGTTGTTATTTGTTGTGTGGTGAAAACTTTAGTATTTATAATGTATCCTCATTGTCGATGTGGGTTGATGACCTGTTGTATGTAATAAAATGATATGCCTGTGATAAACTTACTAAATTTATGAATGGCTTTCGAGTCGCTTCTGTGAGTGAGTGGTGCGACGAGGCAAAAAAATATTTTTCGAATACATAATTGTACGTGCATTGCAACAGGTTATCAGATGAGGCCAATCAACAATAGTAGTACACTATTTGTACTAGCTTCACATGCTTCACGCGTCGTGCGGGTGTTTTTACTGTAGCCATATTGTACTATGTAACCAGCACCTCAAATCCTCGATACTAGTAGTACTATATAGTAAGTAGTAGGAGTAGTAGGGTGGCATGTGCCAGAGCAAGCATTCACGTCCAGGAGTACGGCACACGCCACCAACACGACTTCCATCTGACACCATATTTCTTGGAGTCTGTGCTAGCGCAATCTCTTCAACCTCATCGTTTCTCTAACTCAGCCATCGCGCGGCAGGCGAGGTGGGGGTTTGCCGTTAGTCGGTTTCCTTAACTGCGGTCCCACTTGTAAGGCTAACTGTACCGCACGACCCCAAACGAACCTCCGTTTTGCACGAATTCCAACGATAATTTTGACTAGAAAAGCAAGACCAAGAAAACAAGAACCACAAGAATACATTTTACTACTCCTGTAAGTTGGATTAGTGCCTTCTCGATGCATTCATTGTTGATCTGCGGAGGCTCGATCTTGCGTGCTTCTTTCTTCTTCGAGTGTAAAGAAGTAGACGTTGCTTCCTCGCATCTAGTCTCATGTCTAGCCTCTATTCTAGTACTCCCTCCAGTCCATTTTTCTCTGCGTCTAAGCAGCAACACGCATACCAAGTAGGAGTATCAACAAGTGCACTAATCTCATCTATAGCCTATGTGCTAGCTAAAAGTGATAGAACATCTACTAAATTGCGCTCTATCAGTATATGGATGTACTCTTCTTCCCAATAGAAGAATTTGCATCCATTCTACTCCCTCCGTTGCACAATACATGCCTTCTATTTGTCAAAATATATATGTATCTAGACATGTTTTAGTATATAGGTACATCCATTTTTGGACAAATGGAAGTCAAGTATTTTGGAACGGAGGGAGTACACAATTTTTTTAAGTTAGCACAACTAGTCTAATCCGAGAGCACAACCGAAGATTTGGTCGGGTTCTTCCTCCTTTTGCCAACACGTGGGACATCCAGCATCCAGGTCGTGTCATGAAAGAAAATAGAGTGGTAGTTGAAGCCACGAGATGTGCATCTTGGGTTAAACTGTAAATAGAATCTTACTACTCTTGAGTAACTCCAAAAGAGGCCACCAAAGATCTTTCTTGGATTTGTTTTTCATCACCAGCACGTCGAGGTGAAGGATGTGCAGGTTCAGTGGGTCCGCTTGCGTTTTCACTGACATGTGGGACCGCATGTGAGCAAACAGACGATGGGCTCCGCGCGTCTGCTGGCTGGCTGAGAAGAGAGATAGAGGAGGGCTGAGCACGGACTGCAGGAAATTTGTTCTACGTACCTCGATATAGGCTCGATATAGTGGGGTGGCATGGGCCATAACTAGCATTCACGTCTAGCAGTACGGCACACGCCACCAACATGAGTCCCATCCGACACCAATTTTCTTGGAGTCCGTGCTACAGCCATCTCTTCTCCCTCCTGTTTTCTCAGCCATCACGCGGTGGGCGGGGTGGGGGTTTGCCGATAGTCGGTTTACTCAGCTGCAGTCCCACTTGTAAGTGAAAATGCAACACCGCACGCATTCCCGCTTGAGCGGCGTGCCGGACCAACCGTGTGGGGGTGCGACGCAAACACGACAGGCTTTTCCTTTTGAACTCGTAACTTGTAAAATTTGGTTCTGCTCCATGGCGCGATCGATAGATAGAAAATAACGATTTTGCCTAGAGTAATGAGAAGTTTGGTTCTGGCGCCGTTCATGCATGGAGTACGTACGGAAATTATGAAGTTGATGCGAAAGGCAAGATAATTACTGTAGTATCATATACTACTACATGGATTTGACAGAAAGATAAAAATACATACGGATCCATCAACGACATCCTCACGCCCTAGTGCGCAGGGTCACCAACCGACGTGTGAGGAGCAGCGGCGTTGGCGGCGAGCTCAACGTGCTTCTGAACAGTGCCGTCCAAGGTTGCCCTGCGGTCCAAGAAGGCCAGCATCCTATCGTCCTCCTCTTGCATGTAGTAGTCCTTGTAGACGATTTGCGCGTAGACGTGGGTGATTATGTCGATGGTGTCTTGCTGCGCCAGGCGCTGCGCGGTGAGCGCGACCTCAAGGTGGACATTCTCCGGCGCGACGACGGGCAGTCGCAGGGCCACCAGCGCGTCAAAGAGGTTGTCACCATAGTGGCCGTTGAGGGTGGCGGGCATCGTAGAGCCTGGGCGTGTCGGCTAGAGGCTTACGTCAAAGTCGTCTGCGAGCTTCTTGACGACAGTGAACTTGTCGAGGAAACCGACGAGGACCTCGTCAAACAAGGAGACAAAGCTATCGTCCAAGCGGCCCCTCGCCCCGGCGCCCTCAAGCAATACTACCTGGAGACGTTCCTCGTTGCCGGGCTGCAGGCCGGCGTCGTGGACCATCTGGCACAGTCGGCTGATGCTCATGCTCATCGCCTCCATGGGTCTAGCTTAGCTTCTAGTCAACTGATCTTGCGATTCAAGTGATCACTCTTGCCCTTGGTTAGCGTGCGTAGGTGCGTAGGATTTCGTACTACTCCTTGGCCCTCTACTGCACCTGCCTTTGGCTGTATGATAGGTGGGCCAGCCACCCCCTGGGCCCACGTGTCGTTCACCCAAAGGCAGTTGTCGTAAGTCAATGAAGCTGCGTCCCCCTCCGTGCCGGTGCAGTATAGTCATCTCACCGGACCTCTAGTTGGGGCCAAACGAGAGAAGTTTGATGCTTACTGGTTTATTGGTCCCCTTTGTGTTTTGCGCCAAGTTTTGAACTTTGATTTAACTAATAAAATGTTAATGCATGTAAACAAAAATGTTGTGTAAGTCACATTACGAAAACCAAATAATCCCAAAACACTTAGGCTGGTCATAGTGGAGAGTAACTTAGACTAGTAACATCCTTATATTACTAGTCTATGTTACTATCTTTATAGTGCATAGTGTCATAGATTAGTATCATAAGTGGTCTCATTTATTGCCATGCATGACACATAGTAGCATCACATTTATTATGTTACGGTATCTACCTATGTTACTATAACCATATCTCTCTTCTTTAATTGCCTGCCACATAAGCATGTTTGCGAGTCCCAAGTGCATGATACTACTTATGTTACCCCCACTATGGCTAGCCTTAGGCACGGTGCATTAACTCCCTCCTTGTTTCTTATTTCGTGACATATCAACCAATGAGAGATGTGGGCCATGCATGCTTTCGGTGACTTGAGACTACCAAACATGACATGCAGTGTTTAGTTCATTGCATGTAATCCTATTAGTAGTTAGCAAAAAAACATTAAGTTCTCTCGGTGATAGGAATAAAATACCATGTATTTATTTAGAGAGGGAGTAGTACATTTTTTGTGACATGCATTACTAGATATTGCTAGTCAAATACTAAAATCCAGATGGACGTGGTGGTACTCCTAAATCCAGACAGTGGTGCTACTAGTACTAGTAGTAGTACTACTACCAATGTAGTAGTAGGAGTACTAGCACTGTACTACCCGTTGGTCAAATTATTACGTGCTGCTCCTCATAGTGAAGTGACAAGACCCTGCGCCGGAGATGACACCTGAGTATAGGCGCCGTGTTCGGCATACCATAGTCAGCCTCACCGTCTGCAGTCACTATCATCATGGCTGTAGAGCTAGCCTGCTTACAATTAGCCTTGTTCGACATAATTCCGTGCGTAGATACCCGTGCATTGCACGGAACACCAGGATTGGGGGTGGACGGCTCCGGCAGCAGCCATCGCGCCAGATTTTTCCACGGCCTTCTAGATGTGGTGGGGAGGAGATAAGGCTGATTGTGAGAGACAAGGAGTTGTTTGTAAATAGGGAACAAGTGCGGGCATCTTTTTGCAAAAATGGAGAATCTTGTTTTGTATGTGTCAGATCTAGATCCGACGGCTATTGGTGAAAGATGGGAGGCACAACATCATCACCAACTCAATACCTGTTTGATTCACAGGATTTTGAAAACGCAGGAATAGGACACGGCAATATTACAAGTTTCAAACTGATATTACAAATGTTAGGAGTAATGCTGCACCTAGGAAGAGGGAATTAGTAGGAAGTTTACGTAAGAACTTTCATTACTTTAGGTGGATGCAGCATTATCATACAAACTAAAATCCACCGCCTTGACAAGTTACTAATGGGCAAATAATTCTTCGAGTCTCTGTCCACTTGATGTTTCAAAAACAAATTCAGCTTCTGCGGAGACTTTGTCATTTAGGCTTAGACGCTTGCAGTGATCAGCACTCCGTTCATTGTTGCGCCAGAGAATGCCAAACCTCATTACCTTGAGCACACTTGCCTCCAGAACAAAGAACCTGGCCAATTTAATCTCAGATGTGCTGCCTCGGTAGTCGATCAAATCAATTTCTGTAAGATGGAGATCAAGGCATTCGATGAGATTGTTATAGTGCAGCACATTTTTCACTTTCGGGTCTTTTTTTATCTGCAAAAGAAGAGAACATATTATAGCAGCGGGCTGCATAAGATTGTCGTGTCATCAAGAGGTACCGATATCATTCGCTCATACGGTAGGGTTGGCTGGCTAGTGATATTTTTTCACTCTCACTCTCACACACTCTCTCTCTCTCTCTCTCTCTCTCTCTCTCTCTCTCTCTCTCTCTCTCTCTCTCTGTTTCCTCTCATTTAACTAGGAGCCGTGAAGAGCTTGGGCATTTGTTGCCTTCCACTATGTGGCCGATGCCATATTTCACAAAAGTATGCCACATAATACGCATCGATGTCAAATCAAAAGATTTTGGCACCGCTCTCGCGATGTGAGAGTTGGCACCGCTGTGCACACAGACCCACATGTATAAACAAATAAATCAGACCAACTACACCAGCTTCTCACTCTCCTGAACAAGTGTTTTTTATTGCCTCAGTCCTCTCTCTCTCTCCCACGCAGTGTTTTTCATTGCGTGAGTTAATTTGGCACCGGAGCAAAGTAGGTGATCCATATTGGGGCACCAGGTGAGCAATGAAGGGGCATCGATGCCAAATGCATCACAAGTGAATTTGGCACATGTTTTGGCCTACATAGCCCACTTTTGTACTCCCTCCATCCCAAAATTCTTGTCTTAAATTTGTCTAAATACGGATGTATCTAGTTACATTTTAGTGTTAGATACATCCGTATCTAAACAAATGTAAGACAAGAATTTTGGGACGGAGGGAATACTACCTCGTATTTAGTATAAAATTTTGACCATAGATTTACCTAAGAAAATGCCAATGCATGTCACTAAAATTTACACCATTTGAAATTATGTTCAAATACGAATCCAACGATATAGTTCTTAGTGACATGCATTTATATTTTGTCAGTTAAATCTATGGTCAAATTTTGATACTACAAAATTGGAAGAGTAAACCAGGACGGAGGTAGTACTTGCTCTTAGGGTAACCATAGAGTTACTGGAGTAGACTAAGTTACTTTCCACTATGACTAGCCTAGGCTACTATAGTAGTACAACATAAAAATGATGCAGGTGATCACGTGAGAAAAAATACTAAAAACATTTCTTTCGGTGCAATGCGTAGATGCAGTTTTGAACACTACACTTGCCATCGTAATTTGGGAAAATTACGAAAAAATTGAGCTACGTTGTGATTACCGTTTACTTATAGGAAAGAAGTTTCACCTCGATGAGTAGCTTCTCCATGCACGGAAAGCATGTAAGGAATCCAACAACTTGATCCAGATTGGGGCCGATAGATTTTAGTGCTAAGATCTTCACTGTGCGCATGGACTGGGTCATGCTTGTGGGAATCATTTTCTGGAAGACGGTCGTAAATACATCAAGAAGAAATTTAAAAATGTGAATTTCAAGAAGACGGAGAAGAAGATAAGTGCTGTACCTGAACGATTACGGATCCAATAAAGAGTTTGGAGAATTTGGCAGACGAGTACACCAACGCTGTCAATTTCGGCGCGTCAATGACCCTAATTTTTGTTGGACCTTCTAGATCCAATACAAGCAATATCTCAAGGAAAGGCGCATTCTCAATGACCATAACGTGGAACAGCTGGAATGATCTCTTCCCAATTGATATCTTGTTGCGGGGCCAGCAAGACACATAAATCCATCGGAGATTCGTCGAGGCGATGTGGAGGCTAATGAACCCGTGGATCTGCTCAAGATGAAGGTACTCGAGCGTAGTACAGCTGCGGAGCAGGTGCTCCATAGCCTTCTTCGAGATGATAACGTCTAAGAGGTCGAGCTTCTTGAGTTGAGGGAGAAGAAGGGCGGGCGCGGCATTAATCTGGGGAAGATAGCAGGAGCTGAAGCCGGCGCAGCGCAACGTTGGCGTGAGGTGGAGCGCGGACGGCGGCAGAGAGCGACATCGTCCAGCTTCAAAGCTGAGCTCCTCGAGCTGATCTAGGGCGTGGGATAAGAACCACTCGTCGAACTTGGGTTGGACCTTGAAGTTGGTACTGAACATGCGGATGTCAAGGCGTCTAGCTGGCTGATACGTCTCCAACGTATCTATAATTTTTGATTGTTCCATGCTATTATATTACCCCTTTTGGATGTTTATGGGCTTTATTTTACACATTTATATCATTTTTGGCACTAACCTACTAACCGGAGGCCCAGCCCATATTGCTGTTTTTTGCCTATTTCATTATTTTGAAGAAAACGAATATCAAACGGAGTCCAAACGGAATGAAACCTTCGGGAGCGTGATTTTTGGAACGAACGTGATCCGGAGAGCTTGGAGTGCAAGTCAAGAAGCTCCCGAGGACCCCACGAGATAGGCCCCCCCTGTAGGGCGCGCCCCCTGTCTCGTGGGCCCCTCAGGCGGCCACCGACGTACTTCTTCCTCCTATATATACCTATGTACCTTGAAAACATCCAGGAGCACCACGAAACACAATTTCCACCACCGTAACCTTCTGTATCCGCGAGATCCCATCTTGGAGCCTTTGTCGGCACTCTGCCGGAGGGGGAATCAACCACGGAGGGCTTCTACATCAACATCCTTGCCCCTCCGATGAGTTGTGAGTAGTTTACCACGGACCTACGGGTCCATAGTTATTAGCTAGATGGCTTCTTCTCTCTTTTTGGATCTCAATACAATGTTCTCCCCCTCTCTTGTGGAGACCTATTCGATGTAAACTCTTTTTGTGGTGTGTTTGTCGAGATCCGATGAATTGTGGGTTTATGATCAAGTTTATCTATGAATAATATTTGAATCTTCTCTAATTTCTTTTATGTATGATTGAGTTATCTTTGCAAGTCTCTTCGAATTATCAGTTTGGTTTGGCCTACTAGATTGGTCTTTCTTGCCATGGGAGAAGTGCTTAGCTTTGGGTTCAATCTTGCGGTGTCCTTACCCAGTGACAGAAAGGGTTGCAAGGCACGTATTGTATTGTTGCCATCGAGGATAATAAGATGGGGTTTACATCATATTGCATGAGTTTATCCCTCTACATCTTGTCATCTTGCTTAATGCGTTACTCTGTTCTTATGAACTTAATACTCTAGATGCAGGCAGGAGTCGGTCGATGTGTGGAGTAATAGTAGTAGATGCAGGCAGGAGTCGGTCTACTTGTTATGGACGTGATGCCTATATACATGATCATGCCTAGATAATCTCATAACTATGCGCTTTTCTATCAATTGCTCGACAGTAATTTGTTCACCCACCGTAATACTCATGCTATCTTGAGAGAAACCACCAGTCAAACCTATGGCCCCCGGGTCTATCTCTTATCATATTTGCTTTCAATCTACTTTTATTTGCATCTTTACTTTTTGCATCTATATCATAAAATACCAAAAATATATTTATCTTATCATACTATCTTTATTAGATCTCACTTTCGCAAGTGGCCGTGAAGGGATTGACAACCCCTTTATTGCGTTGGTTGCGAGTTCTCAGTTTGTTTGTGTAGGTGCGTGGGACTTTTGAGGAGCCTCCTACTGGATTGATACCTTGGTTCTCAAAACCGAGGGAAATACTTACGCTACACTTGCTGCATCACCCTCTCCTCTTCGAGGAAAACCAACATAAGCTCAAGACGTAGCACTAGCCCACGGTGCGATGAAAGGATCTTGGAGACTGTGGCCATGCATTTGCAATCCCCGTCACAGAGGCAGCTGTCGACGGTGAGGTTGAGGGGGACGCAGCTCCAGAAGGGGCGCCACCGTCGGGAGAGCAGGGCGGTCCGCACGGTAGATTTGGTGGGGAGGAGGCCGATGATGACGAGCAGCATGTCGTCGGGGAGGCTGCTGATGAAGTACAGGCTCGCGGGATGCGGTTTTGGCTCGAGCCGCCTTCGCTTGTTGGCTGCCTCGCCGTCCATCTCAACCGGCGGCGACGCCGGTGTACACGTGTGCTTGTGTGTGTTGTGTGCTGGGTGTGTGCGAGTGCGTCCTTCTATGCATGCCGCCGCGCAGTGGTGAATTGTGCGCGAGTGCGTCCTTCACGCGCAAGAAGTTTGTCCTCAATGCGCCCTCAATTTACTAGTGTGCGGGGTGCTACCCCGAGTGGTTTCAACTTTGTTTACTTCACCGCGTGTCAGATGGGCCTCTTGTTTACTTATTTTCACCCACTGCCACATGGCCAGCACACCAAGATACAGAACACGAGCTGACAACACAGCATGTGGATTGGTTGACCGGTCAACTAAACAATATACGGAGCTATACGCTAACACAGTGAGCGTATAATCCGTCGGTATAGAGAGTTCGAGTGAGAGGGGAGGCCCATGAGAGATAGCAGAGAGAGAGAAAGAGCTACTCCCTCCGTTCGATAATGTATTTACAACATTTTTTTAAGTCAAACTTTTGAAAATTTGACCAAGTTTATAAAGAAATTACTTATATCTACAATACCAAAGATAAATGATAGTATGAAGTAAGTACATGTTGTGATGAATCTAATGGTCGTTCCAGATGTAAATGTTTTTCTCCACATATACCTGGTCAAACTTTTTTGAGGTTTGACTTTTCAAAACATCCATATGCTTATGGACGTGACAGAGTCCCTAAAGAGAGAGAGAGAGAGAGAGAGAGAGAGAGAGAGAGAGAGAGAGAGAGATAGAGATAGATAGAGAGAGAGAGAGAGAGAAAAGTGTGTGTGCGTGTGTGAACGAGACATGGACAACACACGATAAATGTAGAGAAAAAGCATGCGTGTCTTATGCAAACATATCACACATGCATCTTCGACAACAGAGGTAGGGTGAGGAGATAGTGTGTGGTTGTTTGGAACCGAGAGAGGAAGACCCCTAGCACGTCGCCAAGAGGGGTCTGACAAATAAGGGAGAGAGGTCGAGAGAGACATACGGAGAAAATGCAGACATGGGGAGGAGAGAGTGTATGTTTGTCATAGAGAGATCCCCTGGAGATCGTGATGGGACTACATGGGTGGGAGATCGAGTGACAAGGTGTGGGCGTGATAGAAGATGCCCCAAGAGATATCGAGATAGACATATGGATGGAAGGAGACAATATGTGTGTTCCTGATGGCTAGTAAGAGATAGTCATACTTAGGAGGGGGGGGAGTGCTTGCGCCTATGGCGCTGTTCGGATATTCTAACTCAGTTAGAGGTTAGAGTTAGATTCATACCCTGAACTAACCCTGAACTAACTCTAAGTAAAGAGGTGTTTGGATGGCAGGGTTAGATGGAGCGCGGATACGGCGAGGCACCTTCACGGGCGGTGCGGGAGGGAGGGAGGGAGAGGACGAGAAGCTTAAAGGAAGTGGGGAGGGATCTGCCGCGGGGAGAGTGAGAGAAAAAAGTGTTTATTAGTGGTCCCGAGAAGAACTAACCCAAATAAGCACCTCTTGGATGGGTTAGTTTTTTTGGATGGTTAGATGCATCTAACCTAAACTAACCCTCCAGTTTGGATCTTTTTGGGTTAGTTGACTCCAAACTAACCCAAACTAACTCTAACCCATGGATCCAAACAGAGCCTATGATGGAGTGAGGGATTATGGTACTTAGGGGGGTGCGTGTCACATGGAGAGAAAACAAGGGCGGAGAGTATTGGATGGGTCTATATGTATAGCGCGAGCGAGACATGTGTATGTGTGAACCAGGGAGATATAAGGCCAGTTTGGCTTGCGTCGTGAGCATCTTTTGCGTGGCCTGGGGTTGTGGCTGGATTTCATGCACGCTTGTTTGGTTGCTACCCTGTGAAAAAGAAAGCCCGCCTGGGCTGGGTTCCCTTGCACTTTAATTAGCCTGGCTGAACTCCAGACACTGCAAGTAGCCTGGCCCAAGCGACCGATTTCGAACGCCTGGCCGTGCCTGGTCGTGCGGCCACGAGGCTAACAGCAACATGGATGGATATTAGCATTAAATAATTGATGCATGGATTGATTGATGGGACGTTGATGCTTTGCCTGGCCCAGGCATGAACCAAACGCTTCAGCACCACACAAGCCTGGCCAGGCAGAAATATTTTACATCTCACGTCCACACCAGGCAGTACCGGCCATCAAGGCATGAGGGTCAGGTCACGAACCAAACTGACCAATAAAGTTAGAGAGGGATTGAGGAGCCCCGATAAGGCTGACTGGTGCGTCAGATAGCTGAGAGGGGGAAAGAGATATTCCATCCGCTCGATAATGCAGTTCATGTAAAATTTTTAGAAGTCAAACTTTGGAAACTTTGATCAGGTTTACGCAAATGTTATTTATATCTACAATACCAAAGATACATCATACAAAACTACATCTCATGGTGAATCTAATGGTATATGTTTGCCGTACTAGATGTAATCGTTTTTCTCCACGTACATGGTCAAACTTTGTGATGTTTGACTTTTCAATAAATCTATATGCTATGGACGGAGGAGAGTGCCTCAGTCGAGACAGATCAAGTGCGTGTGAAGGAGAATGAGTAAGTGTGCAAAAAGAGTATGTGTGTGAAAGAGAAAGTGACAGCAAACGATAAATTAGAGAGAGAGAGAGAGTGTGTTTTTTTGTTTCTTATGCGAACATATCACGCATGCATCTCCGAGATGGAAAAGCGAGGCGAGGAGATACACGAAGATAGCTAGTGTGTGATTGTTTGCAACGGAGAGAGACACCCCTGTAGCACATGTTCAATAGAGGTCTGGCCAACAAGGAAAAAAGGTCGAGAGGGACACATGGATGGCATGGATGCATGGGGAGGGAGAGAGGGTGTGTTTGTGATAGAGAGATCCCGTCGAGATCGTGAGGGGACTATATGGGTGGGAGATCGAGGGAGTGCGTGCGCGATAGAAAGATGGCCCGAGAGAAATCGAGATAGACCATGCACATGTTTGTGATGGAGACTAAGATTAGCTAGTCATATACATATAGGGGGGACTGCGTGTGCCTACAATTGAGTGAGAGACCATCATACTTGGCTAGCTGGGCATGAGATTGTGTGTGTGTGTGCGTGTGAGATGGAGAGAGAACGAGGGAGAGAGATAGCGTTTTAGATGGGCCTATCGAGTGCGAGTGAGATATGCATGTGTATGTGTGACCCAGGTGGATGGAGAGTTTGAGAGAGGGGGGAAGAGCTCCGAGACGACATAGTGGTGCGTGAGAGAGTTACGGGCAAAGAGCCAAGGAATTTGTGTGCGTACGATTGAGTGCACCCAAGATATCTAGCTTGGACTAGCTAGAGTATCATACATAGTGTGCGAGAGAGACCTATAGATGGTGTACATATGAATGCGAACTAGAAAGACCCCCCCCC
>NC_041385.1:180310394-180311504 GCF_002162155.2 Triticum dicoccoides | reverse complement strand
GAAAGGGAGAGGGACCAACAAGGTTTTTGTGTCGGATGCGTGCGACAGAATTGAAGATTGTCGGCGAGAGAGTGAGTGAGTGAGTGAGTGTGTGTGTGTGTGTGTGTGAGAGAGAGAGAGAGAGAGAGAGAGAGAGAGAGAGAGAGAGAACAGGAGTCCGGGAGAGGGGGAGGTCGCATTTTATGCATCAAAGACTGATATAAACCATGTTTCGATATGAACTTGCATTCAAATATTTAAATTGGAGAACATGTTGTCTGCAATCCACACATGAACGGATATATGCGTATATCAAACAAGTTCATTTAATTTGACTTTCAACATGTTCATGGAGTACTATAATACTGTACAACATGCTACTCGATTGAGGTGTTCAATTTTGGATTTAGTTCACTATTTTGACCTACTGAACGAGCTAGTTCATTGAATCGAGATATTTCATTTTGGGTTTGATTCGCGTTTTTGAGTGGGTCAACTATTTGTCATATAGTAAATCGCTAGCAATGAGCATGTAAAAACACATTACTCCCGAGCATCATCTATCCATCTAAAAAAGAAGTGGCAAGCTAATATTTCAAAATTTGTTTCGAATCGACTTGGTAAGGTAGACGTGGATGCTCGTTCTCCAAAAATTTGAACGAACCGCTAAACATCCTCTCTGATCGGTGGAATTCGCCCGAGCAAATAAATGGGAGATGCGAAATTACCGTCCTATGTGGGACACACATCAATTGGCCCGTTGTACATTGAAGGTACGTTCATAACTTCATCCAAGCGCGCCTTCTCCTCGGTCGAAATGACATGTGCCGAATAATTCATAAACCATGGTCGGCAAAACACGCTCTCCTCGCCCGAAATAGCTCGCGCCCACTATTTCAAAACACGCTCTCCTCGCCCAAAATCGCTCGCGCCCACTATAGTTCAAAACACGCCCTCCTCGCCCGAAATTGCTCCCGCCCACTATTTGGGGAGAAGCAAAGTTACTCTACTATCCCCGACCCTCAGTACACAGACCCAAGCCAAGAAGCCTATAGGCAAGGGTAGAACTGTAACTCCCCCTCACATTTCAGACAAATGCGTCCGTAAGACATGGTTCCACTCCCCTCCGAA
>NC_041385.1:180290647-180310123 GCF_002162155.2 Triticum dicoccoides | reverse complement strand
ATTCATACCTCGTGGGCGCCAAATCACCTTCTCCCCGGGAAGCTCCCTTCTCCCGAGCCGCGAAACCTCAGCCCCACCTCCATGGCGCCCCCCACCGCACAAATTTCACAGCCGCCCTCCTCCCTAATGCCAGAGATGCTGTCCAATTGCCGTTGTGCACTGGGTCATGTGCCTCTTACTCCGTGCTGCTGGTGCTGCCTCGACGACGGCCGCGTGAACCGTACCGGAGCCGACTCACCCCCGCCGTTGTTCACGGTGCCGGAGCGGCTCCAACTTCGGATCCGTCCAGAGTCCTGGCGCTGCTTCCGCGTAGCCATTGACATCGCAACATCGCTCTTTCCCTGCCGCCGGTCGCCACCGCAACCGCTCCGGCCTCACCGACTCGGCAGCTGGACTTGCCTACTTCACCATGCCGCCAGATAGGTCGCACCCTCATCTCAAATCACTTTATTTAGGCGTCAGTTGTCTGAATTTTTGTTCTGGGCCAATCGATTCCCAATGGGAAGCAGCACCCCTCGAGGCGGCGGAGCTCCTAGGCTGCCGGTTGGCTGGTGTCTAACGTAAGGGTGCGGGGCCGCAAGTTCGCCGCGGAAGCAGCGCTTAGATGGCTATCTTTTAGAGTTGCGTGGGTAGAAGGTACTGCCACCGCCGGATCTGGATGACGGGGAGTCTTTGTGGATTGGCCTGGGGGCGGCGCAACCACAACAGTGCGGTGGGGCGGGGAGCGGGGTTTTGGCCGGGGCCACGGATGACGGTGGCAGGCTGCTGTGCCGTTGGTCGCTGGCTTTTCTGGGAATATTCCGAACAGTATCAGCCGGGAGGCACAAGATGGCCATCAAGCCATCCGGCGTAGATCAGACAGTACCAAAATAAAATAAAATCGTGTGACCCCAATTTAGTGTTCAGTCAACAGACGTGTGACCACTCTCGTACCTTGTTGTTGATCTCTTAGTGTATTTCTTCAGATCAAAGAGATATGTCCTTCTTAACATTATGCATTTTCTGCATCTTTAGACACACCGTCTTCCGACTCACCGCAACTGCTCCAACAAGGGAAGCATACACCAGAAGGGAGCTACAGTCCCCACTCAACAGTTCCCCGCATCGAATGCGCGTGCCCGACATGGACAGCCACAACAACTGCAGGGCCATCGACAAGTCAGCACATGATGCTCACTCCTATGGATGGCAGCCAGATAGGTTGTACCCTCATCTTACTTGTGTGCAACATTTATGGCTTTGTTATTCATCTAAGCACGAAAAATAGATCATCACATTTCACTGTATATTCATGTTGATCTCTTACAGGTCTTGTTCAAGAGTTCACGATGTTCCATAGTTCAGCTAAGATACTTGTTCTTTAGGTAACGCAGTTCCATAGTTATCATCCATCAACCAATGCTATCCCACAGGCTGGTGATTATAGTATTATACCACTTCTAGTATTACCTATGTTGTTCTTTAATACTTTTGTGTGCCATCTAGTTAATCTCGAGTACAAATGATACATATTCTGTAGCTTTCATCTATGTTCTCCCTTTAGTTTATGAGACCTGTTGCTGCTAGTTAACCCCAGTCCTACTATTTATGTCGTATCCTACAGACACTCATTTACATAAATCTAACTACTAGTTGTCTTCCATGCATGTCAGATATAATTGCACACACTAATATATCCACAAGAACCTCACAGAGCAATGTAAAGGCCAATAAACTTGATGTCAGTGATACCCAATACGATGAATCATGTAAAGGCAGTTCTTCAGAAGACTTGCAGAAAGATGATGAATCCTCTTCACCCCACAAGGTCCTTGCTCTAACTTGGCCTGTGATATGGGTACAACATGCATATAATGTCCTGGAGTGTATCTACTCTATTGCAATGCCATGTGCTTAGCATGCCGATCATGCATGTAAATATATCATGCCTTCCTGTTTTTCAGTACCTATTCCATTCATGATAACATGTTTTCAAATTCAAGTACTGTCATTCTACTCTATCGCAATGCCATCTGCTTAATTTGGACATTATGCTTCTGAATATCTTATGCATTGTTATTCATCAGTATGTACTTCATCTGTCTGCCATACCATGTTTTTTTTACATTAAAGTGCTGTTCTAGTACTCTGTTGCAATGCCATCTTATTTTCCCAATCATACACGTGTATGTTGCCTTAGTTATTTCTGTATGTATTCCGCTAGCATATAGTTTTACATTCAACTAGTGTTTTTTTGCTGTGTTGTCCTGTCATATCCCTAGCTCTTACACCATACTCCCTCTGTCTGGATTACATGTTGCCGAAATGGATAAAAAAGGATGTATCTAGAACTGAAATACGCCTAGACCCATCCATTTTTTTCTGGATGGAGGGAATACATGTCAATATGTCATGCCTTTCTATTCTTCAGTACCTATTCCATCTCTCTGCTGTCGCATGTTTTATAATTAAAGCACCATTCTTCTATACAAGGCATGCAAGGGGAAGACGACTATGTTAGAATCTGAAGGGTTACAAACAAGGCCTTTGCAAAAGATCCAAACGCCAGGAGATAATAAACCAACTCCAATTTTTATAGATACCGCTCCAGCACAGAGAAACCCAACTCCTACTGATAATAAGCAGGTTCCAGTGGCCAAAGACTAGTCCGCTCCAGTCCAGCAAAAATATGTCAACTCAATTCTAAGAAGCGTGTGCGTATCCTTGCATCATGAAATTTTATAGCATGCTGATCATATTTTCTACATGTTTCTTACCCATCTCTCTTTTAGAAAATAAGCTTAACAGATAGAAGAATTTCTGCAATGTATCGTTTATGAGGAAAGATTCTTGCAGGAATTCTCTGTGCTCCAATGTAGATGTAAGTACCTGTTGTATATCACTATATTTTTTACATCAGCATGTATTTTGTTAATCGGCGTGAATCCAACCTTTATCTGATCTAAATTTAGTTGTAGCAAAATGTATGATTAAAGGCCACAATGTTGATTTTTTAAGGAAAACTGCTTGGTAGTTTTGCATCCTGAGCTGCATGAGTGTACTATCTCATATTAGTGGGTTTGAATACTTTGGTTCTGCAGTGGGTTTTTCAGTGTTTTTTTACTGTGTTGTCCTGTCGTATCCCTAGCTCTTACATCATACTCTCTCCGTCCGGATTAAATATCACAGAAATGGATAAAACTAGATGTATCTAGAACTGAAATATGCCTAGACCCGTCCATTTATTTCCGGATGGAGGGAATACATGTCAATATGTCATGCCTTTCTATTCTTCAGTACCTATTCCATATCTGCTGTAGCATGTTTTATAACTGAATCACCATTCTTCTATATAAGGCATGCAAGGGGAAGACGACTATGATAGAATCTGAAGGGTTACGAACTATGTCTTTGCAAAAGATCCAAATGCCAGGAGATAATAAACCAACTCCATTTTTCATAAATACTGCTCCAGCACAGAGAAACCCAACTCCCACTGATAATAAGCAGATTCCAGTGGCCAAAGAACTAGTCCGCTCCAGTCCAGCAAAAGAATGTCAACTCCATTCTAAGAAGCGTGTGCGTATCCTTGCATCATGAAATTTTATAGCATTTTGATCATATTTTCTACATGTTTCTTACCCATCTCTCTTTTAGAAAATAAGGTTAAACGATAGAAGACTTCCTCCATTGGGATGTATTCGAGGAAACTATCTTGCGGGAATTCTCTATGCTCCAATGCTGATGTAAGTACCTGTTGTATATCACTATATTTTTACATCAACATGTATTTTGTTAATCGGCGTGAATCTAACCTTTATCTGATCTAAATTTAGTTGTAGCAAAATGTTAAAGGCGCCAAAGTTGATTTTTGTAAGGAAAACTGCCTGGTAGTTTTGCATACTGAGCTGCATGAATGTACTATCTCATATCACGCACATTACTGAATTGTGGTGCTTCTCTGGTTGCCCATTCATTGATTGTGTCAATGTTGCTTTTGTACTACCTTACCCGGCTGATGATAGCTGTGCCATATTGTGTTAATTTGGTGTAGGCTAGTTGCCCAAACGTTTGTTGTGTCAATGTTGCTTTCCTATTTTCTGACTGGGCCAATGATAGCAATGCTAGTGTGTTAATTTTGTGCAGGCTGCTGAAGATAAGAAGACAAACTCTGAAAACAGCAAGGCAACCCCATTGTTTCTTTCCTGTAAATCTAGGCCAGGTAATATGGCAATAACTCATGATTAATCTGTTTGGTTCCCGTCCTAATTTATGTTATGATGCAGTGGTCAAGACACTCTCCACTATCAATAATACAAGCCTGCCAAAATCGCCATCTGAATCTGTTCAGTATCCTTTGTCTCGAATGCAACGAAATAAATGTATGTTTGTGAACCAATTAATGGCTGAAGCAATGATGGAAATGGTGGATGAATTAGAGGTGCAGAGTCATGCGACACAACAACTGATCAATGTTTTCAGGGACAGTGTAGCAAAGCAGAAAGAACTTGCCCACATGCTTATGGGCGTCATCTGTGCTGAGGTTGCAGATTGTGATGTTGTAGATGGTTAGGTTCTGCTCATTTATTTGCACTGGCATCAATCTTTGATTGCGCAGTGGATGTAAATCATGTAATATATGCTGGATGTGCAACATTATTCCCTTTATGCCGTACCTTTGCTTGATCAGTTTTGGTCCTGTGCATAATTGCTCGTCGTAATGGGCTCAAATTATCTAATTTGGCCTAAAGACATGTACGAACTTTAGTGGGCCCATTAAGTTAATGGGCCGTTACTAGGCCGAAAGTTAATGGTCGGCCCTCTTACCTCCCGGGTCGTTAACAGGCCGACATCGAAGCGGGCAACAGGTGGCCCCAATTTATTTCACGGGCCGTTAACATGCCTTACTAAGTTTGGGCTACATATGGACCAACTATACTTTAGGCCTTTAGCAGGCCAAAAGAGACAGCGGGCTTGTACTGGACCATGAAGACAATGGGCCGCTAAGAGGTCGAAAGTCAGGTTGTATTGTAAATGGCCCAACTGTGTTGTGGGCCTTTAGCAGGCCGAAAGAGAAACTGGGCTGGTATTGGACCATGAAGGGCATGGGCCGTTAAAATGCCAAAACTAAGGTCTGACTGCAAATGGCCCAACTCATTAATGGTCCGTTAACAGGCCGAAAGGCACACATGGCCGAGAATTGGCCCAACACTTAAATGGGTCGCTAAAAGGCCAAAACTCAGGTCCGACTACAAATGGCCCAACTGATTTATGGGCCGTCAACAGGCTGAAAGTGACACCGGGCCAGAAATTGGCCCAACACTTAAATGGGCCGCTAAAAGGCCGAAACTCAGGTCCGACAACAAATGGCCCATCAGATTTATGGGCCGTCAACAGGCTGAAAGACACACCGGGCCAGAAATTAGCCCAACATTTAAATGGGTCGCTAAAAGGCCTAAAGATGTACATCCTGAAAATTGGCCCATCCATTAAATGGGCCGTTAACAAGATGAAATCTCATCGGGCCGATATTGAGCCCAAATATATAGTGGGCTGCTAACGGGCTCGAACTGACAATGGGCTGCAATGGTGTCAAATCTTTAATGGGCCGTTCATGGGCCGAATTGGCACATCTCGTATGGGCCGTGGGCTTAAATGGACCTGACACAAGTAGGCCTTATATGGGCTGGCCTGCTAATTTTTACTGGGCCGGCCTTTTCACAGGAATGGGCCTCTATTGGGCCGTGCCACGTGTCGACGTATCATAGGCGCCTTCCGTCCAATGAGTGGATGACATCTGTCCCAACGATGAGCCGACACGTGTTTCCTCCAGCCAATGATGATTTTACACGTGGAAATTCTCCATTGGTCGGGTCTGTTAACAGGTTATCGGATTCAAAACCCGACCCGATAGCTTAACAGCGTTCCGTTACGGTGGATGCCATGTGTCGGTCACCCTTGACGAAAGCACTTCTGTGACGCGCGATTTATCGTCATGGAAGTGGACACTTCCGTGATGATAATTTTGGTAATGTCATGGAACACTTCTACGCCAGCACAGGTATGACTATCATGATTCTGTCATAAATTTGTCATGGATGTACATGCATGACAAAAAACGCGACCTACTGTGACAAACATGTATCATCACGGAAGTGTATTTTTTTGTAGTGTGAGAAAGCATCTCCTGGCAGTGTAGTAAACATTGATAAGCACACTGTAGAGTACAAAATAAATGGAAAAGTAGACAGGTAGAGTGCTTTAGGAGAGTGTTTATTTCTTTCAAAGCATGCTGGCAAGGTTGGATGTTGGCCTTATCTTGCAGTAGATGGCACAACATTAAATGGCAGATATAGAGGGCAGAGTGGATGCTTGCAACTGGATCTCCCCAGTAGCATTTGGAGTTTTTGAGTCTAAAAATATAGAAAGTTGGACATGATTTTTCCGGAATTTAAAAAATCTAATAGGGCATCCACTAGGTCTTGTTATCCACACAGATGCATGCAAAGGACTAGAGACTGCTGTAGAAGATGTATTCACAGGAGTGGAGCGCAGAGAATGCATGAGGCATTTGGCAGCCAATTTTTCCAAAAAATTTGGAGGTAATTTTTTGATGAAAATTTATGGCCTTGTTCATTGACATATCGCATGAAAAAACACAACTACCATCTTAGACAGTTGTACAACAAGCCTAGTGTGAAAGAGTACTTAGAGGAGCATCACACCAAGCTATGGGCCAGGGCCCACTTCAATGAAATTTACAAAGTTGATTATGTGAACAACAATCTAGCTGAGTCATTCAATTCCAAAATTAGGAAGTGGAAGGGGCTACACATTGTGGACTTGCTTGACAAAATAAGGCAATTCATAATGGAGAAGTTTGACTTGAGACAGCAGATTACAGCTGCCACATACATTGGGCACATTATTGAAGGAAATATGCCCTAGAGGCAATAATAAAGTTATTATTTATTTCCTTATTTCATGATAAATGTTTACTATTCATGCTAGAATTGTATTAACCAGAAACATAATACATGTGTGAATACATAGACAAACATAGTGTCACTAGTATGCCTCTACTTGACTAGCTCGTTAATCAAAGATGGTTAAGTTTCCTAACCATATACATGAGTTGTCATTTGATTAATGGGATCACATCATTAGGAGAATGATGTGATTGACTTGACCCATTCCATTAGCTTAGCACTTGATCGTTTAGTATGTTGCTATTGCTTTCTTCATGACTTATACATGTTCCTATAACTATGAGATTATGCAACTCCCGTTTACCGGAGGAACACTTTGTGTGCTACCAAACGTCACAACGTAACTGCGTGATTATAAAGGTGCTCTACAGGTGTCTCCGAAGGTACTTGTTGGGTTGGCATATTTCGAGATTAGGATTTGTCACTTTGATTGTCGGAGATGTATCTTTGGGCCCACTCGGTAATGCACATCACTATAAGCCTTGCAAGAATTGTAACTAATGAGTTAGTTACAGGATGATGTATTATGGATCGAGTAAAGAGACTTGCCGGTAACGAGATTGACCTAGGTATTGAGATAATGACGATCGAATCTCGGGCAAGTAACATACCGATGACAAAGGGAAGAACGTATGTTGTTATGCGGTTTGACCGATAAATATCTTCGTAGAATATGTAGCAGCCAATATGAGCATCCAGGTTCCGCTATTGGTTATTGACCGGAGACGTGTCTCAGTCATGTCTACATAGTTCTCGAACCCGTAGGGTCCGCACGCTTAAAGTTAGATGACGGTTATATTATGAGTTTATGTGTTTTGATGTACGGAAGGTAGTTCAGAGTTCCGGATGTGATCACAGACATGACGAGGAGTCTCAAAACGGTCGATACATGAAGATTGATATATTGGACGACTATATTCGGACACCGGAATGGTTCCGGGGGTTATCGGATATATACCGGAGTACCGGGGGGTTACCTGAACCCCCCCGGAGGAGAGGCGGCCAATTGGGCAGCCGCGCGCCCGTCCCCCCAAGTCCGAATTGGACAAGGAGGGGGGGGGGGCGTCGCCCCCCCTTTCCTTTCCCCCTCTCTCTCCTTTCCTCTCCTACTCCAACAAGGAAGGGAGGGAGTCCTATTCCCGGTGGGAGTAGGACTCCTCATGGGGCGCGCCAAGGGTGGCCGGCCCCCTCCCCCTCCTCCACTCCTTTATATACGGGGAGGGAGGCACCCCCTTGAGATACAACAATTGATCCTTGAGATCTCTTAGCCGTGTGCGGTGCCCCCCTCCACCATAATCCACCTCGATAATATCGTAGCGGTGCTTAGGCGAAGCCCTACATCGGTAGAACATCATCATCGTCACCACGCCGTCGTGCTGACGAAACTCTCCCTCAAAGCTTGGCTGGATCCGAGTTCGAGGGACGTCATCGAGCTGAACGTGTGCTGAACTCGAAGGTGCCCTGCGTTCGGTACTTGATCGGTCGGATCGTGAACACGTATGACTACATCAACCGCGTTGTGCCAATGCTTCCGCTTTCGGTCTACGAGGGTACATGGACAACACTCTCCCCTCTCGTTGCTATGCATCACCATCATCTTGCGTGTGCGTAGGAATTTTTTTGAAATTACTACGTCCCCCAACAGTGGCATCCGAGCCAGGTTTATGCCTAGATGTTATATGCACGAGTAGAACACAAGTGAGTTGTGGGCGATACAAGTCAAACTGCTTACCAGCATGTCATACTTTGGTTCGGCGGTATTGTTGGATAGAGCGGCCCGGACCGACATTACGCGTATGCTTACGCGAGACTGGTTCTACCGACATGCTTTGCACACAGGTGTGTAACGCCCGGATAATCATGCTACAGTAATCCCCGTTAAACAAATGCCATGTCATCTATATTACTGTTGCTAATTAAGTGGTACTTCAAAAACATTGCAAATTCAAAAATGAATTGGTGACAAACACCCAAAGTTTTTGAGAGTCAAAACAAAAATGTTCGGTGGTGCCAAATATTGCATAGGTAATTATGGTGAAGTAAACACATTTTAAGAAAATGCCTAAATACTTTAAAATGAAATAAAACAGAAAAGAAAATAAATAAAAAGAAAAAGTGAAAATAAAACAAAAGGAAACGAACCCCCCTCTCTTGGGCTAGATGGCCCAGCTAACCCAGCCGACCGGCCGAGCCGGCCTGGCCCGCCTCCCCCTGCCGCCTCCCTTCCCTGTTCCCCCGACCCGGGTCGGAACAGGGGCGCGTCCCCGCCGCACCCTCTCGTCGGCGACGAGGCGAGAATAAGGCCGCCACGACCTGCCTCCTCGATCCCGCCTCCCACTTGCCCCCACTCTCGCCTCGGTTCCTGCGCCTCTCCCACTCCCCTCCAGATCCACCTCGCCCTCTCCTTCCCCTCCGCATCCAAGCGCCACTGCCGCCATGGCTCCGGCCTAGCCACGGCCACCGTGCCCACCTCGCCGCCCCACGGTGTCTCCAATGGCAGCCGTCGTCCGCTGCTTTGACTGGTGCAACCCGTTGGAGACCGGAGCCACCGTAACGCCCCCGACGCTGCCGTCTTCCTCCTCTGCTCCGACAAGCTCCGCCGCCGTTCTTCACCGACTCCGGCTGCGCCCCTGCAGCTACTAAACCCCCAAGGGCCACCGTGTGCGCCGCTCGGTGAGCCCCTGCTACTCCTCTCTCTCTCTCTCTCTCTCTCTCTCTCTCTCTCGTGCGCCCTAGATAGTTGTCGCTGTAGCACCCGAACATCCGCCGCGCCACTCATCGCCGTCGCTACACAGCCTCTCCGGCCACGGTGTCACTACCGTTTGACGCGGCTTCGTCTCTGCGTTCGAACGCGCCCAGCCCCGTGATGAACCATGCCCCGCAGCCTCGCCATCAAACTCACCCGAGCCCCGGGGTCCGCCCCGCTCGTCGCCGGTGACGCTGCGACCCTCCTCCGACCAAGCCACCACCTCCATTCAATGCGCCACGGCGCGGGCCTTCGAATGGGCCTAGCCCCGCTCCTCCCCGAGCCCCATAGCGCGATTCCGGCCAACTCCGGCGAGGGCCGCCTCTGTTTGGGTCGCCGGAGTCACTCTGGCACCAGCCGCCGACGTGGCCTGTCGTTGGGGTCCAGCAGGGTCACTTCCTGGTGGCCCCAGGGCCCGGCTGGCCCAGTTGACTAGGGTCAACGTGCTGATTGGGCTGGTCCCAGCAGCTGACCAGTGGACCCCACTCTATAATCTAATTAATTAGTTAATCTAATTAACCTGGGCTAATTAGCCACTGACTAATGGGGTCCGCACTTAGTTAAACATAGTTAGTTTAAAACAAACCCATTTCAGCTCTGGCTCAATGACAGGTGGGTCCCACTCGACCCACAAGTCAGTTTTGACTCCAGTGAACCGCACTGTTGACTGTTCACATCACACATACGTCATGCTGATGTCATCCCATACTATTCTGGATAATGTTGATTTAAATTAATTAAATAAATTCCAGAAAATGATTAAATCTTTAGAAAATCATATAAAATAATCCGTAACTCAGATGAAAATACTTTCTACATGAAAGTTGCTCAGAACGACGAGACGAATCTGGATACGCAGCCCGTTCGTCTGCCACACCTCCCTAGCATAGCAAACACGCGACTTTCCCCCTCCGGTTCACTTGTCTGAAAATGTGAAACACTGGGGATACTTTCCCGGATGTTTCCCCCTTTCGCCCGTATCACCTACTACCGCGTTAGGGCACACCTGACCCCGCTCATTGTCATGTCATGCATCGTCATGCTTATGTTTGCATGGTATTTACTGTTTCTTCACCCTCTTCTCTCCGGTAGACTACAAGACCGACGCTGCTGCTGCCCAATTCGATTACGGAGTTGACAACCCCTCCTTCTTGCCAGAGCAACCAGGCAAGCCCCCCCCCTTGATCATGAGATATCGCATATTCCTCTCTATACTGCTTGCATTAGAGTAGTGTAGCATGTTACTGTTCGGTTACTCCTATTCTGTTGCATAGCCTGTCATTGTTGCTACAGTCATTGATACCTTACCCGCAATCCTAAATGCTTAGTATAGGATGCTAGTTTATCATCATTGGCCCTACATTCTTGTCAGTCTGCCTTGCTATACTATTGGGCCGTGATCACTCGGGAGGTGATCACGGGTATATACAATACATATATACATACTATTGAAGGAAATATGCCCTAGAGGAAATAATAAAGTTATTATTTATTTCCTCATATCACGATAAATGTTTATTATTCATGCTAGAATTGTATTAACTGGAAACATGATACATGTGTGAATACATAGACAAACATATAGTCACTAGTATGCCTCTACTTGACTAGCTCATTAATCAAAGATGGTTATGTTTCCTAACCATAGACATGTGTTGGCATTTGATTAATGGGATAACATCATTAGGAGAATGATGTGATTGACATGACCCATTTCCGTTAGCCTAGCACTTGATCGTTTAGTATATTGCTATTGCTTTCTTCATGACTTATACATGTTCCTGTAACTATGAGATTATGCAACTCCCGTTTACCGGAGGAACACTATGGGTGCTACCAAACGTCACAACATAACTAGGTGATTATAAAGGAGTACTACAGGTGTCTCCAAAGGTATATGTTGAGTTGGCGTATTTCGAGATTAGGTTTTGTCACTCCGATTGTCGGAGAGGTATCTCTGGGCCCTCTCGGTAATGCACATCACTAAAAGCCTTGCAAGCAAGGTAGCTAATGAGTTAGTTACGGAATGATGCATTACGTAACAAGTAAAGAGACTTGCCGGTAACGAGATTGAACTAGGTATTGGATACCGACGATCGAATCTCGGGCAAGTAACATACCGATGACAAAGGGAACAACGTATGTTGTTATGCGGTTTGACCGATAAATATCTTCGTAGAATATGAAGGAACCAATATGGGCATCCAGGTTCCGCTATCGGTTATTGACTGAGAATAGTTCTAGGTCATGTCTACATAGTTCTCGAACCTGTAGGGTCCGCACGCTTAACGTTACGATGACAGTTTTATTATGAGTTTATAAGTTTTGATGTACCGAAGTTTGTTCAGAGTCCCGGATGTGATCACGGACATGACGAGGAGTCTCGAAATGGTTGAGACATAAAGATCGATATATTGGACGGCTATATTCGGACACCGGAAGTGTTCCAGACGTTTTCGGAGAAAACCGAAGTGCCGGAGGGTTAAAGGAACCCCCCCCCCCCGGGAGAATTAATGGGCCACATGGGTCTTAGTGGAGAGAGAGAGGGGCGGCCAGGGTGGGCCGCGTGCCCCCTCCCCCTCTGGTCCGAACTGGACTAGGAGGGGGGGGGGGCGGCGCCCCCCTTTCCTTCTCCCTCTCCCCCTTCCTTTCCCCTCCTAGTAGGAGTAGGAAAGGGGGAGTCCTACTCCTACTAGGAGGAGGACTCCTCCTTCTGGCGCGCCCTCTAGGGCCGGCCGGCCTCCCCCCTTGCTCCTTTATATACGGGGGCGGGGGGCACCCTAGGACACACAAGTTGATCTACGGATTGTTCCTTAGCCGTGTGCGGTGCCCCCCTCCACCATATTCCACCTCGGTCATATCGTCGCGGAGTTTAGGCGAAGCCCTGCGCCGATAGAACATCATCATCGTCACCACGCCGTCGTGCTGACGGAACTCATCCCCGAAGCTTTGCTGGATCGGAGCCCGGGGATCGTCATCAAGATGAACGTGTGCTGAACTCGGAGGTGCCATACGTTCGGTGCTTGGATCGGTCGGATCGTGAAGACGTACGACTACATCAACCGCGTTGTGCTAACGCTTCCGCTTACGGTCTACGAGGGTACGTGGACAACACTCTCCCCTCTCGTTGCTATGCCATCACCATGGTCTTGCGTGCGCATAGGATTTTTTTTTGAAATTACTATGTTCCCCAACAGTGGCATCCGAGCCTAGGTTTTATGCGTTGATGTTATATGCACGAGTAGAACACAAGTGAGTTGTGGGCGATACAAGTCATACTGCTTACCAGCATGTCATACTTTGGTTCGGCGGTATTGTGAGATGAAGCGGCCCAGACCGACATTACGCGTACGCTTACGCGAGGCTGGTTTCGCTGTTACGAGCACTCGTGCTTAAAGGTGGCTGGCGGGTGTCTGTCTCTCTCACTTTAGCTGAATCGAGTGTGGCTATGCCCGGTCCTTGCGAAGGTTAAAACAACACTAACTTGACGAACTATCGTTGTGGTTTTTATGCGTAGGTAAGAACGGTTCTTGCTAAGCCCGTAGCAGCCACGTAAAATTTGCAACAACAAAGTAGAGGACGTCTAACTTGTTTTTGCAGGGCATGTTGTGATGTGATATGGTCAAGACGTGATGCTATATTTTATTGTATGAGATGATCATGTTTTGTAACCGAAGTTATCGGCAACTGGCAGGAGCCATATGGTTGTCGCTTTATTGTATGAAATGCAAACACCCTGTAATTGCTTTACTTTATCACTAAGCGGTAGCGATAGTCGTAGAAGATATAGATGGTGTAACGACAACGATGCTACGATGGAATCAAGGTGTCGCGCCGGTGATAATGGTGATCACGACGGTGCTTCGAAGATGGAGATCAAAAGCACAAGATGATGATGGCCATATCATATCACTTATATTGATTGCATGTGATGTTTATCCTTTATGCATCTTATCTTGCTTTGATTGACGGTAGCATTTTAAGATGATCTCTCACTAATTATCAAGAAGTGTTCTCCCTGAGTATGCACCGTTGTGAAAGTTCTTCGTGCTGAGACACCACGTGATGATCGGGTGTGATAGGCTCTACGTTCAAATACAACGGGTGCAAAATAGTTGCACACACGGAATACTCAGGTTAAACTTGACGAGCCTACCATATACAGATATGGCCTCGGAACACGGAGACCGAAAGGTCGAACGTGAATCATATAGTAGATATTATCAACATAGTGATGTTCACCATTGAAACTACTCCATCTCACGTGATGATCGGACATGGTTTAGTTGATTTGGATCACGTGATCACTTAGATGACTACAGAGATGTCTTTCTAAGTGGGAGTTCTTAAGTAATATGATTAATTGAACTTAAATTTATCATGAACTTAGTACCTGATAGTATTTTGCTTGTCTATGTTTGTTGTATATAGATGGCTCATGATGTTGTTCCGTAGAATTTTAATGCGTTCCTTGAGAAAGCAAAGTTGAAAGATGATGGTAGCAATTACACGGACTGGGTCCATAACCTGAGGATTATCCTCATTGCTGCACAGAAGAATTACATCCTGGAAGCACCGCTGGGTGCCAGGCCTGCTGCTGATGCAACTGACGATGTTAAGAACGTCTGGCAGAGCAAAGCTGATGACTATCGATAGTTCAGTGTGCCATGCTTTACGGCTTAGAACCGGGTCTTTAACGACGTTTTGAACGTCATGGAGCATATGAGATGTTCCAGGAGTTGACGTTAATATTTTAAGCAAATGCCCAAATTGAGAGATATGAAGTCTCCAATAAGTTCTATAGCTGCAAGATGGAGGAGAATAGTTCTGTCAGTGAACATATACTCAAAATGTCTAGGTATAATAATCACTTGATTCAACTGGGAGTTAATCTCCCTGATGATAGTGTCATTGACAGAATTCTTCAATCACTGCCACCAAGCTACAAGAGCTTCGTGATGAACTATAATATGCAAGGGATGGACAAGACAATTCCCGAGCTCTTCGCAATGCTAAAAGCTGCGGAGGTAGAAATCAAGAAGGAGCATCAAGTGTTGATGGTCAACAAGACCACTAGTTTCAAGAAAAATGGCAAAGGGAAGAAGAAGGGGAACTTCAAGAAGAACAGCAAGCAAGTTGCTGCTCAAGAGAAGAAACCCAAGTCTGGACCTAAGCCTAAAACTGAGTGCTTCTACTGCAAGCAGACTGGACACTGGAAGCGGATTTGCCCCAAGTATTTGGCGGATAAGAAGGATGGCAAGGTGAACAAAGGTATATGTGATATACATGTTATTGATGTGTACCTTACTAATGCTCGCAGTAGTACCTGGGTATTTGATACTAGTTCTGTTGCTAATATTTGCAACTCGAAACAGGGACTACGGATTAAGCGAAGATTGGCTAAGGACGAGGTGACGATGCGCGTGGGAAATGGTTCCAAAGTCGATGTGATCGCGGTCGGCACGCTACCTCTACATCTACCATCGGGATTAGTTTTAGACCTAAATAATTGTTATTTGGTGCCAACGTTGAGCATGAACATTATATCTGGATCTTGTTTGATGCGAGATGATTATTCATTTAAACCAGAGAATAATGGTTGTTCTATTTATATGAGTAATATCTTTTATGGTCATGCACCCTTGAAGAGTGGTCTATTTTTATTGAATCTCGATAGTAGTGATACACATATTCATAGTGTTGAAACCAAAAGATGCAGAGTTGATAATGATAGTGCAACTTATTTGTGGCACTGCCGTTTAGGTCATATCGGTGTAAAGCGCAGGAAGAAACTCCATACTGATGGGCTTTTAGAATCACTTGATTATGAATCACTTGGTACTTGCGAACCGTGCCTCATGGGCAAGATGACTAAAACGCCGTTCTCCGGAACTATGGAGCGAGCAACTGATTTGTTGGAAATCATACATACTGATGTTTGTGGTCCAATGAATGTTGAGGCTCGCGGCGGGTATCGTTATTTTCTCACCTTGACAGATGATTTGAGCAGATATGGGTATATCTACTTAATGAAACACAAGTCTGAAACATTTGAAAAGTTCAAAGAATTTCAGAGTGAAGTGGAAAATCATCGTAACAAGAAAATAAAGTTTCTACGATCTGATCGTGGAGGAGAATATTTGAGTTACGAGTTTGGTCTACACTTGAAACAATGTGGAATAGTTTCGCAAGTCACGCCACCCGGAACACCACAACGAAATGGTGTGTCCGAACGTCGTAATCGTACTTTACTAGATATGGTGCGATCTATGATGTCTCTTACTGATTTACCGCTATCATTTTGGGGTTATGCTTTAGAGACGGCCGCATTCACGTTAAATAGGGCACCATCAAAATCCGTTGAGACGACGCCTTATGAACTGTGGTTTGGCAAGAAACCAAAGTTGTCATTTCTTAAAGTTTGGGGCTGCGATGCTTATGTGAAGAAACTTCAACCAGATAAGCTCGAACCCAAATCGGAGAAATGTGTCTTCATAGGATACCCAAAAGAGACTATTGGGTACACCTTCTATCACAGATCTGAGGGCAAGATTTTCGTTGCTAAAATCGGATCCTTTCTAGAGAAGGAGTTTCTCTCGAAAGAAGTGAGTGGGAGGAAAGTAGAACTTGATGAGGTAACTGTACCTGCTCCCTTATTGGAAAGTAGTTCATCACAAGAACCGGTTCCTGTGACAACTACACCAATTAGTGAGGAAGCTAATGATATTGATCATGAAACTTCAGAACAAGTTTCTACTGAACCTCGTAGGTCTACTAGAGTAAGATCCGCACCAGAGTGGTACGGTAATCCTATTCTGGAAGTCATGTTACTTGACCATGATGAACCTACGAACTATGAGGAAGCGATGATGAGCCCAGATTCCGCAAAATGGCTAGAGGCCATGAAATCTGAGATGGGATCCATGTATGAGAACAAAGTATGGACTTTGGTTGACTTGCCCGATGATCGGCAAGCCATTGAGAATAAATGGATCTTTAAGAAGAAGACTGACTCTGATGGTAATGTAACTGTCTATAAAGCTCGACTTGTTGCGAAAGGTTTTCGACAAGTTCAAGGGGTTGACTACGATTAGACTTTCTCACCCGTAGCGATGCTTAAGTCTGTACGAATCATGTTAGCTATTGCTGCATTTCATGATTATGAAATTTGGCAAATGGATGTCAAAACTGCATTCTTGAATGGATTTCTGGAAGAAGAGTTGTATATGATGCAACCAGAAGGTTTTGTTGATCCAAAAGGTGCTAACAAAGTGTGCAAGCTCCAGCGATCCATTTATGGACTGGTGCAAGCATCTCGGAGTTGGAATAAACGCTTTGATAGTGTGATCAAAGCATATGGTTTTATACAGACTTTTGGAGAAGCCTGTATTTACAAGAAAGTGAGTGGGAGCTCTGTAGCATTTCTGATATTATATGTAGATGACATATTATTAATTGGAAATGATATAGAATTTCTGGATAGCATAAAGGGATACTTGAATAAAAGTTTTTCAGTGAAAGACCTCGGTGAAGCTGCTTACATATTGGGCATCAAGATTTATAGAGATAGATCAAGACGCTTAATAGGACTTTCACAAAGCACATACCTTGATAAAATTATGAAAAAGTTCAAAATGGATCTGGCAAAGAAAGGGTTCTTGCCCGTGCTTCAAGGTGTGAAGTTGAGTCAGACTCAATGCCCGACCACAGCAGAAGATAGAGAGAAAATGAAAGATGTTCCCTATGCTTCAGACATAGGCTCTATCATGTATGCAATGCTGTGTACCAGACCTGACGTATGCTTAGCAATAAGCTTGGCAGGAAGGTACCAAAGTAATCCAGGAGTGGATCACTGGACAGCGGTCAAGAACATCCTAAAATACCTGAAAAGGACTAAGGATATGTTTCTCGTATATGGAGGTGACAAGGAGCTAGTCGTAAATGGTTACGTCGATGCAAGCTTTGACACTGATCCAGACGATTCTAAATCGCAAACCGGATACGTGTTTTTATTAAATGGTGGAGCTGTAAGTTGGTGCAGTTCTAAACAAAGCGTCGTGGCGGGATCTACATGTGAAGCGGAGTACATAGCTGCTTTGGAAGTAGCAAATGAAGGAGTCTGGATGAAGGAGTTCATTTCCGATCTAGGTGTCATACCTAGTGCATCGGGACCAATGAAGATCTTCTGTGACAACACTGGTGCAATTGCCTTGGCAAAGGAATCCAGATTTCACAAGAGGACCAAGCACATCAAGAGACGCTTCAATTCCATTCGGGACCAAGTCCAAGTGGGAGACATAGAGATTTGCAAGATACATACGGATCTGAATGTTGCAGACCCGTTGACTAAGCCTCTCTCACGAGCAAAACATGATCAGCACCAAGACTCCATGGGTGTTAGAATCATTACTATGTAATCTAGATTATTGACTCTAGTGCAAGTGGGAGACTGAAGGAAATATGCCCTAGAGGCAATAATAAAGTTATTATTTATTTCCTCATATCATGATAAATGTTTATTATTCATGCTAGAATTGTATTAACCGGAAACATGATACATGTGTGAATACATAGACAAACATATAGTCACTAGTATGCCTCTACTTGACTAGCTCATTAATCAAAGATGGTTATGTTTCCTAACCATAGACATGTGTTGTCATTTGATTAATGGGATCACATCATTAGGAGAATGATGTGATTGACATGACCCATTTCCGTTAGCCTAGCACTTGATCGTTTAGTATATTGCTATTGCTTTCTTCATGACTTATACATGTTCCTGTAACTATGAGATTATGCAACTCCCGTTTACCGGAGGAACACTTTGGGTGCTACCAAACGTCACAACGTAGCTGGGTGATTATAAAGGAGTACTACAGGTGTCTCCAAAGGTACATGCTGAGTTGGCGTATTTCGAGATTATTTTTGTCACTCCGATTGTCGAAGAGGTATCTCTGGGCCCTCTCGGTAATGCACATCACTATAAGCCTTGCAAGCAATGTAGCTAATGAGTTAGTTATAGAATGATGCATTACGTAACGAGTAAAGAGACTTGCCGGTAACGAGATTGAACTAGGTATTGGATACCGACGATTGAATCTTGGGCAAGTAACATACCGATGACAAAGGGAACAACGTATGTTGTTATGCGGTTTGACAGATAAAGATCTTCGTAGAATATGAAGGAACCAATATGGGCATCCATGTTCCGCTATTGGTTATTGACCGAGAATAGTTCTAGGTCATGTCTACATAGTTCTCGAACCCGTAGGGTCCGCACGCTTAACGTTACGATGATAGTTTTATTATGAGTTTATAAGTTTTGATGTACCGAAGTTTGTTCGGAGTCCCGGATGTGATCACGGACATGATGAGGAGTCTCGAAATGGTCGAGACATAAAGATCGATATATTGGACGGCTATATTCGGACACCGGAAGTGTTCCGGGTGATTTCGGAGAAAACCGGAGTGCTGGAGGGTTACCGGAAACCCCCCCGGGAGAAGTAATGGGCCTCATGGGCCTTAGTGGAGAGAGAGAGAGGGGCGAACAGGGTGGGCCGCGCGCCCCCTCCCCCTCTGGTCCGAATTGGACTAGGAGGGGGGGCGCCCCCCTTTCCTTCTCCCTCTCCCCCTTCCTTTCCCCTCCTAGTAGGAGTAGGAAAGGGGGAGTCCTACTCCTACTAGGAGGAGGACTCCTCCTCCTGGCGCGCCCTCTAGGGCCGGCCGGCCTCCCCCCTTGCTCATTTATATACGGGGGCG
>NC_041385.1:180261502-180290413 GCF_002162155.2 Triticum dicoccoides | reverse complement strand
GGATCATTCCTTAGCCATGTGCGGTGCCCCCCTCCACCATATTCCACCTTGGTCATATCGTCGCGGAGTTTAGGCGAAGCCCTGCGCCGGTAGAACATCATCATCGTCACCACGCCGTCGTGCTGACGGAACTCATCCCCGAAGCTTTGCTGGATTGGAGCCCGGGGATCGTCATCGAGCTGAATGTGTGCTAAACTCGGAGGTGCCATACATTCGGTGCTTGGATCGGCCGGATCGTGAAGACGTGCGACTACATCAACCGCGTTGTGCTAACGCTTCCTCTTACGGTCTACGAGGGTACGCGGACAACACTCTCCCCTCTCGTTGCTATGCCATCACCATGATCTTGCGTGCGCGTATGAATGTTTTTGAAATTACTACGTTCCCCAACAACTATACAGATGGTGACTAAAGTCGGGTCAGCTCATTGAGTACCCGCGAGTGATTCACGGATTAGGGGCTGAAAGGACCTTTGTCCCGACGGCCCTCTGTGTGGATCTTTGTGGCGGAGCGACAGGGCAGTTTGAGACCACCTAGGCGAGAGGTGGGCCTGGCCCTGGTCGGCGTCCGCGGTTACTTCATAATAACACGCTTAACGAGATCTTGGTATTTGATCTGAGTCTGGCCACTGGCCTATACGCACTAACCAACTACACGGGAACAGTTATGGGCACTCGACGTCGTGGTATCAGCCGAAGCCTTCGTGACGTCAGCGACTGAGCCACGCGCGCCAGATTGGACCGCGTAACATGACTTCCTTTGTAATGGAGGTTGCTAGGTCTGCTTCCGGCCGCCCTCGCAAGGTGCAGGTGTGCAATGGGCGATGGACCCAGACCCCTGCGTGCATAGGATTTAGACCGGCGTGCTGACCTCTCTGTTGTGCCTAGGTGGGGCTGTGACGTGTTGATCTTCCGAGGCCGGGCATGACCTAGGAAAGTGTGTCCGGCCAAATGGGATCGAGCGTGTTGGGAAATGTGGTGCACCCCTGCAGGGAAGTTTATCTATTCGAGTAGCCGGTCCCTCGGTAAAAGGACGACCCGGAGTTGTACCTTGACCTTATGACAACTAGAACTGGATACTTAATAAAATACACCCAGACAAGTTCCACAGACAACCCGGTGATCGCTTTTCCACAGGGCGACGAGGGGAGGATCGCCGGGTAGGATTATGCTATGCGATGCTACTTGGAGGACTTCAATCAACTCTCTTCTACATGCTGCAAGATGAAGGCTGCCAGAAGCGTAGTGTTTGATAGGACTAGCTATCCCCCTCTTATTCTGGCATTCTGCAGTTCAGTCCATCAATATTGCCTCTTTACACATATACCCATGCATATGTAGTGTAGCTCCTTGATTGCGAGTACTTTGAATGAGTACTCACGGTTGCTTTTCTCCCTCTTTTCCCCTTTCCCTTCTACCTGGTTGTCGCAACCAGATGCTAGAGCCCTGGAGCCAGACGCTACCATCGACGACGACTCATACTACACTAGAGGTGCCTACTACTATGTGCAGGCCGCTGACGACGACTAGGAGTAGTTAGGAGGATCCCACGAAGGAGGCTTGCGCCTCTTTCGATCTGTATCCCAGTTTGTGCTAGCCATCTTATGGCAACTTGTTTAACTTATGTCTATACTCAGATATTGGTGCTTCCGCTGATTCGTCTATGATCAAGCACTTGTATTCGAGCCCTCGAGGCCCCTCGCTTGTATTACGATGCTTGTATGACTTATTCTATTTTTAGAGTTGTGTTGTGATATCTTCCCGTGAGTCCTTGATCTTGATCGTACACGTTTGCGTGCATAATTAGTGTACGATTGAATCGGGGGCGTCACAAGTTGGTATCAGAGTCGACTACCTGTAGGAATCCCCCTTCCATACTCCTTGGCCGAAGTCGAGTCTAGTCACTAAAAAACTTTTACTAACATGGCTGTGTGCCTTACGGGCCCACGTCGCCATTGGGTGGTATTAGGATCTTTTACTTCTCGACCTTTACTCTGGGGCTCTGAACTCTCTCCTACTCGGGTTAAACGAATTTACTAACTCTAACATTAGGATCCCGTTACCACGTTCACCCCAAAGTTGGATAAGCCATAGTTATTCTATAGGATAGTATTTTGAATAGTACCCACATTGTCATTTGACTCCATTGAAGAATCTTTGTTTTCAGATGGAACCCACGAGGCAGGTCGTGCGCCACACGGCGGCCATTGGTGCCTCAGGATCACCTGCTGTGCTAGCTGAGATGATGACCTATCTGGGTTATCGCTGGCACCCTGAGTACACCGTCTACAAGGAGTACCAGGACTTTAACCAGGAGTAGTACCGTGCCATCGTCCACCTCTACTCTCGGGAGTATGACTCCACTACTGTGCTGCACACCGCTCATGGTGTTGGAGTGACCATCGGGATGGTAGTTCATGATGCTGCCTATGCTGCTCTGACACGTCTTTGTGGAGAGTATCAGGCGTTGGACACTTCTCCTTTTAGGCACATTACTATCGCATCCGACATTGGTGCGGAGGGATACTACACCGCTGCCTACTCCACCGTCACCCAAGAACCCTTCCACCATCAGAGCCTGGTTCTGCATGCTGATGGGCTGGACCGAGCTAACCGAGCTCTTCGCCACGAGTTGTACACCACTCGTCAGCACCTTTACAGGGCTCTGACGCTGTTGCACCCCTTTGTTCTATCTATACAGCTGCTGCGTTCTGCGATCTACCCAGCTAGGACCGTGATGCCCCACGGTGTCGGTTGGCCAGAGGTGGGAGGTTACTCTCCCGCACTTGGTCCTCTTCTGCCGCCTGAGCGACGGGTTCTACACCAGAGTATCCGCGGCCCCCAGGCCGCTGACGTGGACTATCCGTTGCCTCACTACCAGTTGTCAGGCTACGACTACCTCCACAGTACCTCCTGGGACTGATGTAGTCTTGCTTATTAGTATTAGATGCATTCGCCGCGAGCCTGTGTGCCGCCTATGATGACTTACTCTATGTACTGAACTCTGTGTACTGAACTCTATGTCCGACCCCTTTTGTAAGTTATGCCGACTACTATGTAGTATCTGTCGTGCTCCTTTCATTATGCATGTTTCATCATGAATGATTCTTGTCTATGCAAATTTCTCAATGTTGAACTACCCCTGTTATATATTAGCAGGATGGTTAGACCAGCTGGTCGTGGTCATGGCGGCAATGCCCCACCACCGCCTGAGTACATGGCTGGTATGGTCCAACAGCTCGAGATGAATCGCCAGTTCATGGAGAATATGATGGCTCAGTTCCCTCGCCCCAATATGAACGAACAGCCAGCCCAAGTGACTCTGCAGGATTTCATGCGCCTCAACCCAATCGTGTACCGCAGCTTAACTCAGCCGCTAGATGCTGATGACTGGCTCTGTGACATCGCCTATGAGATGGAGTCTGCTGATGTAGCCCCTGCCCGCTATGTCACCTTTGATTCCTTCTTTCTGAAGGGACCCGTAGCTCAATGGTGGGACATCCACAGGCGTACTCTGCCAGTTGGGACAATCATCACCTGGCCAGACTTTCAAGCTGCCTTTCGTGCCCGGTTCATTCCTCAGGGGATCATGGACAGGAAGAAGCGTGAGTTCCGCAACCTCACCCAGGGCAACAAAACCGTGGAAGCTTATCAGCGGGAGTTTCTAGACTTGTCCCGCTATGCTGAAGAAGACATTGCAGCTGATCCACGTAGACAGGAGAAGTTCCGTGACAACCTTCAAGCTGACATCAAGCTCACACTTCTAGTGCGTGACTTTGCCGATTTCGCCACCTTTGTGAACAAGGCGATCAATGTCGAGACTGGTCTACAGGAACACCAGAGCTCTCACAGGCGCAACCGTGACACGGGCTCATCTTCGGGCCCGCCCTCGCAGAAGCGTAAGATATGGATCCCGAACAGCATGTACCGTCCAAATGCACCTGCCCCAAGGCAGACCTATGCTGCACCTCGTCTGCCTCCTCCACCATCTAGGCAGCCAAGGCTTCCAGCTCCACCACCCGGAGCACCTGTTCCCACTCCCAATAATGGTCTGTGCTACAAGTGTGGTCAACCAGGTCACCTTGCCAGGAACTGCTATCAGAATCAGAACCAGAATCAACTGGCCCTTCCAGCAGCTGGCCATGGAAACAACCAGGCCCGCAACAACAATGCCAAGTCCTATGGTCGTGTTCATGCCAACCACGTTGATCTGAACGAAGCTTAAGACCAGCCTGCTACCGTGATGGGTACACTCCTTGTAAATTCAGTACCAGCATCCATTTTATTTGATACAGGAGCATCACATTCATTCATGTCAGAAGATTTTGCATTCATGCATGGCATTAAAAGCGAAGACATGAACGCTTCGCTATTAGTACACACCCCTACGGGCCAATGTCGGACCTCCATGATTTGCAACGACGTCCCCGTTGAAATTGAAGGACTAGAATTCCTTGTCTCTCCCATCGTACTGAAGTCCTGTAGCATTGATCTCATTCTGGGAATGAATTGGTTAAAAACACATACTGCTTCCATCGTTTGCGCCACCAAGACCGTCCATCTGCTACACCCTTCTGATGAAATAATAAACTACAATGCTCGACTGGTTCAGAATGCCGAGGCAAGGCTCTATGCATTGAATGCATTGAACGCTGCACCACTCGAGGCCATTGAAAACATTCCCGTCGTGCGTGAATTCCTCGACATCTTTCCTAAAGAACTTCCTGGGATTCCCCCTGTTAGAGCTGTCGAATTCATCATTGACTTGAAACCAGGCACCACCCCTATAGCCAAACGACCTTACAAGATGCCACCGCATGAACTCATTGAGCTTAAGGAGGAAATCGACAAATCTCTTCGAAGTGGTTTCATTCGCCCAAGTTGCTCTCCTTGGGGATCACCTTCTCTCTTTGTCAAGAAGAAGGATTGAACAAACCGATTGGTCCAAGACTACCGCCCTATTAACCAGGCTACCATTCAGAACAAATATCCTCTTCCTCGGATCAAAGATCTATATGATCAACTGGCTGGTTCGTCAGTGTTCTCTTAACTCGACTTGAGGTTGGGTTACCACCAGATCCGTGTTCGTGAAGAAGATATCCCGAAGACCGCATTTGTGACTCGCTATGGATCATATGAGTACACCATCATGTCTTTTGGATTAACCAATGCTCCAGCCACCTTCTCTCGTCTGATGAACTATATCTTTATGGAATACCTCGACAAATTTGTCATGGTTTATCTGGATGATATCCTTGTATATTCCAAGAATGAAGAAGAACATGCTGAACATCTTCGTCTTGTTATGGAAAAGCTTAGAGAGCATCAACTCTATGCCAAGTTCTCCAAGTGTGAATTCTGGCTCCCTGAAGTAACCTATCTTGGGCATGCCATCTCCAAGGATGGTATTGCCATCAACCTCGAGCGAGTTCAGGCTATTCTCGATTGGACTCCTCCGAAGAATGTCAAGCAAGTCAGAAGTTTTCTCGGACTCGCCAGCTATTGCCGTTGATTCGACGAGAACTTCTCCAAGATCGCTAGACCTCTGACTAACCTGCTTCATAAGGGCGTCAAGTTTGAGTGGACAGAAAAGTGTCAGGAAAGTTTCCAGGCGCTCAAAGACAAGTTGACCTCTGCCCCAGTGCTTGCTCCTCCAGATACTAAGAAGGACTTCGTCATTTATTGTGATGCTTCACATCAAGGCCTAGGCGCTGTCCTAATGCAGGAGCGTAAAGTGATTGCTTATGCCTCTCGGCAATTGCACCCTCACGAAGAGAACTACCCAGTTCACGACCTCGAGCTTGCTGCTGTTATCCATGCACTGAAACAGTGTGACATTACCTTCTTGGTAATCGTTGCGAGATCTTCACCGACCACCAAATTTTGAAGTATCTGTTTACTCAACCAGATCTGAATCTCCGTCAGCAGAGATGGATGGAGATTGTTGCAGATTTTAACTTGGGTATTTCGTATACCCCAGGCAAGGCTAATGTAATGGCTGATGCCTTGAGCTGCAAGTCATATTGCAACCACCTCCAGGTTACAAAGTTCAACCCTCGCTTGTTGAAGAATTCAGAAAGCTGAACCTCCATATTGTTCCTCCTGGAGCACTCGCTCCCCCTCCCCCAGAGTTTCAAAAGATGAATCTTCGTGTTGTTCCTCAGGGTTCTCTAAATACCCTCGCTGTCGAGCCAGATCTCGTGGGCGATATCAAGACTATTCAACATTATGACTCTGAGGTCGAGAAGATTAAATGCTATCTCTCAGAAGGAAATCCCTCATTCTTCACTATTGCCGATGATGGCGCCTTGTACTTTAAAGGACACCTAGTGGTGCCATGTGCGAGTGAAAACCTGAATCTGACTCCAAGGGTTATGAAAGAAGCTCATGATACACCTTTGTCTATTCATCCCGGTAGTACCAAGATGTACCAAGACATTCGTCAGAGATTCTGGTGGTGTAATATGAAGCAAGACATTGCTTGTTATGTTGCTGAATGTGACGTTTGCCGTTGTATCAAAGCAGAACATCAAAGGCCTGCTGGAACTCTGCAACCTATCTCTATTCCTGAATGGAAATGGGACCATGTTGAAATGGATTTTGTCACTGGATTCCCCAAATCGCAGAAAGGTAATGATGCTATTCTAGTAGTCATTGACCGGCTTTCTAAAGTGGCACATTTTCTGCCTGTCAAAGAAACAATCACTGCTAGTCAGCTAGCAACCCTCTACATGTCTAGAATTGTCTCGCTTCACGGTATTCCATTGCTAATCAGTTCAGACCGAGGCAGTTTATTCACTTCAAGATTCTGGGCAAGTTTCGAAGAAGCTATGGGGACTCATCTGTCTTTCAGCACTGCCTTTCATCCTCAGTCGCAAGGGCAAGTTGAATGTGTCAACCAAGTTCTCGAAGACATGCTTCGAGCTTGTGTTATTTCCTTCGGCACGAAATGGGAGGAATGTCTCCCGTATGCTGAGTTCTCTTATAATAATAGCTATCAAGCTAGTCTGAAGATGGCCCCCTTCGAAGTGTTATATGGACGGAAGTGCCGAACCCCTCTGAACTGGTCAGAAACTGGGGAACATCCACTCTTCGGTCCGGATATCCAACGCGCCGAAGAACAAGTCCGCATTATTCGCGAGAATATCAAGACTGCCGAGTCACATCAGAAGAGTCAGTATGACCGTCATCATAAAGACATGGTCTATCAACCTGGCGAAAAGGCTTATCTTTGAGTTACACCAATGAAGGGTGCTCACAGCTTCAGGATCAAGGGCAAACTAGCTCCTCGCTATATTGGCCCATTCACTATTCTCGAAAGGCGTGGAAAAGTGGCATATCAACTGGAGCTTCTGCCGAACCTTTCTCAGGTTCATGATGTGTTCCACGTGTCACAACTCCGCCACTGCTTCAAGGACCCGATCCGAGCAGTGGATCATGAAGTGCTCGAATTGCAACAGGACCTCTCCTATAAAGAGCATCTGGTCCGCATTCTTGACCAAGCTGAACGCCGCACACGCCAGAAGGCGATCAAGTTCCTCAAAGTCTAGTGGTCGCACCATTCTGAAGATGAAGCCACTTGGGAACGCGAGGATCGCCTGCGTAATAAATACCCTGCACTGTTTCCTTCTACCTCCTAAATCTTGGGACGAGATTTCTTGTAGTGGAGGTGTAGGACCTTGAAGTATGTCTAGATGGGGGGGGGGGGTGATTAGACTACTTGACCAATAAAAACTTAACCTTTTCCCAATTTTAGAGTTTGGCAGATTTTAGCTACTTTAGGACAAGTTAAGCAATCATCACACAATTTCAAGCAAGCATGCAAAGAGTATATAGGCAACGGAAATTAAAGCATGAAACTTGCAAGAAAGTAAAGGGAAGGTTTGGATGATTCAAACGCAATTGGAGACACGGATGTTTTTGGCGTGGTTCCGATAGGTGGTGCTATCGTACATCCACGTTGATGGGGACTTCAACCCACGAAGGGTAACGGCTGCGTGACTCCACGGAGGGCTCCACCCAAGAAGGGTCCACGAATAAGCAACCTTGTCTATCCCACCATGGCCGTCACCCACGAAGGACTTGCCTCACTAGCGGTAGATCTTCACGAAGTAGGCGATCTCCTTGCCCTTACAAACTCCTTGGTTCAACTCCACAATCTTGTCAGAGGCTCCCAAGTGACACCTAGCCAATCTAGGAGACACCACTCTCCAAGAAGTAACAAATGGTGTGTTGATGATGAACTCCTTGCTCTTGTGCTTCAAATGATAGTCTCCCCAACACTCAACTCTCTCTCAATGGGTTTGGATCTGGTGGAAAGAAGATTTGAGTGGAAAGCAACTTGGGGAAGGCTAGAGATCAAGATTCATATGGTAGGAATGGAATATCTTGGCCTCAACACATGAGTAGGTGGTTCTTTCTCAGAAATGGTAACTTGGAAGTGTAGGTTCGTTCTGATGGCTCTCTCCACGAATGAAGAGGAGGTGGAGGGGTATATATAGCCTCCACACAAAATCTAACCGTTACACACAATTTACCAAACTCGGTGGGACCGAATAGTTAAACTCGGTCGGACCGATTTAGTAAACCTAGTGACCGTTAGTGATTTTTGATGGGACCGACATGCATCTCGGTGAGACCGATTCAGTTAGGGTTAGGGCATAATGTAATCTCGGTAAGACCGATTACACAAACTCGGTGAGACCGATTTGGTAATAAGCTTTCCAGAGAGTTGGTCAGGTAAACTCGGTGGGACCGATTTGCTCTTTTCGCTGAGACTGAAATGTTACAAAAAGGAAACAGAGAGTTTACATTGCAATCTTGGTGGGACCAATCGCTCACTTCGGTTAGACCGAAACGTTATGAAGGGAAACAGAGAGATTGCAACCCCATATCGGTGAGACCGAGATCCCTATCGGTAAGACCGATTTGCTTAGGGTTTGTGGCAGTGGCTATGACTTTTGGAATCGGTGGCGCCGGATAGGAAGTTTCGGTGTGACCGATTTTGGCTTTGGGTTTAGGTCATATATGGATGTGGGAAAGTAGTTGAGGGTTTTGGAGCATATCACTAAGCACATTGAAGCAAGAGGCTCATTAAGCAACACCTCATCCCTCCTTGATAGTATTGGCTTTTCCTATAGACTCAATGTGATCTTGGATCACTAAAATGTAAAATGAAGAGTCTTGAGCTTTTGAGCTTGAGCCAATCCTTTGTCCTTAGTATTTTGAGGGATCCACTTTCATCATCCATGCCATGCCATTCATTGAGCTTTCCTGAAATAATAGTCTTGGAATAGTATTAGCTCAATGAGCTATATGTTGTTATGAATTACCAAAACCACCTAGGGATAGTTGCACTTTCAATCTCCCCCTTTTTGTTAATTGATGACAACATATAGATCAAAGCTTTGACAAATGATAATAAGATTAAATAACATCGTCGCTTTGAGAAGTATGTGATAAGCAAGAGCTCCCCCTAAATTTGTGCATAGTCTAAGATTTGCTTTGGACTACAAATGCACAATGAATTAGGCTCATGGGTTACTCTTCCATGTCACATACATCTTGGTGGAGCGCTCAAAATAATAAACAATGAATACATGCACTCATCACCAAGCATAGTGAGTGATCACATAAGATAGATAGGACAATATCAAGCATGCATAAGTGTAGCTTATGATCAAACACATGATCATCAATGTCTCACAGGCATAGTATCTCAACCAAAAGCAAACAAAGTTTGAAAAACCACCAAATAAAGCAAGAGAGAATAAAAGCAACACTCTCTCTCAAAGCCTATGATCTATACATTTTTCTCCCCCTTTGGCAACAAGTTACCAAAAAGTTCATAGAAAATGCATAGTGCTAGATCGTCTCTCAGGCTTGATCTTCTGGTGGTGGTGTAGAGATGGCTCCTTGGACGAAGGCTTCAGTTGAAGTAGAGGGTGCTGTAGGAGTTGGTGCCGGAGCTGGTTGCATTGGAACTGTTGGGGCAGTAGTAGGTGCTGAAGTTGTTGCTCTAGTGTCTGTCACTGGCACTGCAACTGACCTCTGGGCTCTGGGCACTCTGGCAAACACATTGGTGGTTGTCTTTCCCTTCCTCTCCTACATGTCATCCTGTAGCTGCTCTACAACTGACTGAATCTCAGTTACCTTGACATCTAGATCATAGAACTTTTGTTCCATGATTCTCTCCAGGCTCTCCTGGTTTTGAGTTAGGGTGGCCAACCCCTTCTCAATCCTCAGAGTTGATGCTATCAAGTAACCAAGCTGCTCTTGTTTGGTCTTCACGAAATACTCAGATGCCTCCTCTTGAGTTGGCATCTTGGCAGCCTTCTCCTTCTTTGCCTTCTCCTTCTTCTCTTGAGCTTGGACAGATTGTGGATCATCTTCATTCATGACAACCTCATTGTCCTCAAAGTCTGGATAAATTGGAAAATGTTCTTTATCCAACTGGTATTTCCCTATGCCCATCTTGGAGTTGATCAATTCTTGAATTTGAGGTGCATATCCACAGCTCCTCTTCTGATCTGCTGCAGTCCTCTTGATTGTCTCAATGATCAGGCTCATGACTTTGAACTTCTGGGGCACATCAAACACATGCAGCATGTTGATGGCATGCCCTCTGATCATATTATGGTCACCTGACTTGGGCAACAAAGTGTGCCTCAGGATCCAATTGATGGTTGCCAATCCTGACAACAGATAATGAGCTGATCCAAATTTGTGAGTCTCTACAGCCTTGTCAGGAATTTCCTTGTACATGTGAGCCATTGAATTGTGACCCAACTTCTTCTTGGCATATATGTCCAAGTCATCTTCTTCTTCCTTGAGGGCATTGATCAAACTTGCCCATTCTTCAATAGTGGATTGGTACCTAGTACCCTCAGACATCCACACAATTCTACCATCTGGATAAAAGTGTGCTGTGGAGTAGAACTGCATGATAAGCTCATCATTCCGGTTAGTAAACTTCTGTCCAACAAAATCTGCTACTCCACAAGCAATAAAGCTCTCCTCCACTCCAGGGTAGTGCTACTCATTCTCCCTGATGAATTTCCAGTCAACCCACCTCATATCACAGACAATGGGCTTCTTGTCCAACAGAATGGTCTCATAAGAGTCCTGCTGTTCCTTTGTGTGGAACCTGTAGTCAACAGCAGTTCTTCTTCTTGAAGCATATGGGTCTTCCATCCTCCACAGCCTCAACCCTGAATCCTTCCTGATTCTCATGTCCTCAGCCACAGGATGGGCATCATTGTGGTCTGGTATCTTGGGCTTGATCTTTCTGAGGACTTGTCCTTCTTCATCTTCATCTTCTGCAACATTTGGCACTGGGGCCTTGTTCTTTTCAGCAGCTGGAATACTCCTAGTATTCCTCTTTGGATCTTGCTTGGCCTTGGAGGCAGCTTTGGCTGCATCTTTGGGCTTGGATGTTGCAGCCCCTGACCTGATTGCATCTCCCATAAGCTTAGCTGCCTTAGGAGCTGGTGCAGCATCCTCTTCCTCTTCATCAGAATCCCTTCTCATTAAGGGCTTTCCAAGGACCTTGGCAGTTGTGGTTCTAGCTCTCTTCTTTTTCTTGTCCTGGTCACCATCATCCTCTGATTCAATTGTGAACTTCATGGTTGCACCAGTGGGGATTTTCTGAGGTTTTGATGGTGGCTCTTTCCTTGTAGGTGCCACATTGGGTTGAGCCTGAGCTGGCACTTGAATGGACTTCCTGGCCTTTGGCATTGGAGTTCTCTTGGCAGGAACTTTCTTCTGCAGACCTGGCTTTGTGTTTTGTGTAGAGCCGTACTTTTTCTTGAGCACCACCTTCTTGGAAGTGGCCTCATCCTCCTCAGCTTTGTAATCCTCATCTTCTGAGTCTGAGGTTCTCTTCTTCCTTTGCCTAGTTGCAGCCTTAGGCAAATTGCTAGGAGTGCTTCTGCTCCCATCATCTGAAGTTGAGGGACTAGTGCCCTCACTCAAGTCCATGTGCTCTTCAGACCTGTTTTGGCTATCACTCTGATCAGACATACTGCAAAAGCTGACTGCTGACCCTGTGAAGAGTTATAGATGAGATAGAATAGATGAGCATCACAAAATGCAGAGATTTTTTGTAAAAGAATGAATCAAAAGTTCAGTTTTAGTTTTCCACAGAAAGCATTTCGGATCAACCGATTTTCAAACTCGGTGATACCGAAGCAGTTTTGGAACCTAAACTGATGATCTCGGTTGGACCGAGTTTCAGTTCGGTGGCACCGAGACTGCTAGGGTTTCACATAATCTTCAAATCGGTCGCACCGATTAGTAATTCTCGGTCAGACCGAGAGTCACTAGTGCAATGGCATACACCAAATCGGTGAGACCGAGTTTTTCAACTCGGTGGGTCTGAGATGGTTTCGGCGGAAACCTAACCCTAAAAATTTGAATCGCATCTAAACTACAGACTATTTTGGTTGGATAGAAGAATCTCAATCATGGCAAGAATCAATATGTAAACAATGTGCTAGGAATCAGACGTGGATAGCACAAAGATCAAGTCCATACCCTAACTTGGCGGTGGACTTGCTACGGCGGCAACGGCGGGGACGATTTTCGTTGACGGCGACGAAGACTAGCGACAGGAGGCTGCTGGCGGCGAGGAGATGATCCAGAGACCATGATGGCAGAGCGAGCTATTGCGCGGGCGAAGGGTTTCAGAGAAATTTCCAAACTTTTGCCCGTGGCTATATATAGCCCGGCCCTGTCGGTGTGACCGAGTGGAACAACTCGGTGGCACCGAGATGCATAACTGTGTTCAGTTATAGCAAATCGGTGAGACCGAAAAGTTCAAATCGGTTCCACCGAGATTGAAAACTCAGATCAACTTGGTGATCTCGGTAGGACCGAAATGGAAGAATCGGTCAGACCGAGAATCACAAAGAGGTTTTGGAAGTTTAAGTCTATGACAAATCAGGGACTCTGAGTGCTCCTCACACAGAGTGGTTCGAATCTGACTTGATCAAATTTTGTGATGTAGCATGAATAGAGTTTGAGATGAGAAAATCATAGATAGCTAAAGAAGGTTCTTAGGCATTCTTGTCCATCCACTTGGCAAAAAGAAAAGAAACCAAACAATCAAAACAACAAGTGGATGTCCTTGAATGAGAAAATATGCACCAACATGCTGACACAATAAGATAGCAAATGAAATATGTGGCAAAGCATGCACAACCATTTCTAGCATCTATCAAGCAATTGGCGATGACTAGGTCATCTATATATGAGTATATTGACTTAGGAGTCAAATGAGAATATTTGATCATAGGTCATACTCATCGTTTAAGCTCAAGTGGGGTTACCACTTTTACATAATGCATTAATGTGTTCACACCATTAGAGTTGCTTTGACTCAATTCTTAGAGTTAAGGTCCCCCTAGATGTGAGATCCCCCCTTAGAGGGATGAACTAACCTTGGGTTTTGTCGATGATGACTTCATGTAGGTGTCGAAGATGTAGATGCTCAATGTTGATGTAGATCATTTGGAGCAATCCATTGGAGTGAGTTGCACTTTCAACTTACCTACATGGGTTAGTCCCACAAGGAACAAACAAGAATATCCATAGACATAGAGTGATGCACACACAAGATGATATCCATGAAATCATTAGGTTACCTTGTCCCTTGTCTTACCAACATGAGGGTTTGTGACTCCTTGAACTAGTGCAAGATGTGGAAGTTGATTGCACTTGTTCTTGCCAAAATGATATGAGTGAAGAATGTTGGCGGAGTCACCCTCAAGAACTCTTTAGTTCTTCTTCTTCGGGATCCACATCATCTTGATGGGAATCCTTGGAGTTGTAGTCGTACTAGATGAAGTAGAACTTGACGTAGTCTTGGGGACCCACTTGAACGAGGCTTTGGGTGCTTCTTCAAATGCATCAATCTCTTCTTGAAGCTGGTCCTTGCCTTTGTTCTTGTGGTCTTGTGGTGGAAGATCATCTTGAGCTTGTGTTCCCTTGAAGGAAGTAGGGTCATACTTCTCTTGTTGAGGAACAAACTTCGTCTTGGGGTATTGATCTTCTTCCCACTCAACTCCATTGGCATTGAACTTTCGTTCAAAACCGACAACTTGATTCTTCCGGCGCCTTCCTTGCTTGCGTACAATTTCCTCAAATTGCTTACTCCCGGCAAGGCTCTTGTAAACACCTTTCTCTATAATTCCCTTCAATAAGCTATTTTCTTGCTCAAGTGTAACTTGGCTAAGAGAATCATTAGTGGAATCAAGAGAACTACTAGAAGCAACAATATTGGATTTAACATTATTATTGTTACTACTAGAGGAAGTATCTTTCTTGTGCTTGTTACTAGACTTGACTTGAGGCATGTAAGTAGATAAGAGTAAACGCTTGGCAATGTAAGAAGAACTTTTCTTGCGAAGATCATCATTGATTGCTTTTAAGAACTCATGCTCTTGCTCAAGATTGAGCTTTTCAAAGCATAACTTCTCATGAGCCCTTAAAAGTTCTCGATGATCTTCGTAGATAGTTTCATGAGCTAACTTAAGAGAGTTTAATTCTTTAGTTAGAAACTCAATCTTCTCCTTATCATTGTCATTCGTTTTAGCATGATTAGCATGATTAATTGACGTTTCATCATAGTATTCATCACTGGAGTTGTCAACAAGTAAATCATCATCCACAACAAGTCATCTTCATCACTATTAAAATCAACATACTCGGGATGTGTTACCTTTGGACCTTTGGCCATGAAGCATCTTCCAACACCTTCATTTGGTGAATCAAATATGTCGTAGGAGTTGGTTGACACAAGTGCTAGTCATGCAACACCTTCATTTTGAGTATATTCGGAGTCGGAGTGATAGCTTCTCTCGGAGTGATTGTCGAGTCGGATCCGGAAACCCATTCACCAACATGAGCTTGATGTCTTCGTTTTGTGTAGCTCCTTGATGACTTGTCCTTCCTTTCCGAATCCTTGCTTCTCCGTGAGGGTCTTCGTTCATAACGATCATCTCTACTCCTCCTCTCTCTTGGTGGTGATTCTTCTCTTTTGCTCCTTCTTCTTGGAGAATATTCTCTTCTTTTGTAGGGTCCTGTACACTCATTGGAGTAGTGTCCGGGTCTCCCACAATTGTAGCAATTGCGCTCTCGACTAGAAGATCTCTTGTCATTGTAAGACCTTGATTTGGAGCTTCTTTCTTTGCTTCTACTCTTGTAGAATTTGTTGAAGTTCTTCACCATTAAGCCCAATTCTTCATTGAAGGTTGGTTTCTCACTTGATGATGTGGGGGCTTCACTTGAGGCTTTGTAAGCACCACTTGACTTGTTGTGAAGTTCCTCCTTATCCTTGAGTGACATCTCATGAGCAACAATCCTTCCAATGACTTCCGTTGGCTTGAGATCTTTGTAGTTTGGCATCATTTGAATCAATGTGCACACGGTATCATACTTTCCATCCAATGCTCTTAAGATCTTCTTGATGATGAATTTGTCGGTCATCTCTTCACTCCCTAAGCCAGCAATCTCATTTGTGATAAGAGCAAGCCTAGAGTACATTTCAGCGACACCTTCACCATCCTTCATTTTGAACTTGTCAAGCTGACTTTGGAGCACATCCAACTTGGATTCCTTGACGGACTCGGTACCTTCATGCATATCAATCAAAGTATCCCAAATTTCCTTTGCATTCTCAAGACGGCTGATTTTGTTGAATTCTTCGGGGCACAATCCGTTGAAGATGATATCACAAGCTTGAGCGTTGTATTGCAGCATCTTTAATTCTTTTGCATTAGCTTCACGGTTTGGTTCTCTCCCATTGAAGAATTCACCTTGCAAGCCAATACAAATAATTGCCCAAACGGCGGGGTTATGTCCAAGAATATGCATTTTCATCTTATGCTTCCAACTAGCAAAATTAGTACCATCAAAGTAAGGACCTCTACGGTGATAATTTCCCTCGCTAGACGCCATACTCTCCTAGGTTGTGAAACCAAGGGTATGACCACCAAAAGCTATGGAAATCAAAGCAAATGGAGACCAAAGCTCCGATACCACTTGTAGGACCTTGAAGTATGTCTAGAGGGGGGGTGATTAGACTACTTGACCAATAAAAACTTAACCTTTTCCCAATTTTGGAGTTTGGCAGATTTTAGCTACTTTAGGACAAGTCAAGCAATCATCACACAATTTCAAGCAAGCATGCAAAGAGTCTATAGGCAGCGGAAATTAAAGCATGCTACTTGCAAGAAAGTAAAGGGAATGGTTTGGATGATTCAAACGCAATTGGAGACACGAATGTTTTTGGCGTGGTTCCGATAGGTGGTGCTATCATACATCCACGTTGATGGAGACTTCAACCCACGAAGGGTAACGGCTGCACGAGTCCACGGAGGGCTCCACCCAAGAAGGGTCCACGAAGAAGCAACCTTGTCTATCCCACCATGGCCGTCGCCCACGAAGGACTTGCCTCACTAGTGGTAGATCTTCACGAAGTAGGCGATCTCCTTGCCCTTACAAACTCCTTGGTTCAACTCCACAATCTTGTCGGAGGCTCCCAAGTGACACCTAGCCAATCTAGGAGACACCACTCTCCAAGAAGTAACAAATGGTGCGTTGATGATGAACTCCTTGCTCTTGTGCTTCAAATGATAGTCTCCCCAACACTCAACTCTCTCTCAATGGGTTTGGATCTGGTGGAAAGAAGATTTGAGTGGAAAGCAACTTGGGGAAGGCTAGAGATCAAGATTCATATGGTAGGAATGGAATATCTTGGCCTCAACACATGAGTAGGTGGTTCTTTCTCAGAAATGGTAACTTGGAAGTGTAGGTTCGTTCTGATGGCTCTCTCCACGAATGAAGAGGAGGTGGATGGGTATATATAGCCTCCACACAAAATCTAACCGTTACACACAATTTACCAAACTCGGTGGGACCGAATAGTTAAACTCGGTCGGACCGATTTAGTAAACCTAGTGACCGTTAGTGATTTTTGGTGGGACCGACATGCATCTCGGTGAGACCGATTTAGTTAGGGTTAGGGCATAACGTAATCTCGGTAAGACCGATTACACAAACTCGGTGAGACCAATTTGGTAATAAGCTTTACAGAGAGTTGGTCAGGTAAACTCGGTGGGACCGATTTGCTCTTTTCGGTGAGACCAAAATGTTACAAAAAGGAAACAGAGAGTTTACATTGCAATCTCGGTGGGACCGATTGCTCACTTCGGTTAGACCGAAATGTTACGAAGGGAAACAGAGAGATTGCAACCCCATATCGGTGAGACCGCGATCCCTATCGGTGAGATCGATTTGCTTAGGGTTTGTGGCAGTGGATATGACTTTTGGAATCGGTGGCGCCGGATAGGAAGTTTCGGTGTGACCGATTTTGGCTTTGGGTTTAGGTCATATATGGATGTGGGAAAGTAGTTGAGGGTTTTGGAGCATATCACTAAGCACATTGAAGCAAGAGGCTCATTAAGCAAAACCTCATGCCTCCGTGATAGTATTGGCTTTTCCTATAGACTCAATGTGATCTTGGATCACTAAAATGTAAAATGAAGAGTCTTGAGCTTTTGAGCTTGAGCCAATCCTTTGTCCTTAGTATTTTGAGGGATCCACTTTCATCATCCATGCCATGCCATCCATTGAGCTTTCCTGAAATAATAGTCTTGGAATAGTATTAGCTCAATGAGCTATATGTTGTTATGAATTACCAAAACCACCTAGGGATAGTTGCACTTTCAGGAGGAGATTTGTAACGCCCGGATAATCATGCTACAGTAATCCCCGTTAAACAAATGCCATGTCATCTATATTACTGTTGCAAATTAAGTGGTAGTTCAAAAACATTGCAAATTCAAAAATGAAATGGTGACAAACACCCAAAGTTTTCAAAAGTCAAAACAAAAATGATCGGGGGGTGCCAAATATTGCATAGGTAATTATGGTGAAGTAAACATATTTTTAGAAAATGCCTAAATACTTTAAACGAAATAAAACAGAAAAGAAAATAAATAAAAAGAAAAAGTGAAAATAAAACAAAAGGAAACGAACCCCCCTCTCTTGGACCAGACGGCCCAGCTAACCTAGCCGACCGGCCCAGCCGGCCCGGCCCGCCTCCCCCTGCCGCCTCCCTTCCCTGTTCCCCCGACCCGGGTCGGAACAGGAGCGCGTCCCTGCCGCACCCTCTCATCTGCGATGAGGCGAGGATAAGGCCGCCATGCCCCGCCTCCTCGATCCCGCCTCCCACTCGCCCCCACTCTCGCCTCGGTTCCTGCGCCTCTCCCACTCCCCTCCAGATCCACCTCTCCCTCTCCTTCCCCTCCGCATCCAAGCGCCACCACCACCATGGCTCTGGCCTAGCCACGGCCACCGTGCCCACCTCGCCGCCCCACGGTGTCTCCAAGGGCCGCCGTCGTCCGCTGCTTCGACTGGTGCAACCCGTTGGAGACCGGAGCCACCGCAACGCCCCCGACGCTGCCGTCTTCCTCCTCTGCTCCGACAAGCTCCGCCGCCGTTCTTCACCGACTTCGGCCGCGCCCCTGCAGCTACTAAACCCCCAAGGGCCACCATGTTCGCCGCTCGATGAGCCCCTGCTCTCTCCTCTCTCTCTCTCTCTCTCTCGTGCGCCCTAGACAGTTGTCGCCGTAGCACCTGAATGTCTGCCGCGCCACTCATCGCCGTCGCTACATAGCCTCTCCGGCCACGGTGTCACTACCGTTCGACGGGCTTCATCTCTGCGTCCGAACGCGCCCAACCCCGCGATGAACCATGCCCCGCGGCCTCGCCATCAAACTCACCCGAGCCACGGCGTCCGCCCCGCTCGTCGCCGGTGATGCTGCGGCCCTCCTCCGACCAAGCCACCACCTCCATTCAAGGCGCCACAGTGCGGGCCTTCGAATGGGCCTAGCCCCGCTCCTCCCCGAGCCCCGTAGCGCGATTCCGGCCAACCCCGGTGAGGGGCCGCCTCTGTTTGGGTCACCGGAGTCACTCCGGCACCGGCCGTCGACGTGGCCTGTCATTGGGGTCCAGCAGGGTCACTGCCTGGTGGCTCCAGGGCCCGGCTGGCCCAGTTGACCAGGGTCAACGTGCTGACTGGGCTGGTCCCAGCAGCTGACCAGTGGCCCCCACTCTATAATCTAATTAATTAGTTAATCTAATTAACTTCAGCTAATTAGTCACTAACTAATGGGGTCCGCACTTAGTTAAACATAGTTAGTTTAAAACAAACCCATTTCAGCTCTGGCTCAATGACAGGTGGGTCCCACTCGACCCACAAGCCAGTTTTGACTCCAGTCAACCGCACTGTTGACTGCTGACATCACACATACGTCATGCTGACGTCATCCCATACTATTCTAGATAATGTTGATTTAAATTAATTAAATAAATTCCAGAAAATGATTAAATCTTTAGAAAATCATATAAAATAATCCGTAACTCGGATGAAAATACTTTCTACATGAAAGTTGCTCATAACGACGAGACGAATCCGGATACGCAACCCGTTCGTCCACCACACCGCCCTAGCATAGCAAACATGCGACTTTCCCCCTCCGGTTCTGTCAGGACCCCGACTCGATGTCACATCGATCTAGCCGGTAACACCTCATATCACTTTGCGGCCTCACGCACGGAATCCCCACGGGTGTCGCCTTACCTTTGCCCGGGACCGTTTGCGCCTTTTGGCTCACGTATATGATAGTGTCGCTAGCATCCATATGATAAAGAGCCCGGGCTGACATTACTAGTCGTAAACCCAAAGTGGCACAGACTTACAGGGACAGGCATCCATGACCCAGCTTCGAACGTGTCGGTCATCAGCAAGTGGGTCCGGGCTGTAGCACTGGGCTAGCAGGACTCCGGTAAACCGGGCTGTAGCGGGCTAACAGGACTCCGGTACTCAAAGCGTGACATTTCCCCGAAGGGACAGACACAGGAACGAAGAAGGACACATGCCGGCCAGCCTAAGTGTTCCAGAGCAGTAGCAAGCTACCATGGCTCAGCGGTAACACTAGGAGGCATTTCCCGGTAAGAGAGGCTACTAAAGTTAAACAACTAGATAGTCAGATCCCACACATACCAAGCATTTCAATCATACACACACTATGCTCGATATGTGCAAATACAACGAAGCATCACAACATGACTCTACGACACAAGTACTTTATTTAAGGCTCAGGGAGCCATACATAACATACACAAAGGTACGGGTCTCACGACCCAACATACAAGTCATACAGTCATACAAACCAGCAGCGGAAGTATCTTGTCTGAGTACAGACAACTAGTAAAATAAAAGAGGCTTGGAAAGCCTAACTATACTACGTGGTCCTTCACAAGCTCAGGGTCACCACCTGGGTCTTTAGCCTACTCGTTGATGTCAACGTCTACAAAGAACCCATCAGAAGGGGTTGTAGCGTCTTCTGTAAAAATGTAAATTATAGCAACATGAGTACAAAGGTACTCAGCAAGACTTACATCAGATCCTACATACATGCATGTTATCAAGAAGGGTTGGTGGAGTTATTGCAGCAAGCCAGCTTTGACTCTTGGCTAGACTATCCTACGATACTCCAACTTGAAATGGTTTTGCGCACACGAGTCCACTACTCACCACTTCAATACACTACCGAGGATCCACCTCCGTCTTCCTACGGAAGAGCCATCCTCGGCACTCACACTTATCTTGAGGCTTTTAGCAGTTTCCGTTTACTTGTCTATGAACTGTATAGGCAACCAAGTAGTCCTTTACCGCGGACGCGGCTATTCGAATAGATCATGTTAACCCTGCAGGGGTGTACTTCTTCATACACGCTCTCACCACTTACCATCGTTTACACGACATGTACTCGGCAACCTTCAAGCGGAAGCCCAACGTGGGTGTCGGCCACGACCTACCTAATCACCTAAGCCTCCAGTCCAGGTTTATCGCCTATCCAGGTTCCATCCGCAGGGAGTCCGGCCGAGGTTTCCCATACGGCCCCGAACGATGTGAACAGGGTTCCCGAGATACCTAACGGGTATTCGGTACACCGTGCCACGTACCTACCGCATCACAGCCCACCCCTACGGTCAGCGCTGTCCACGGCCTCCAGTAGGCTACAAACACCAGAAACTACTTGCAATTCCTGGACGGAGAACTAGGGTGAATAAGAAGCCGAGAGGGTCCATTGGTTTCGGGCCCAATGCATGGTAGTAGCTGATTCTTAAATCACACATACAGATCTCAGTGCTTAAGGTCGGCTTCAATGAAACAACCCACCATGTACTCCTACATGGCCTCTCATCGATACCTTTACCAAATCGTGTTCACCACACCACTCTCATTACTGACATAAACATTTCACTCTAGCCCATCACCCAGATGAACCAGACCTGACACGACTCTAAGCATAGCAGGCATAGCAAGGTAGGAACAACACATACATATGGCTCAATCAACTCCTACACATGCTAGTGGGTTTCATCTAGTTACTGTGGCAATGACAGGTTATGCAGAGGAAATGGGTTCAACTACCGTAGCACACAGCAGTTTGAAACGCGTTGTCTTAATGCAGTAAAAGAGAGCAGGAGCGAGAACATGGGATTGTATCGATATGATCAAATGGTTGGTTGCTTGCCTGAGGGTTCGATGCACTGATACGGTTCTTCGTTAGGGTAATCACGGTACTCCTCGGAGGCAGAACCTGTCGCAAGGACACCGATACACAACCATCACCAAACAATGTGCAACAATATGATGCATGCATGAAACATGGCAATATGAGTGTGTTGGGCTAATGCAACTACAACCAGAGGGGTTTGAGCAAATTTGAATCAAAGATTCAAATTTTCAAACTCAAACATGGCCCTTTAAGGTGCTTTTCCTTGTTCTGTTTAAAACATCAATTTAACTTGTTTGATCATGCATGAGAATAGTACAGATGGATAGATTGGATTTTTCTGATCATTTTTCATATATAATTTGTCCAATTTGGAGTTACAGAATAAAAGTTATGAATTTTTGAAGTTTAAATAATATTCTGGAATTTCCTGATTTAATTTAAATCCAGAAATATGATTATTGCGCCAGCATGACGTCAGCATGACGTCAGTGGTCAACTGCGGCTGGCTGAGGTCAAACCTGACGTGTGGGGCCCACACGTCAGTGACAGGGGGGTTAAACAGAGTTAAATTAATTCTAATTACTAATTAGGGGTGCTGGGGCCCACTGGTCAGTGTCAGGGGGTTAACTAACATTGGTTAGCGCTAATCCTAATTAGCTACAGGGCTGGGCCCACCTGTCAGGGACTCAGGGGGGTCCTGCCGTGGTCAAAGTGGGTCAAACCCACCGGCGACGTGACGCCGGCGAGGCCCGAGACGGCGGCGCGATGCGGGATCGCGCTACAGGGCACGGGCGAGGCTGTGCTTGGGCTCGTTGGAGAGCCCTTGCTCCCGCGCGTCGAACGGTGGTGGTGGCCGGGCCTGAGGTGGCCGGAGTCGTCGACGGCGAGCTCGTGAGCGGCGGCCGGAGTTCGGGTGCGGTCGGAGTCGGCGTTGCAGGGGGTTTGGGGAGGTGTTGGTGCGTGCTGCATGCTCCTAGTGAGGCGTGGAGCACGATAGTGTGCTCGGTTGGGCGCTACAGTGACCGTGGCCACGACGGCGACATCGCCGGCGGCGTGGAGCTCTCGGCCAAGGTGGGGCTAAGGCCTAGAGGTCGAAAGAGACCCGGGAAGAAGGGGGAAACGACTCGGGGGCTCACCGCGGTTGCAGTGGGCGTCAAAGCGGGCTCGGGGACGCGCTGGAGACGGCGAATTCGTCGGCGACGGTGGTCGGAGCCCGAAGAGGGGAACGGCGGCGTGACGGCGATGCAGAGCTTCCGGAGACCCATGGAGCGGTGGGGAGGAAGAGGAGGTCGAGGCGGAGCTCCTGAGCTAGTCGGGGGAGCGAGGGGTGGCCGGAGTCGGCTGCTATGGCGAACGGCGGTGACGGTGGTGTTCGGCCGTGTGAGAGAGAGAGCGAGGGAGAGGAGGGGAGAGACGGGGGAGAGTGAGAGAGAGCAGGGGGGGAGGCGTGGCGTCGTCCAGGGCAACGAGCGAGGAGGGGAGGGCAGGCAAGCAGGGAGAGAGGTGGCGTGGCGCGGTGGCGGGCGCGCGCGCCGACCACACTCCCCTCCCTCTGTCGGGACGAAGACGACAGAGGAGGGAGGCGGGCTGGGCCGCCTGCTGGCTGGGCCAGCCAGCTGGATGGGCTGCACAGGGAGGAGCCCAGGTAAGCTTCTCCCTTTTATTTCTTTTCTGTTTTCTAATTTCTGCCATTTGTTTTGATTTAAATAATATATTAAATCATTTATTTAAATTATGCCAATTTTTGCAGGGGCTAGATATAATATTCCAGAGCTCCTTTAGAAATGGCATAATATTTGGACCATATTTCATATATATAGAAATATATTTCCAATGCAAATATTTATGCCTTAATTCCAAATGCCCAAAATAAATGTCCATGAGCCACTAAAAATATTGGTTTGATTTTTATCTCTGTCCAATATTTTCAGAGAGCAGCATGAGCATTTTCTTGGACCCTTTTGGAGAAATTTTTATTTGGATCATTTTCAAAATGATTCTGAGGGTTTCACAGATCCCCATTTCAAGTTTCTGATGAAAGAGTAAACATGATGCAACACTCTAGTGCATGACTAGCTAGGGTGTGACAACTCACCCCCACTCAAAAGAATCTCGTCCCGAGATTTGGGTTCCTCCGGGAAGAAGGCGGGATACTCAAGTCGAAGACGATCCTCCCTTTCCCAGGTTGCTTCATCCTCAGAATGGTGCGACCATTGTACTTTGAGGAACTTGATGTTCTGACGTCGGGTGATACGCTCGGCCTGATCGAGGATACGAATGGGGTACTCTCGATATGTAAGATTATCTTGGAGATCAAGCGTTTTGTGGTCCACTCCACGGATAGGATCCGAGAAGCAACGCCTGAGTTGAGAAACGTGGAAGACATCGTGGACTCTGGAGAGGTGCGGAGGTAGTTCCAACTGGTAGGCAACTTCTCCTCGTTTGGCGAGAATGCGAAAAGGTCCAATGTAACGAGGAGCCAATTTGCCTTTGATACCGAAACGATGGGTTCCCTTCAGAGGGGTGACCCGAAGATAAGCCTTCTCGTCAACCTCGAAAGTCATAGCCTTATGTTTTCGGTCATATTGACTCTTTTGACGAGATTGGGCTGTTTTCAACTTTTCACGAACGATGCGAACTTGTTCTTCTGCTTCCTGAATCATATCCGGGCCAAAGAATTGTCTTTCCCCGGTCTCTGACCAGTTAAGGGGTGTTCGACACCGTCGTCCATAGAGAACTTCAAAAGGGGCTTTACCCAAGCTAGATTGATAGCTGTTGTTGTAAGCGAATTCGGCAAATGGAAGGCACTTTTCCCAGTCCATTCCGAATGAGATAACAGAGGCTCGAAGCATGTCTTCTAGAATCCGGTTGACGCGTTCCACTTGACCACTCGACTGAGGGTGGAAGGCGGTGCTAAAGGAGAGACGGGTTCCCATAGCATTTTGGAAACTTTCCCAAAATCGAGAGGTGAAAAGACTTCCTCGATCCGAGTTAATTTCCAAAGGAACACCATGGAGGGACACTATTCGGGAGATGTATAAGTCTGCCAGCTGACTAGCGGTTATACTCTCACGAACAGGTAGGAAATGAGCTACTTTGGAAAGACGATCGACAACGACGAAGCTAGCATTATTCCCTCTCTTGGTCCTGGGAAAACCGGTAATGAAATTCATACCAATTTTATCCCATTTCCATTCAGGAATAGCTAAGGGTTGAAGGGTGCCAGCAGGCCGTTGGTGCTCTGCTTTTACACGACGACAGACGTCGCAATTTGCAATATACTGAGCAATTTCTCTCTTCATCCTAGTCCACCAGAACCTCTGGCGTAGGTCCTGATACATCTTAGTGCTACCGGGATGAATGGTGAGAGGAGATTCATGAGCTTCCTTAAGGATCAAACGCCTCAGGTTTCGCACTTTGGGAACCACTAGTCGATTTCCGAAGTATACGACCCCTTGATCGTTAATGGAGAAGCAATTCGCAATTCCTTTCTGGATGTTTCTTTTGATGCGGGAAATTCCCGGATCTACCTTTTGTGCTTTGATAATCTGATCCGTAATGGTAGGTTTTACCACCAAGGTGGAAAGAAAACCTTGAGGAACAATGTGAAGGTTAAGCTTCCGAAATTCCTCATGGAGAAGCGGTTGACTTTGTTGTAACATCAGGTTGTTACAATAAGATTTACGACTTAGCGCATCAGCCATGACGTTGGCTTTCCCTGGGGTGTAGGTTATTCCTAGGTCGAAGTCTGTGATCAATTCAACCCAGCGTCTTTGCCTGAGATTTAGATCCGGTTGGGTGAAAATGTACTTCAGACTTTGGTGATCAGTGAATATTTCGCAACGATTACCGAGGAGGTAATGTCGCCAGGTCTTAAGTGCATAGACTACGGCTGCAAGCTCTAGATCATGAGTAGGATAATTCTCCTCATGTGGGTGCAATTGCCGTGAAGCGTAGGCAATTACGTGTCGATCTTGCATGAGAATGCAACCTAGTCCTTGTCGCGAGGCGTCGCAGTAGATAACAAAGTCCTTAGAGAAGTCTGGCGGTACCAGTACGGGAGCAGAGGTCAGGCGTCTTTTCAGTTCCTGAAAGCTGTGCTCACATTGTGGAGTCCATTCGAACTTTTTATCTTTCTTGAGGAGTTCGGTTAAAGGTTTAGCAACTTTGGAGAAGTTTTCGACAAAGCGACGGCAATAGCTCGCTAAGCCTAGAAAACTCCGAACTTGCTTGACCGATTCAGGTGGAGTCCAATTAAGGACGGCTTGAACTCGCTCAGGGTTAATAGCAATACCTTTACCAGATATTACATGACCCAGATAGGTCACTTCTGACAACCAGAATTCACATTTAGAAAATTTGGCATAAAGGCGATGCTCTCGAAGTTTCTGCAACACTAGCCTTAGATGTTCGGCATGTTCTTCCTCGTTCTTGGAGTAGATGAGTATATCATCGAGGTAAACCACGACGAATTTATCCAAATACTCCATGAAGATTGAGTTCATTAACCGAGAAAAGGTGGCTGGAGCGTTGGTTAAACCGAAGGACATGACGGTGTACTCGTATTGCCCATAACGAGTAACAAAGGCCGTTTTAGGAATGTCCCCGTTTCTGATTTTGATTTGATGGTAGCCCAACCTCAAATCCATCTTGGAGAAGACTGAGGATCCAGCGAGCTGATCGTACAGGTCGTTGATCCTGGGAAGTGGATATTTGTTCTTGATTGTGACCAAATTGACAGGTCGGTAATCTACAACCATCCGGTCCGTACCATCCTTCTTCTTGACGAATAGGACGGGGCAAGCCCACGGAGAAGAGCTAGGTCGGATGAAACCCTTTTTCAAGGACTCATCGAGTTGTTTCTTAAGCTCGGCTAGTTCTAGGGGTGCCATCTTATAAGGTCTTCTAGCAATCGGAACGGTTCCTGGAATGAGGTCTATTACGAACTCAACATCCCTGTCAGGTGGAACACCTGGCAATTCCTCTGGAAAGACATCCGGGAAGTCACGGACTACCGGAACGTCCTCAAGGTCTGGCAAAGGGCTGGCGTTAAGAGAATATAATTGTCGCTTGGCTATTCGAGTCAAGACATTGACTATCTTGCCCGAAGGGTGAGTGAGTTGAACAGTCCTAGAGAAGCAATCAATTTTGGCTTGATGAGCTGACATCCAGTCCATACCCAAAATGATATTAATATCTGAAGATTTAAGGGCTATCAAAGACGCGAGGAAAACAAGTCTGTCGACTTGGATTTCATTTCCATGGCTTACTCTAGAAGTTTGCCATTTGGATCCCGGAGTTTGAATTACCATGGAGGTTGGCATATCACCGAATGCGACGTTATGCAAACGAGCATAATTTTCAGATATAAAAGAATGAGAGGCTCCTGTATCGAAAAGAACAGATGCCGGGTGGCAATTGACAAGAAGCGTACCGAGAACGACGTTGGGATCCTCTTGAGCTTCTTCGGCAGAGATACAGTTGACATGGCCACGTGAAGCGGTGACCGGCTTGGCGTGGAATATTTTTCCTGTCGGCTTGCCACGGCCAACAGCTTTAGCAGACTTGTTGGGGTTGGTCTGGGGACACTCACGCATATAGTGACCAGATTCCCCACACTTGAAACAAGTCACGGAGCTGGTACGTGGAGGAACATTGTTGGTTGGACCCCCATAGGGCTTGGCCGGTGCAGACTGTTGAACGGGGCGAGGCGCCTGGAAGGATGGCCTCGGTGTGAACCTGGGTGGCAGGGCGGTGTTGGGTACCCACACGCGGCGCTTCTGAGGACCAGCACCGGATGAGGAACCCATATCACGGCCATGCTTGCGTGTTGCGTCATAGTCAGTCTGACCAGTTTCAGCACTGATGGCTTTGTTGACCAGTTTCTGAAAAGATGTGCACTCATGCAGACGGAGGTCACGACGAAGCTCAGGACTAAGTCCCTTACGGAACCTTGCTTGCTTCTTGGCATCAGTAGACACTTCCTCAGTTGCATATCGTGCGAGATTACCAAACTCCCTGCTGTAAGCATCCACAGAAAGTCGGCCTTGGGTGAAACTGCAAAATTCTTCACGTTTACGGTCCATGAGACCCTCCGGAATGTGATGTTCACGGAAAGCCTCACTGAACTCAGCCCAAGTAGTGACATGGCCCGCCGGGCGCATAGCTGCATAATTCTCCCACCATAAACTGGCGGGGCCTTCAAGATGATATGCAGCAAAGGTGACCTTGTCAGCCTCCGCTACCAGCGCGGAACGCAGTTTGTGAGAGATACTGCGAAGCCAGTCATCAGCGTCGAGAGGCTCAACGGAGTGGTGGAACGTGGGTGGATGTAATTTGATAAAATCACTGAGTGACACCACGTTAGTCCTCTGATGGTGTGTTGTGTTCTGTTCAATACGCTCCAACAAACGGTTAGTCTCCCGCTTGTTTCTCTCAGCTTCCATCATAACCTCGGCTAGTGAAGGAGGATGAGGCAGATTTACATCCCTGGCTTCACTGCCTTCGGCCTGCTCTTGAGAAGCAGGGTTAGCGCGCGTGTTGACCATCCTAGGAAGACAAGACACTGATTTAGTCAGGATGATAAAATTCCGACATAGGGTAAAAATGTAAGGAATAACTCGAGATGCAAGATGATCATCCGTATGACATGGTAGATACAGAAACTGCTGCTTTATTCCATCGTCATACACACCATACAGGGTTTAGTACAAGACCAAACAAGTACTATTTCGGTGAAAGAGGATTACATCTCATCGAAGGCATCCCAAGCTCCTATACATTATTTTTCTACACCTCCGGAAAGAGTACAACTAGGTCATATCCCACGAGTCACGCGGAACGATAGACGACACAGCTAGTGCGAACTAGTGATACTACCACTAACTCAGACCGATCCGTAGTAGTCCTCGTAGAAGTCACCTCCATAGCCTGGAAGCTCAACATGATCATCCGGAAACAGACGATCTCGCGGAGCTTGTGGACCATAGGGGCTAGGATGAGGCCTTGGACCAACAGACGGTGGCCTGCGGGGACCGCGAGGTGGGGTGATGCCTCCTACATCACGCCAAACCATCACGTCTGGCAGAGCAGATCTCACAGGATAGAGATCGCGCATATCTGAGAATCCAGCTTGCACCGCCGGTGCAAACCGAGTCAAAGTGGCCCAGTGGTCAGCACGGGTATTGAAGAGCTCTAACCTCAAGGCCCGATTTTCACGGTCCTTATCCTCGAGCATCTCAGCAGTGGTGCGAGTCCGTGAATCCTCCTGGGTGGGGTCAGCATAGATAGCCTGGAGATACCCTTGTGCTCCCGGAAGT
>NC_041385.1:180210516-180256941 GCF_002162155.2 Triticum dicoccoides | reverse complement strand
CCGTGGAGCGGTGGGGAGGAAGAGGAGGTCGAGGCGGAGCTCCTGAGCTAGTCGGGGGAGCGAGGGGTGGCCGGAGTCGGCTGCTATGGCGAACGGCGGTGACGGTGGTGTTCGGCCGTGTGAGAGAGAGAGCGAGGGAGAGGAGGGGAGAGACGGGGGAGAGTGAGAGAGAGCAGGGGGGAGGCGTGGCGTCGTCCAGGGCAACGAGCGAGGAGGGGAGGGCAGGCAAGCAGGGAGAGAGGTGGCGTGGTGCGGTGGCGGGCGCGCGCGCCGGCCACACTCCCCTCCCTCTGTCGGGACGAAGACGACAGAGGAGGGAGGCGGGCTGGGCCGCCTGCTGGCTGGGCCGGCCAGCTGGATGGGCTGCACAGGGAGGAGCCCAGGTAAGCTTCTCCCTTTTATTTCTTTTCTGTTTTCTAATTTCTGCCATTTGTTTTGATTTAAATAATATATTAAATCATTTATTTAAATTATGCCAATTTTTGCAGGGGCTAGATATAATATTCCAGAGCTCCTTTAGAAATGGCATAATATTTGGACCATATTTCATATATATAGAAATATATTTCCAATGCAAATATTTATGCCTTAATTCCAAATGCCCAAAATAAATGTCCATGAGCCACTAAAAATATTGGTTTGATTTTTATCTCTGTCCAATATTTTCAGAGAGCAGCATGAGCATTTTCTTGGACCCTTTTGGAGAAATTTTTATTTGGATCATTTTCAAAATGATTCTGAGGGTTTCACAGATCCCCATTTCAAGTTTCTGATGAAAGAGTAAACATGATGCAACACTCTAGTGCATGACTAGCTAGGGTGTGACAGGTTCACCTGTCCGAAAATGCAAAACACCGAGGATACTTTCCCGGATGTTTCCCCCTTTCGCCGGTATCACCTACTACCGCATTAGGGCACACCTAACCCCGCTCATTGTCATGTCATGCATCGCCATGCTTATGTTTGCATGGTATTTACTGTTTCTTCCCCCTCTTCTCTCTGGTAGACTACGAGACCGACGCTGCTGCTGCCCAGTTCGACTACGGAGTTGACGACCCCTCCTTCTTGCCAGAGCAACCAGGCAAGCCCCCCCTTGATCACTAGATATCGCCTATTCCTCTCTATACTGCTTGCATTAGAGTAGTGTAGCATGTTACTGTTCGGTTACTCCTATTCTGTTGCATAGCCTGTCATTATTGCTAAAGTCATTGATACCTTACCCGCAATCCTAAATGCTTAGTATAGGATGCTAGTTTATCATCATTGGCCCTACATTCTTGTCAGTCTGCCTTGCTATACTATTGGGCCATGATCACTCGGGAGGTGATCACGGGTATATGCTATACATATATACATACTATACAGATGGTGACTAAAGTTGGGTCGGCTCGTTGAGTACCCGCGAGTGATTCACGGATTGGGGGCTGAAAGGACCTTTGTCCCAATGGCCCTCTGTGTGGATCTTTGTGGCGGAGCGATAGGGCAGGTTGAGACCACCTAGGCGAGAGGTGGGCCTGGCCCAGGTTGGCGTCCGCGGTTACTTCATAATAACACGCTTAACGAGATCTTGGTATTTGATCTAAGTCTGGCCACTGGCCTATACGCACTAACCAACTACGCGGGAACAGTTATGGGCACTCGACGTCGTGGTATCAGCCGAAGCCTTCGTGACGTCACCGACTGAGCGGCGCGCGCCAGATTGGACCGCGTAACGTGACTTCCTTTGTAATGGAGGTTGCTAGGTCTGCTTCCGGCCGCCCTCGCAACGTGTAGGTGTGCAATGGGCGATGGGCCCAGACCCCTGCGCGCATAGGATTTAGACCTGCGTGCTGACCTCTCTGTTTTGCCTAGGTGGGGCTGCGACGTGTTGATCTTCCAAGGCCGGGCATGACCCAGGAAAGTGTGTCCGGCCAAATGGGATCGAGCGTGTTGGGAAATGTGGTGCACCCCTGCAGGGAAGTTTATCTATTCGAATAGCCGTGTCCCTCGGTAAAAGGTCGACCCGGAGTTGTACCTTGACCTTATGACAACTAGAACTGGATACTTAATAAAATACACCCAGACAAGTTCCACAGACAACCCGGTGATCGCTTTTGCACAGGGCGACAAGGGGAGGATCGTCGGGTAGGATTATGCTATGCGATGCTACTTGGAGGACTTCAATCTACTCTCTTCTACATGCTGCAAGACGGAGGCTGCCAGAAGTGTAGTCTTTGATAGGACTAGCTATCCCCCTCTTATTCTGGCATTCTGCAGTTCAGTCCATCAATATTGCCTCTTTACACATATACCCATGCATATCTAGTGTAGCTCCTTGCTTGCGAGTACTTTGGATGAGTACTCACAGTTGCTTTTCTCCCTTCTTTCCCCCTTTCCCTTCTACCTGGTTGTCGCAACCAGATACTGGTGCCCTGGAGCCAGACGCCACCATCGATGACGACTCCTACTACACTAGAGGTGCCTACTACTATGTGCAGGCCGCTGACGATGACCAGGAGTAGTTAGGAGGATCCCAGGCAGGAGGCCTGCACCTCTTTCGATCTGTATCCCAGTTTGTGCTAGCCATCTTATGGCAACTTGTTTAACTTATGTCTATACTCAGATATTGCTGCTTCCGCTGACTCGTCTATGATCGAGCACTTGTATTCGAGCCCTCGAGGCCCCTGGCTTGTATTATGATGCTTGTATGACTTATTTTATTTTTAGAGTTGTGTTGTGATATCTTCCAGTGAGTCCCTGATCTTGATCGTACACGTTTGCATGCATGATTAGTGTACGATTGAATCGGGGGCGTCACAAGGTGGCTGGCGGGTGTCAGTTTCTCCAACTTTAGTTGAACCGAGTGTGACTACGCCCGGTCCTTGAGAAGGTTAAAACAACACTAACTTGACGAACTATCATTGTGGTTTTGATGCGTAGGTAAGAACAGTTCTTGCTCAGCCCGTATCAGCCACGTAAAACTTGCAACAACAAAGTAGAGGACGTCTAACTTGTTTTTGCAGGGTGATACGTCTCCAACGTATCTATAATTTTTGACCGTTCCATGCTATTATATTACCCCTTTTGGATGTTTATGGACTTTATTTTACACATCTATATCATTTTTGGGACTAACCTACTAACCGGAAGCCCAGCCCGTATTGCTGTTTTTTTGCCTATGTTAGTATTTCAAAGAAAAGGAATATCAAACGGAGTCCAAACGGAATGAAACCTTCGGGAGCGTAATTTTGGGAATGAACGTGATCCAGAGGACTTGGAGTCCAAGTCAAGAAGTAGCCGAGGCGGCCACGAGAGGGTATGGCGCACCCCCTGTCTCGTGGGCCCCACGGGCAGCCACCGATGTACTTCTTCCTCCTATATAAGCCTACATACCCCGAAAACATCCAGGGAGCCACCGAAACACAATTTCCTCCGCCGTAACCTTCTGTATCCGCGAGATCCCATCTTGGAGCCTTCGCCGGTGCTCCACCGGAGGGGGAATCGACCACGGAGGGCTTCTACATCAACACCATAGCCCCTACGATGAGTTGTGAGTAGTTTACCACAGACCTTCGGGTCCATAGTTAATAGTTAGATGGCTTCTTCTCTCTTTTTGGATCTCAATACAATGTTCTCCCCCTCTCTTGTGGAGAACTATTCGATGTAAACTCTTTTTGCGGTGTGTTTGTCAAGATCCGATGAATTGTGGGTTTATGATCAAGTTTATCTATGAGAAATATTTGAATCTCCTCTGAATTCTTTTATGTATGATTGAGTTATCTTTGCAAGTCTCTTTGAATTATCAGTTTGGTTTGGCCTACTAGATTGATCTTTCTTGCCATGGGAGAATTGCTTAGCTTTGGGTTCAATCTTGCGGTGTCCTTACCCGGTGACAAAAAGGGTTGCAAGGCATGTATTGTATTGTTGCCATCGAGGATAAAAAGATGGGGTTTATATCATATTGCATGAGTTTATCCCTCTACATCATGTCGTCTTGATTAAGGCGTTACTCTGTTCTTATAAACTTAATACTCTAGATGCAGGCAGGAGTCGGTCGATGTGTGGAGTAATAGTAGTAGATGCAGGCAAGAGTCGGTCTACTTGTTGCGGACGTGATGCATATATACATGATCATGCCTAGATAATATTATAATTATTCGCTTTTCTATCAATTGCTCGACAGTAATTTGTTCACCCAGCGTAATACTTATGCTATCTTGAGAGAAGCCTCTAGTGAAACCTTTGGCTCCCGGGTCTATCTCTTATCATATTTGCTTCCAATCTACTTTTATTTGCATCTTTACTTTTTGCATCTATATTATAAAATACCAAAAATATATTTATCTTATCTTATTATCTCTATCCGATCTCACTTTCGCAAGTGGCCGTGAAGGGATTGACAACCCCTTTATTGCATTGGTTGTGAGTTCTTTGTTTGTTTGTGTAGGTGCGTGGAACTTTTGAGGAGCCTCCTACTGGATTGATACCTTGGTTCTCAAAAACTGAGGGAAATACTTACGCTACTATTGCTGCATCGCCCTTTCCTCTTCAAGAAAAACCAACTCAAGCTCAAGATGTAGCAAGAAGGATTTCTGGCGCCGTTGCCGGTGAGATCTTCGCTCAAGTCAAGACATACCAAGTACCCATCATAAACTCATCTCCCTCGCATTTACATTATTTGCCATTTGCCTCTCGTTTTCCTCTCCCCCACTTCACCCTTGCCGTTTTATTCGCCCTCTATTTCCCAATCTCCTCCTCTCTCTTTCACTTGCCTTTTTCTGTTTGCTCGTGTGTTAGACCTTTTACCTTGTCGTTATAGCTAGTCCTCCTATCCTTGTTATCACTCCCAAAAATGAAATTCTCAATTTTAAGCAAAGGGAGGGAGAAAATTTAAAAGATGCTTGGCATAGAATTTGCAATGCTCAAAATAAATCTACTAGGAAGCTTTCTACTTCCATTCTTCTTTGCAATTTTTATGTAGGCATTACTCCTTGGAATAGATGTGTTCTTGATACTGTTGCCGGAGGGGATTTCTTGAGTAGCCATACGTTTGATGCTTATAATTCTATGTTAGATTTGTTTGGCCCACCACCTCTTTTGGTTAATGGAATGGTTTTAACTTTAGAACATGTGATGCAACGGCTTGTTATTATTGAAAATAAAATGGCCACTATTGAGTTGGTTGAAAATTTGGATAAAAAGATCCATAATCACATTACCCAATATGGATCTAGGGTTGGAGTTACTTTGAAAAATCTTAAAGATAAAGAACCTATAGTTAATGAAAAAATAGATCTAGATTCTGAAAGAATCGGTAAACTTGAGGATATCATTACCAACTTAGGTTCCGTGTTTTCTACCATGAAAAACACTCCAAAACCCCCTACCAAAACTTCCAAGTTTATTTATGTTCCTAAAAATAAGGGGGAATCTTCTAATAAAGGAGACGCGGATCTCAAATCCATAAGTGTTCATCCCAATTGTTTCTCTATCGTTAAGGAACCTTTTGGTACAAACAAATTTCTTGAATTTTTTCATAAAGGTTTAATCATTACTAAAAAGGGAGATACCCCTAAAGATTATAAGTGCTCTATTGATGAATTTAGTGCCAAAGATGGCACTACTTAGACCTATCTTCGCTTTTATGCCTAGCTAGGGGCGTTAAACGATAGCGCTAGTTCGGAGGCAACCCAATTTTCTTTATGTTTTTTGTTTTTGTTCCTGTTTAGTTATAAATCTTGCATCTACCTTCTGTTTAGATGTGTTTTTATCTTTTAATTAGTGTTTGTGCCAAGTAGAACCTATAGGATAACCTATGATGATAGTTGATTTGATTCTGCTGAAAAACAGAAACTTTGCACGCACAAATTTAGTTTTGTTAAATCACAGAAACGTGATTTTGCGTTGATTCTTTTTTGTGCTGATCAATAGACAAATTATCCAGGACTTCCCATTTTGGTAGGATTTTTAGAGTTCCAGAATTTGCGTAAGTTACAGATTTCTACAGACTTTTCTGTTTTTGACAGATTCTGCTTTTCGTGTGTTGTTTGCTTATTTCAATGCATCTATGGCTAGTAAATTAGTTTATAAACCATTGAGAAGTTGGAATATAGTAGGTTTAACACCAAAATAAATAAAGAATGAGTTCATTACAGTACCGTATGTGGTGGTTTTGTTTTCTTTCACTAACGGAGCTTATAAGATTTCCTGTTGAGTTTTGTGTTGTGAAGTTTTCAAGTTTTGGGTAAAGCTTTTATGGACTATGGAATAAGGTGTGGAAAGAGCCTAAGCTTGGGGATGCCCATGGCACCCCAAGATATTCAAGGATAGCCAAAAGCCTAAGCTTGGGGATGCCCCGGGAAGGCATCCCCTCTTTCGTCTTCGTTCACTGGTAACTTTACTTGGAGCTATATTTTTATTCACCACATGATATGTGTTTTGCTTGGAGCGTCGTGTATTATATTAGTCTTTGCTTTTTAGTTTACCACAATCATCCTTGCTGTACACACCTTTTGGGACAAGCCTACTTGATTAGAATTTGCTAGAATACTCTATGTGCTTCACTTATATCTTTTGAGCTTGATAGTTTTTGCTCTAGTGCTTCACTTATATCTTTTAGAGCACGGTGGTGTCTTAATTTTGAAGAAATTGCTAGTCTCTCATGCTTCACTTATATTATTTTGAGAGTCTTTTAGAACAGCATGGTATTTGCTATGGTTACAAAGTTGGTCCTAGAATGATGAGCATCCAAGTTGGGTATAATAAAAATATCATAGAAAAAGAATTGGATGCTATGATCAATATGATGCTTGATAATTGTTTTGAGATATGGAGGTAGTGATATTAGAGTCATGCTAGTTGAGGTGATTATGAAAAATACTTGTGTTGAGGGTTGTGATTCCCGTAGCATGCACGTATGGTGAACCGCTTTGTGATGAAGTTGGAGCACAATTTTATTTATTGATTGTCTTCCTTATGAGTGGTGGTCGGGGACGAGCGATGGTCTTTTCCTACCAATCTATCCCCCTAGGAGCATGCGCATAGTACTTTGTTTTTGATGTGATCTAGATTTTTGCAACAAGTATATGAGTTTTTTTGACTAATGTTGAGTCCATGGATTATACGCACCTCACCCTTCCACCATTTCTAGCCTCTCTTGTGCCACGCAACTCTCGCCGGTATCATACACCCACCATATACCTTCCTCAAAACAGCCACCATACCTACTTATTACAGCATTTCCATAGCCATTCCGAGATATATTGCCATGCAACTTTCTACCGTTCCATTCATATGACACACATTACTTTTGTCATATTGCTCTTTGCATGATCATGTAGTTGACATCGTATTTGTGGCAAGGCTGCATTCATAATTTTCATACATGTCGCTCTTGATTCATTGCATATCCCGGTACACCGCCAGAGGCATTCATATAGAGTCATATCTTGTTCTAGCTTTGAGTTGTAATTCTTGAGTTGTAAATCCATAAAAGTGTGATGATCTTCATTATTAGAGCATTGTCCTAGTGAGGAAAGGATGATGAAGACTATGATTCCCCCACAAGTCGGGATGAGACTTCGGACTTTACAAAAAGAAAAAAAAGGGAAAAAAGGCCAAAAAAAAAGAAAAGAAAAAGAAAGGCCAAAGAAAAAAAAGAAAGAAAAAAAAGAAAAAAGAAAAAAAAATAAAATGAGAGAAAAAGAGAGAAGGGACAATGCTACTATCTCTTTTTCCACACTTGTGCTTCAAAGTAGCACCATGATCTTCATGTTAGAGAGTCTCATATGTTGTCACTTTCATATACTAGTGGGAATTTTTCATTATAGAACTTGTTGTATATTCCAATGATCGGCTTCCTCAAAATGCCCTAGGTCTTCGTGAGCAAGCGAGTTGGATGCACACCCACTTAGTTTCTTTTGTTGAGCTTTCATATATTTATAGCTCTAGTGCATCCGTTGCATGGCAATCCCTACTCACTCACATTGATATCTATTAATGGGCATCTCCATAGCCCGTTGATACGCCTAGTCGATGTGAGACTATCTTCTCCTTTTGGTCTTCTCCACAACCACCATTCTATTCCACATATAGTGCTATGTCCATGGCTCACGCTCATGTATTGCATGAAAGTTGAAAGAGTTTGAGATTATTAAAGTATGAAACAATTGCTTGGCTTGTCATCGGGGTTGTGCATGATTAAATACTTTATGTGATGAAGATAGAGCGACAGCCAGACTATATGATTTTGTAGGGATAACTTTCTTTGGCCATGTTATTTTGAGAAGACATGATTACTTTGATTAGTATGCTTGAAGTATCACCATTTTCATGTTAATATGAACTTCTATTTTGTATCATTTGGATCTGAACATTCATGCCACAATAAAGAAAATTACATTGAGAATTATGCTAGGTAGCATTCCACATTAAAAATTTCTTTTTTGTCATTTACCTACTCGAGGACGAGTAGGAATTAAGCTTGGGGATGCTTGATATGTCTCCAACATATCTATAATTTTTGATTGTTCCATGCTATTATATTACCCCTTTTGGATGTTTACGGGCTTTATTTTACACATTTATACCATTTTTGGGACTAACCTACTAACCGAAGGCCCATCCCATATTGCTGTTTTTTTTGCCTATTTCACTATTTCGAAGAAAAGGAATATCAAACGGAGTCCAAACGGAATGAAACCTTCGGGAGCGTGATTTTTGGAACGAACGTGATCCAGAGGACTTGGAGTGCAAGTCAAGAAGCAGCCGAGGCAGCCATGAGAGGGTAGGGCGCCCCCCTATAGGGCGCGCTCCTGTCTCGTGGCCCCCACGGGCGGCCACCGACGTACTTCTTCCTCCTATATAAGCCTACGTACCCCGAAAACATCCAGGGAGCCACCGAAACACAATTTCCACCGCCGTATCCTTCTGTATCCGCGAGATCCCATCTTGGAGCCTTCGCCGGCGCTCCATCGGAGGGGGAATCGACCATGGAGGGCTTCTACATCAACACCATAGCCCCTCCGATGAGTTGTGAGTAGTTTACCACAGACCTTCGGGTCCATAGTTATTAGCTAGATGGCTTCTTCTCTCTTTTTGGATCTCAATACAATGTTCTCCCCTCTCTTGTGGAGATCTATCCGATGTAAACTCTTTTTGCGGTGTGTTTGTCGAGATCTGATGAATTGTGGGTTTATGATCAAGTTTATCTATGAGAAATATTTGTATCTCCTCTGAATTCTTTTATGTATGATTGAGTTATCTTTGCAAGTCTCTTCGAATTATCAGTTTGGTTTGGCCTAGTAGATTGATCTTTCTTGCCATGGGAGAAGTGCTTAGCTTTGGGTACAATCTTGCGGTGTCCTTACCCAGTGACAGAAAGGGTTGCAAGGCACGTATTGTATTGTTGCCATCGAGGATAAAAAGATGGGGTTTATATCAAATTGCATGAGTTTATCCCTCTACATCATGTCATCTTGCTTAAGGCATTACTTTGTTATTATGAACTTAATACTCTAGGTACAGGTAGGAGTCGGTCGATGTGTGGAGTAATAGTAGTAGATGCAGGCAGGAGTCGGTCTACTTGTTGTGGACGTGATGCCTATATACATGATCATGCCTAGATAATCTCATAATTATTCGCTTTTCTATCAATTGCTCGACAGTAGTTTGTTCACCCATCGTAATAGGTATGCTATCTTGAGGGAAGCCTCTAGTGAAACCTATGGCCCCTGGGTCTATCTCTTATCATATTTGCTTCCAATATACTTTTATTTGCATCTTTACTTTTTGCATCTATATTGTAAAATACCAAAAATATATTTATCTTATCTTACTATCTCTATCAGATCTCACTTTCGCAAGTGGCCGTGAAGGGATTGACAACCCCTTTATTGCGTTGGTTGCGAGTTCTTTGTTTGTTTGTGTAGGTGCGTGGGACTTTTGAGGAGCCTCCTACTGGATTGATACCTTGGTTCTCAAAAACCGAGGGAAATACTTACGCTACTATTGCTGCATCACCCTTTCCTCTTCAAGGAAAACCAACGCAAGCTCAAGACGTAGCACAGGGCATGATGTGATGTGATATGGTCAAGGCATGATGCTATATTTTATTGTATGAGATGATCATGTTTTGTAACCGAGTTATCGGCAACTGGCAGGAGCCATATGGTTGTCGCTTTATTGTATGCAATGCAATCACCCTGTAATTGCTTTACTTTATCACTAAGTCGTAGCGATAGTCGTAGAAGCAATAGTTGGCGAGACGACAACGATGCTACGATGGAGATCAAGGTGTCACACCGGTGACGATGGTGATCATGACGGTGCTTCGGAGATGGAGATCACAAGCACAAGATGATGATGGCCATATCATATCACTTATATTGATTGCATGTGATGTTTATCTTTTATGCATCTTTTCTTGCTTTGATTGATGGTAGCATTATAAGATGATCTCTCACTAAATTTCAAGATAAAAGTGTTCTCCCTGAGTATGCACCATTGACAAAGTTCGTCGTGCCCAGTCACCATGTGATGATCGGGTGTGATAAGCTCTACGTCCATCTACAACGGGTGCAAGCCAGTTCTGCACACGCAGAATACTCAGGTTAAACTTGACGAGCCTAGCATATGTAGATATGGCCTCGGAACACTGAGACCAAAAGGTCGAGCGTGAATCATATAGTAGATATGATCAACATTGTGATGTTCACCATTGAAAACTACTCCATTTCACGTGATGATCGGTTATGGTTTAGTTGATTTGGATCACGTGATCACTTAGATGATTAGAGAGATGTCTATCTAAGTCGGAGTTCTTAAGTAATATGATTAATTGAACTTAAATTTATCATGAACTTAGTCCTTGTAGTATTTTTCAAATTATGTTGTAGATCAATAGCTCACGTTGTTGCTTTCATATGTTTATTTTGATACGTTCCTAGAGAAAACTGTGTTGAAAGATGTTAGTAGCAATGATGCAGATTGGATCCGTGATCTGAGGATTGTCCTCATTGCTGCACAGAAGAATTATGTCCTTGATGCACCGCTAGGTGACGGACCTATTGCAGGAGCAGATGCAGACGTTATGAACGTTTGGCTAGCTCAATATGATGACTACTTGATAGTTTAGTGCACCATGCTTAACGGCTTAGAATCGGGACTTCAAAGACGTTTTGAACGTCATGGGCCATATGAGATGTTCCAGGAGTTGAAGTTAATATTTCAAGCAAATACCCGAGTTAAGAGATATGAAGTCTCCAACAAGTTCTATAGCTAAAAGATGGAGGAGAATTTCTCAACTAGTGAGCATGTGCTCAGATTGTCTGGGTACTACAATCGCTTGAATCAAGTGGGAGTTAATCTTCCAGATAAGATAGTGATTGACAGAGTTCTCTAGTCACCATCACCAAGTTAGTTGAACTTCATGGTGAACTATAGTATGCAAAGGATGACGAAAATGATTCCCGAGCTCTTCGCGATGTTGAAATCAACGAAGGTAGAAATCAAGAAAGAGCATCAAGTGTTGATGATTGACAAGACCACTAGTTTCAAGAAAAGGGCAAAGGGAAAGAAAGGGAACTTCAAGTAGAATGACAAGAAAGTTGTCACTTCCGTGAAGAAGCCCAAAGCTGGACCAAAGCCTGAAACTGAGTGCTTACACTGCAAAGGAAATGGTCAATGGAAGCGGAAATACCCTGAATATTTGGTGGATAAGAAGGATGGCAAAGTGAACAAGAGTATATTTGATATACAGGTTATTGATGTGTACCTTACTAGTGTTTATAGTAGCCCCTATGTATTTGATATTTGTTCGGTTGCTAAAAATTAGTAACTCGAAACAGGAGTTACATAATAAACAAAGACTTGTTTGAAGTGGTTCCAAGATTGATATGATCATCATCACACACTCCCTATGCTTTCGGGATTAGTGTTAAACCTAAATAAATGTTATTTGGCGTTTGCGTTGAGCATGAATATGATTTGATCATTTTTATTGCCATACAGTTATTCATTTAAAGTCAGAGAATAATTGTTGTTCTGTTTACATGAATAAAACCTTCAATGGTCATACACCCAATGAAATTAGTTTGTTGGATCTCGATCGTAGTGATACACATATTCATAATGTTGATGCCAAAAGATGCAAAGCTAATAATGATAGTGCAACTTATTTGTGGCACTGCCATTTGGGTCATAGCGGTGTAAAGTGCATGAAGAAACTCCATAAAGATGGATTTTCGGAATCACGTGGTTATGAATCATTTGGTGCTTGCGAACCGTGCCTTTTTGGGCAAGATGACTAAAACTCCGTTCTCCAGAACAATGGAACGAGCTACTGACTTGTTGGAAATAATACATACTGATGTATGCAAACCAATGAGTATTAAGGCTCGTGGCGGGTATCGTTATTTTCTGACCTTCACAGATGATTTGAGCAGATATGGGTATATCTACTTGATGAAAATAAGTATGAAATAGTTGAAAGGTTCAAAGAATTTCAGAGTGAAGTGGAAAATCATCGTAACAAGAAAATAAAGTTTCTGCGATCTGATCGTGGAGATGAATATTTGAGTTACGAGTTTGGCCTTCAGTTAAAATAATGTGGAATAGTTTCACAAACTCATGCCACCTGGAACACCACAACGTAACGGTGTGTCCAAACGTCATAACTGCACTTTATTTGATATGGTGCGATCAATGATGTCTCTTACCGATTTACCAATATCGTTTTGGGGTTATGCATTAGAGATAGCTGCATTCACGTTAAATAGGGCACCATCTAAATCCATTGAGACGACACCGTATGAACTATGGTTTAGCAATAAGCCTAAGATGTCGTTTCTTAAAGTTTGGAGTTGTGATGCTTATGTGAAAAAGTTTCAACGTGATAAGCTCGAACCCAAATCGGAGAAATGGGTCTTCATAGGATACCCAAAGGAAGCTGTTGGGTACACCTTCTACCACAAATCCGAAGGCAAGACATTCGTTGCCAAGAATGGATCCTTTCTAGAAAAGAAGTTTCCCTCGAAAGAAGTGAGTGGGATAAAAGTAGAACTTGATGAGGTAATAGTACCTTCTCCCGAATTGGAAAATAGTTCATCACTGAAATCAGTTCCAGTGATTCCTACACCAATTAGTGAGGAAGCTAATGATGATGATCATGAAACTTCAGATCAAGTTACTACAGAACCTCATAGGTCCTCCAGAGTACGGTCCGCACTAGAGTGGTACGGTAATCCTGCTCTGAAAGTCATGTTACTAGACCATGATAAACCTACGAACTATGAGGAAGCGATGATGAGCCCAAATTCCGCAAAATGGCTGGAGGCCATGAAATCTGAGATAGGATCCATGTATGAGAACAAAGTGTGGACTTTGGTGGACTTGCCCGATGATCGGCAAGCCATAGAAAATAAATGGATCTTCAAGAGGAAGACGGACGTTGATAGTAGTGTTACTATCTACAAAGCTCGACGTGTCGCAAAAATGTTTTCGACAAGTTCAAGGTGTTGACTACAATGAGATTTTCTCAACTGTAGGATCTTAAGTCTGTCTGAATCATGTTAGCAATTGCCACATTTTATGAAATCTGGCAAATGGATGTCAAAACTGCATTCCTTAATGGTTTTCTTAAAGAAGAGTTGTATATGATGCAACCAGAAGGTTTTGTCAATCCTAAAGGTGCTAACAAAATGTGCAAGCTCTAGTGATCCATCTATGGACTGGTGCTCGGAGTTGGAATATACGCTTTGATAAGTTGATCAAAGCATATAGTTTTATACGGACTTGCAGTGAAGACTCTATTTACAATAAAGTGAGTGGGAGCTCTACAACCTTTCTGATAAGTATATGTGAGTGACATATTGTTGATCAGAAATGATGTAGAATTTTTCTGGAAAGCATAAAGAAGTGTTTGAAAGGAGTTCTTTAAAAGAAAGACCTCAGTAAAGCTACTAACATATTGAGCATCAAGATCTATTGAGATATATCAAGACGCTTGATAAAATTTTCAATGAGTACATACCTTGACAAGATTTTGAAGTAGTTCAAAATGGAACAGTCAAAGAAAGAGTTCTTGCCTGTGTTGCAAAGGTATGAAAATGAGTAAGACTCAAATCCCAACCACAGCAGAAAATAGAAAGAGAATGAAAGTCATTCCCTATGCCTCAGTCATAGGTTCTATAAAAGTATGGCATGCTATGGACCAGACCTATTGTATACTATGCCCTGGTTTGGCAAGGGAGTACAATGGTGATCTAGGAGTAGATCACTTGACATTGGTCAAAATTATCCTTACTGGAATAAGGATATGTTTCTCGATTATGGAGGCGACAAGAGGTTCGTCGTAAAGGGTTACTGAGGGAGTCCTGGACTAGGGGGTGTCCGGATAGCCGAACTATCATCATTGGCCGGACTCCAAGACTATGAAGATACAAGATTGAAGACTTCGTCCCGTGTCCGGATGGGACTTTCGTTGGCGTGGAAGGCAAGCTCGGCAATACGGATATGTAGATCTCCTACAATTGTAACCGACTCTGTGTAACCCTAGCCCTCTCCGATGTCTATATAAACCGGAGGGTTTTAGTCCGTAGGACGCATAACAATCATACCATAGGCTAGCTTCTAGGGTTTAGCCTCCTTGATCTCGTGGTAGATCTACTCTTGTACTACCCATATCATCAATATTAATCAAGCAGGAGTAGGGTTTTACCTCCATCGAGAGGGCCCGAACCTGGGTAAAAACATCGTGTCCCTTGTCTCCGGTTACCATCCGCCTAGACGCATAGTTCGGGACCCCCTAACCAAGATCCGCCGGTTTTGACACCGACATTGGTGCTTTCATTGAGAGTTCCTCTGTGTCGTCACCTATAGGCTCGATGGCTCCTTTGATCATCAATAACAACGCGGTCCAGGGTGAGATTTTTCTCCTCGGACAGATCTTCGTATTCGGTGGCTTCGCACTGCGGGCCAATTCACTTGGCCATCTGGAGCAGATCGAAAGCTATGCCCCTGGCCATCAGGTTAGATTCGGAAGTTTGAACTACACGGCTGACATCCGCGGAGACTTGATCTTCGACGGATTCGAGCCACAGCTAGGCGTGCCGCACTGTCCCGATGGGCATGATTTAGCCCAGCTGCCGGACAGTGCCCTGGAGGCCGCACAAGAGTCCGCTCGACCCTTGGTTCGGAACCGACGACGCTAATCGAGGATGGGTGGTTGGACACCGCCTCGGGGGCTGCTACCTCTACGGCGATAGAGCCGAATACCGACCCTGTCCCTCATGAAGCTTGTGACTCCAAGGTGCCGGACTCCTCTTCGGACCCCGAACCTTCCGTGCCCCTGCCAATCGAATCCGATTGGGCGCAAATCATGGAGTTCACCGCCACGGACATCTTTCAGCACTCGCCTTTCGGCGACATCCTGAATTCGCTAAAGTTTCTCTCCTTGTCAGGAGAGCCTTGGCCGGATTATGGCCAGGACGGTTGGGATGCGGACGACGAAGAAATTTCAAGCCCACCCGCCACCCACTTCGTAGCCACTGTCGATGACTTAACCGACATGCTAGACGTCGACTCTGAAGACATCGACGGTATGGACGACGATGCCGGAGACGACCAAGAACCAGTGCCTACTAGGCACTGGAAAGCCACCTCGTCATACAACATATACATGGTGGACATCCCAAAGGATGGGAATGGCGATGGAACCGTGGAGGATGACCCCTCCAAAAAGCAGCCTGAGCGCCGGCGTCAGCGGTGCCGCTCCAAATCCCGCCACAGCAAGAATGGATATTCCGGCTCCGGAGACAACAAAACCCCGGACAGTGCCGAAGACAACCCCCTCCAGCAAGATTCAGCACAGGAGAACGGAGTAGCCAGCCCTCGCGAGAGAGCGGCAGACGAAGAGGTAGAGGACGATAATTACATGCCTCCCTCCGGAGACGTGGCAAGCCTCGACGACGACGGATTCGTCATACCTGAGGATCCAGTCGAACAAGAGCATTTCAAACGCAGGCTTATGGCCACGGCAAGCAGCCTCAAGAAAAAGCAGCAACAACTTAGAGCTGACCAAGACTTGCTAGCCGACAGATGGACTGAAGTCCTTGCGGCCGAAGAGTATGAACTCGAACGCCCCTCCAAAAGTTACCCCAAACGCAAGCTGCTGCCCCGATTAGAGGAGGAAGCATATAAACCTACATCACCAGCGCACAATACGGCCGACCGGCCACCTAGTGGCCGTGACAGAGAGGCCTTTAGGCCCTCCACTAAAGCTGCACCCCGGCATCGCTCGAAAAGTACAAAGCCACGGGGAAGTGCGCCGGACTTGCGAGACATATTGGAGGATAAGGCAAGACAATCAAGATCGATCTACAGATCATGTGGGCGCCCCACGATACGCGACGACAACCGTCACGCCGGATACAGCAACTCCGGCCGGGCCGAACACAGTAGACAAAGGTCGCTTGAGCCACGTCGTGATATAGCCCAATACAGAGGCGCCGCACACCCACTATGCTTCACAGATGAAGTAATGGATCATCAAATCCCCGAAGGGTTCAAACCCGTGAACATTGAATCCTACGATGGCACAACAGATCCCGCGGTTTGGATCGAAGACTATCTCCTTCACATCCATATGGCCCGCGGTGATGATCTTCACGCCATCAAATACCTCCCACTCAGGCTTAAAGGACCAGCTCGGCATTGGCTCAACAACTTGCCAGCAGAATCAATTGGGTGTTGGGAGGACCTGGAAGCCGCATTCCTTGATAACTTCCAGAGCACATATGTGCGACCACCAGACGCCGATGACCTAAGCCACGTAATTCAGCAACCAGACGAATCGGCCAGCCAATTCTGGACTCGGTTCTTAACCAAGAATAATCAAATTGTCGACTGTCCGGATGCAGAGGCCCTTGCAGCCTTCAAACATAACATCCGCGATGAGTGGCTTGCCCGGCACCTAGGACAGGAAAAGCCGAAATCCATGGCAGCCCTCACATCACTCATGACCCGCTTCTGTGTAGGAGAGGACAGCTGGCTAGCCCGCAGTAACAACCTCACCAAAAACTCTGGTAGTTCGGATACCAAAGACAGCAATGGCAGGTCGCGTCGCAATAAGCACAAACGCCGCATTAACGGCGATAATACTGAAGATACGGCAGTCAACGCCGGATTCAGAGGCTCTAAACCCGGTCAGCGGAAAAAGCCATTCAAAAGAACTACTCCAGGCCCGTCCAATTCGGACCGGATACTCGATCGCTCGTGCCAGATACACGGCACCCCCGAAAAGCCAGCTAATCACACCAACAGAGATTGTTGGGTATTCAAGCAGGCAGGCAAGTTAATCGCTGAAGGCAATGACAAGGGGCTGCATAGCGACGACGAGGAGGAGACACGGCCGCCGAACAATAGAGGACAGAAGGGATTCCCCCCACAGGTGCGGACGGTGAACATGATATACGCAACCCACATACCCAAAAGGGAGCAGAAGCGTGCGCTCAGGGACGTATACGCGATGGAGCCAATCGTCCCAAAGTTCAATCCGTGGTCCTCCTGCTCGATCACTTTTGATCGAAGGGACCACCCCACCAGTATCCGCCACGGCGGATTCGCCGCATTGGTTTTAGACCCAATCGTCGACGGATTTCACCTCACTAGAGTCCTGATGGATGGTGGCAGCAGCCTGAACCTGCTTTATCAGGATACAGTGCGCAAGATGGGCATAGACCCCTCAAGGATTAAACTCACAAAAACGACCTTCAAAGGCGTCATACCAGGTGTAGAGGCCAATTGTATCGGCTCAGTCACACTTGAAGTGGTCTTCGAATCCCCGGATAACTTCCGAAACGAGGAGTTAATCTTCGACATAGTCCCGTTCCGTAGCGGCTATCATGCACTGCTCAGACGAACCGCATTTGCAAAGTTCAATGCGGTGCCGCACTATGCATACCTCAAGCTCAAGATGCCAGACCCTCGAGGAGTCATCACGGTCAACGGAAACACTGAACGCTCTCTCCGCACGGAGGAGCATACAACGGCTCTCGCGGCGGAAGTACAGAGCAGCCTCTTAAGGCAATTCTCGAGTCCGGCCGTTAAGCGACCTGACACCGTCAAGCGTGCCCAGAGTAACCTACAACAAGACTACCTGGCACGTTCCGAGCATGCGTAGCAATGCGGCCCCAACCCCAGCCCCCGCAACATCGCAAGATCAGTGCCACGCGTACATCATTATGCTTTGGAGATACCATGGCATGGGGGGAGGGGCACGACCATGGCAGGACCAGAGTGCGTATCAACCACACCAGGGGCTCCCGAGTTGGTCATTCTTTTTTTTTTTCTTATTCTCAGGACTCCATTTTTCAGAAGCCCTGTTCAGTAATGGATCTACCGAACTAACGATGCAACAGCCAGGGAAGCAGAAAAGCTACGACGAGTATCCAGGTGGTCTCCATTACGAGCATTATACCTGTTTTACATACCATTCCGCAGCCTACCCTGGAGGGGGACATGTTAAATAGTCCCACCCCTTGCTTATCGCACTATTTGTTTCGTTCTTCACTCATTGCAATATTTTTTTAAACAGTGCATCTCTTTTTTTATCATTAGATTCCTTTTTTAATACATATGTTCACTTATGACATGTTGCATCCGTATGCTTTGGTACGACTAAATACACCAGGGGCTTAAGTTCCCCAAATTATGGTGTGGTAAGTCCGAACACTTTCACAAGTGCGGCACCCCGAACTTATAGCATTATATGCATCGGCTCCGAATCATGTCTTGAGTCAATAGTTGGGTTTGCCTGGCTCCCATGTTTTGGTACCTTACGTTCCGTTATATCAGCTAAGGTAGCGCTGGGAGAACCACTGCGATTGTGCCCTAGTTGAGCTGGGTGAGCACCTCAGTGGAGAAAGCTAAAACTGACCGTCATGATGGGGCGAGAGCCGGTCGCTGTTCGAGAGGGTTTTTCGAGTCCCTAAAGACTTATGCCGCTTAGAGCGAGGAACCGGCTTTGTCCGGCCCAGGTGTGGATAGCGCCCCAAATTCGGCCTTCCGAACACTAGGGGCTTCGCCGAAATTTAAAATTATAGAATTCTATGGCTAAGTGAGAGTGTTCAAGCATTATAAGTCCGGTTGCCTCGTTCGTTGTGTTGAGCACCTCCCTAGAAGGACCCAAAAATGGGAACAAGAGCGCTCAAGTTTATCCCGAACACCCCAGCACTCGTGGCATGGGGGCCGAAGCCAACGACTTGCCATCTCTCAAATTTGATAAGCGGCCGCACAGAAGGTAATATTTTAAATTAACAAGAGTTGCTTAGCGCATATGAACAAAGTTTTCAGCGCACAGGATAACAAGATGCGAATCTACTCAAAAATTACATCTTTGGAGCATTCACCCGCAATAATGCGGGCACCCTTCAGGACACCCTTGTAATACACCTCGGGCGTGCGATACTCCTTGCCCCGCGGTGGCGCGTCCATCACAAGCTTCTCGGCGTCCATCTTGCCCAGTGCACCTTAGCGCGGGCAAGGGCCGGACGGGCACCTTCAATACAGGCGGATTGCTTGATGACGTCAACCCATGGACAGGCGTCCACCAGCCGCCGCACCAGACCGAAGTAGCTCCCAGGCATGGCCTCTTTGGGCCAAAGCCGAACTATGAGGCCCTTCATGGCCTGTTCGGCCACCTTGTGGAGCTTGACCAGCTGCTTCAGCTGGTCGCTCAGGGGCACTGGATGTCCGGCCTCAGCATACTGAGACCAGAACACCTTCTCCGTCGAGCTCCCCTCCTCGGCTCTGTAGAATGCGGCAGCATCGGACACGCTACGGGGCAGATCTGCGAACGCTCCTAGAGAGCTCCGAATTCGGGTAAGTAACAGGTAATTCACTTTTACATGCTTGCTTTGCATGAAGAATGCCTTACCCGCCGCTATCTTCTTCACCGCCTCAATTTCCTGGAGGGCCTTTTGGGCTTCGGCCTTAGCCGCTTTGGCACTCTCAAGAGCGGACGCAAGCTCGGACTCTCGAGTCGTCGAGTCACGCTCCAAATTCTCGTGTTTTTCTACGAGAGCCTGGAGCTCTTGCCGCACCTCTGCCACCCGCCCCTCCTGCTTCTCTCGCTCTGTGCGTTCCGCGGCTGCATTGCACTCGGCCACAGACACCGCCTCCTTCAGGGTCGCCACCTCGTTTGTGGCCCCTGCAATACCCACGTTATCCCTGTTATTTTTGCAACCAAATCCTTTTTTTATAAGGTACAACTTTAACAAGGTGCTACTTACCTTCCTTGTTCTCGAGCTGCTTCTTGGCACGCCCGAGCTCGCTCTCGGACCGCTCAAGGCTCTTCTTTAAGGCATTAACCTCCGCAGTAAGTGCAACAGAGGTCAGCAGCGCAGCCTGCATTCCCATATTGACATATTTGTGTTAGACTCCTGCGTATATCTTTTTAGATCCTCAGCTCGGCTTTTCTTTCCGAACACCGAACTGAGCATCAGGGGCTACTGTCTATGCGGTACTACTTTACATATCTTAAAAATCCTTACCTCAAAGCCTGTTAGAAGGCTGCTGCAGGCTTCGGTTAGCCCGCTCTTGGCGGACTAAACTTTCTGAATCACCGCACTCATGACAGTGCGGTGTTCCTCGTCGATGGAAGCGCCGTTGAGCGCTTCCAGCAAGTTATCCGGCACCTTCGGTCTCGCCCTTCTTACGAAGGGGCTGCCCGCCAGACTCCGGAACCACCAAAGGTTCCGGCACGGAGTCCGGCCCAAGGTCCGGGAGGTTGCCCTGCGGCATCTCCGTGGTCTCCTCCTCCTGGCCGGTCCCCTTCTGGGACCCCACCTCGGTGTCATCGGCGTCATGAGGGGAGGAGGCAGTCGGAAGTGAAGCGGTATTCACAGCCGATGAGCCCAGGGACCCGCTCGACGAAGCGGGGAGATCGTCCTTGGGCGGGCTGTATGGTCGTGTTCGGCATTAGTAGACACTATGCGGTGAAAGGAAAAATATAAGTTATTCTGGGATCCGGACACTTACGATCTCGCCAGGGGCTTGGCCCTCGAAGGCCACTCCTCCTCGCCATCACCGGCGTTGGTGGAACAGTCCGGAGGAAGGGTCCTTCCCTTCTTGGACCATTCGGCCTCCCCCGCTGGGGAAGCCTTCCTTTTCTTCTCTCCCCCCACTGGGGGAGAGGCCTCTTTCTTCTCCTCCTCGTCCTCGTGGGAGGAGTCTGCCTCGGAGTCATCGAACGATGAGTCCGATAACACCTGGCGCCGAGAACTCCTCCGAGTTCCCGTGGCCTTCTTCTTGGCCTTCTTCTCCGGCACCACGTAAGGCACCGGGACCAGCAGCCCTATCAAGCGGGCATCCGCTGGGTCTTCTGGAAGGGGCGCCGGACAGTTAACCTGTCCGGACGTCTTCTGCCAGGCCTGTCAAAGGTATTGGGAGTTTAGATCCCACATAGAGTCAAACTATGAAAAGCAAGTGTCCCGTAAAGGATAATATAGCTTACCTCGCCAGCCGGACGCTGCGAGCTGAACCCGCGATCTTCGGTAGGGGATGCGGGCGCCTCAACGCCCTTGAACAGCACCCTCCAGGCCTCTTCATACGTAGTGTCGAAGAGCCTACTCAAGGTCTGGTGCTATGCCGGATCAAACTCCCATAGGTTGAAATCCCGCTGTTGACACGGGAGAATCCGGCGGATGAGCATGACCTGGACTACGTTGACAAGCTTCAGCTTCTTGTTCACCAGGGTTTGGAGACAAGATTGGAGTCCGGTCAGCTCCTCCGAATCGCCCCACAACAAGCCCTTCTCTTTCCAGGAGGTGAGCCGCGTGGGGATGCCAGATCTGAATTCGGGGGCCGCTGCCCATTCAGGGTCACGCGGTTCGGTGATATATAACCACCCCGATTGCCACCCTTTGATGGTTTCCACGAAGGCGCCCTCGAGCCAGGTGATGTTGGGCATCTTGCCCACCATGGCACCTCTGCACTCTGCTTGGCTGCCGCCCACAACCTTCGGCTTGACATTAAAAGTCTTTATCCATAAGCCGAAGTGGGGCTGGATGCAGAGGAAGGCCTCGCACACGACGATAAACGCCGAGATGTTGAGGATGAAATTCGGGGCCAGGTCATGGAAATCCAGGCCGTAGTAGAACATGAGCCCGCGGACAAAGGGGTGGAATGGGAAGCCCAGTCCGTGGAGGAAATGGGGAAGGAATACCACCCACTCATGGGGCCCGGGGGTGGGGACGAGCTGCCCCTCGTCGGGGAGTCGGTGCACGATATCGCTGGACAAATATCCGGCCTGGCGCAGCTTCTTGATGTGCCCCTCCATGACGGAGGAGGCCATCCACTTGCCTCCCGCTCCAGACATGGTTGGAGAAGGTTGAGGTGAGATGTGCGGACTTGGGCACTGGAGCTCGAGTGCGCGGAGATGGATAAGCAAAGGAGGAAGAAGGCGTAGGTGAAAAGGTGGATCCTTATCCCCTATATATGAGCGGACGAAACTATGCGTCCCCACCGGCCCAGTAAAACTCGCTTATCTCCCAAGCGCCGCAATCAATGGCGCGGTTGGGTTACCCACGTCCGTATTGATGAGAATCCCGGAATAAGGGGACACGATCTCTGCTTTGACAAGATGTGCCAAGGAAACCTCTTCGCTAAACGCGCTGAGGTGGAACAATAAAAACAATTCGAATAAAGGCTTGGCCATGGCGTGACGTCGTGCCACGAAATACGTCAGCAGATTGAACTTGTGTAAATATTATTCTCTCTACGGTGGTATGTGGAATTTATTTTGCAGAGCCGGACACTATCCTGGTGTTCAAAATCTCTATGAGTTATTCGGAGGAGGAACCCGCCTTGCAATGCCGAAGACAATATGCGCGCCGGACTCGTCGTCATTGAAGCCTGGTTCAGGGGCTACTGAGGGAGTCCTGGACTAGGGGGTGTCCGGATAGCCGAACTATCATCATTGGCCGGACTCCAAGACTATGGAGATACAAGATTGAAGACTTCGTCCGGTGTCCGGATGGGACTTTCCTTGGCGTGGAAGGCAAGCTTGGCAATACGGATATGTAGATCTCCTACCATTGTAACCGACTCTGTGTAACCCTAGCCCTCTCCGATGTCTATATAAACTGGAGGGTTTTAGTTCGTACAACACATAACAATCATACCATAGGCTAGCTTCTAGGGTTTAGCCTCCTTGATCTCGTGGTAGATCTACTCTTCTACTACCCATATCATCAATATTAATCAAGTAGGAGTAGGGTTTTACCTCCATCGAGAGGGCCCGAACCTAGGTAAAAACATCGTGTCCCTTGTCTCCTGTTACCATCCGCCTAGACGCACAGTTCGGGACCCCCTACCCGAGATCCGACGGTTTTGACACTGACAGTTACGTCGATGCAAGATTTGACACTGATCCAGATGACTCTAAGTCTCAATCTGGATACATATTGAAAGTGGGAGCCATTAGCTAGAGTAGCTCCATACAGAGCATTGTAGACATAGAATATTTTTGCAAAATACATACGGCTCTGAATGTGATAGACCCGTTGACTAAACTTCTCTCACGAGCAAAACATGATCACACCTTAGTACTCTTTGGGTGTTAATCACATAGCAATGTGAACTAGATTATTGACTCTAGTAAACCCTTTGGGTGTTGGTCACATGACGATGTGAACTATGGGTGTTAATCATATACAGATATGAATATTGGTGTTAAATCACATGGTGATGTGAACTAGATTATTGACTCTAGTGCAAGTGGGAGACTGAAGGAAATATGCCCTAGAGGCAATAATAAAGTTATTATTTATTTCCTTATTTCATGATAAATGTTTATTATTCATGCTAGAATTGTATTAACTGGAAACATAATACATGTGTGAATACATAGACAAACATAGTATCACTAGTATGCCTCTACTTGACTAGCTCGTTAATCAAAGATGATTAAGTTTCCTAACCATAGACATGAGTTGTCATTTGATTAACGGGATCACATCATTAGGAGAATGATGTGATTGACTTGACCCATTCCATTAGCTTAGCACTTGATCGTTTAGTATGTTGCTATTGGTTTCTTCATGACTTATACATGTTCCTATAACTATGAGATTATGCAACGCCCATTTACCGGAGGAACACTTTGTGTGCTACCAAACGTCACAACGTAACTGGGTGATTATAAAGGTGCTATACAGGTGTCTCTGAAGGTACTTGTTGGGTTGGCGTATTTCGAGATTATGATTTGTCACTCTGATTGTCGGAGAGGTATCTCTGGGCCCACTCGGTAATGCACATCACTATAAGCCTTGCAAGCATCGTAACTAATGAATTAGTTACAGGATGATGTATTACAGAATGAGTAAAGAGACTTGCCGGTAATGAGATTGACCTAGGTATTGAGATACCGACGATCGAATCTCGGGCAAGTAACATACCGATGACAAAAGGAACAACGTATGTTGTTATGCGGTTTGACCGATAAAGATCTTCGTAGAATATGTAGGAGCCAATATGAGCATCCAGGTTCCGCTATTGGTTATTGACCGTAGACGTGTCTCAGTCATGTCTACATAGTTCTCGAAACCATAGGGTCCGCACGCTTAAAGTTAGGTGACGGTTATATTATGAGTTTATGTGTTTTGATGTACCGAAGGTAGTTCGGAGTCCCGGATGTGATCACAGGCATGACAAGGAGTCTCGAAACGGTCGAGACATGAAGATTGATATATTGGACGACTATATTCGGACACCGAAATGGTTCCGGGGGTTATAGGATATATACCGGAGTACCAGGGGGTTACCGGAACCCCCCGGAGGTTAATGGGCCGCATGGGCCCAAGTGGTGGAAGAGGAGAGGCGGCCAAGGGGTAGCCGCGCGCCCCTCCCCCCCAAGTCCGAATTGGACAAGGAGGGGGGGGGGCGGCGCCCCCCTTTCCTCTCCCCCTCTCTCTCCTTCCCTCTCCTCTCCTACTCCAACAAGGATAGGACTCCTCAAGGGGCGCGCCAAGGGTGGCCGGCCCCTCCCCCTCCTGCACTCCTTTATATACAGGGAGGGAGGCACCCCCTTGAGATACAACAATTGATCCTTGAGATCTCTCAGCCGTGTGCGGTGCCCCCTCCACCATAATCCACCTTGATAATATCGTAGCGGTGCTTACGCGAAGCCCTGTGTCGGTAGAACATCATCATCATCACCACGCCGTCATGCTGACGGAACTCTCCCTCAAAGCTTGGCTGGATCCAAGTTCGAGGGACGTCATCGAGCTAAACATGTGCTAAACTCGGAGGTGCCGTGCATTCGGTACTTGATCGGTCGGATCGTGAAGATGTACGACTACATCAACCGCGTTGTGCTAACGCTTCCGCTTTCAGTCTACGAGGGTACGTGGACAACACTCTCCCCTCTCGTTGCTATGCATCACCATGATCTTGCGTGTGCGTAGGATTTTTTTTGAAATTACTACGTTCCCCAACAATTATAATCCCCCAAATCATGATAATGCTTCATGCTTCTAAGGAACTTGATATGACCATAGTGAAAAGAAGCACATTTGAGGCAGAAATTACTGCAATTGACAGGAAAAAAGAGAGTGGAGATATCCTGTTAATTTGTAAACAAGGAGTTGTAGTTGTAGAAAGTGGCAAATAACAGGACAACCATGCATACATGCACTATACTTTATCACTTCAATGAGGGGTCCAGTCAGTTAGACTGATCAATATGTACATGAGTATTTGTCTATGGCAAAATTCAATGCAACTTATGCTGATAATTTGCCACTCTTGGAGGGAAAGCAACAATGGGATGTGGTAAATCCAGGATTTAAATTGTGTGCTCTAGTGCAAAATAGGTCCCCTGGCAAACCTAGGAAGACAAGAATTAGAGCAAAATCAGAGGGAAAAGGACGTGGAAGAAGAAAGAAAAAGTGTTCAAGATGTGGAAAGCTTCGGCACCGTGGTAGCCACTGCAAAGAGTCCATGGACCCTGCATTTGGAGAAGAAGGACACTGCGGTGCTGATAATGCAACTGATTAACCTCTAGGTACAGATGATGTACATGAAGCTGCAATTGATGAAGCTACAAATGTTGAAAATGGTATAGATGTTGATACTGCAACATATGTTGCATATGCAACAGAAGCTGAGCATTCAGTACAAGATGGAGATGCACCAACTCCTGCGGCAGTTAATACAGCTGCTGCTACAGATGTTGCAACAGCAGGTCCAACAATTGAGCCCGTGCCCTGCCAGGATGCAACAACAGTTGGTAGTGCAGTGAGGTAATTTTTTTGCTTCTATCATTGTTTGCTAAATTTTTTGAGTGTTATATAACTGACTTCTGTCATTCATTTATAACTTTGCAGCCCAAGAAAAAACTACAAAAGACCAGTTGATAGAGGATAATCACCACTAAGAAGAAGATGAAAACTGTAGAAGAAGAGGAGACTGTAGCTTCTGTCACTGGAAGCAACAATCTGAGCAGGTCTTCTACTCTAGTTCTGACCAAGAAAGTGAGCACCAGGAGGAGTTCTAGTCTCTCTTCAAACCCAGCTTGCAACACCAGGAGCAAGAAGAAGTAGTTGTGAAGTGTTTGTTGGATTTGTGAACTATTAGCTTGTCTTTTTCAATTCAAAGCTGTATGGTGATGTACCAGATTTGTGGTAGTATGCTCTTAGCTTTTGTGAACTCTTAGCTTATGTTTCAAATGTGGAATTGTCAACTAATGTAGAACTTCTATCTCATGCGCTTTCTGCTATATCATGTGTCATGTGCTATGTGCTATCTCATGTGGTAAATCTACTCTTTAACTATGAAGTTTGTTCATGGGAGCACATTGGAGCAAACATACTCAAAATAGATAGAACATTTTCCTAATTAAACATGTCACATTACATTACCAGTACAACTTTGGTCCAAACACTTTACAACTACTTGAGATAGTTCACAACTCACAACACTAACTTACATTACACACAATCATCCAATTAGTATGGATTCTTAAAGAATGTTGCCAAAATGCTAATGCAAAGAACTATGAGAAATCCCCATGTTTGCATAAGCTCATTTCTCTTCTTCATCTTCAACTTCAGTTTCTTGTTCTTCTCTGTTAGATACATCACCCTGCGCTCCAAATCATGAGCTTTTAGCCAACTTTTCTCCAATCCTGCATGAAGTTCCTCAAATGCACGAGCAACATGATCTATCGGAGGTGGGTCAATCCAAACAACCCAGTCACATTCATTAGGGAGCTGCAAAATAATAACTTGGATTAAAAAAGAATCATTTGCAACTAATCAAAGCCCAATGACAAGCAGAAGAGAAATTACATCAAGAGGGCACCCCAGGAACCTTCGTCCCGTGCTTGCTCCTCCCCAGGCGACACATTGAGCAGGAATAAGCCCGTGCCCCGGGCACCGCTTTGTCGGGCGCATCTCGGGCCCATCGAATGTCAGATGTGGGATGTAGAACTCGGATTCAAACTAAACAATCCCAACACCATCCACCTAAATGCATAAAATCCCCAAATTGATGAACCCTAATCCCCCAAAAAATACCCAAATTGAGTCAGAATAGTTACCTCGCCATGAACTGAGGAGCTCGACGAAGACATGCCCGACATGCACATCAACAGCCTAGTGTCATCGCCCTCTAGATCCACAACCTCCCCCCGCCGTCCAAATCACCCCTACCATCGTCGAGAGGTTGAAGAAACAGAATGAGAGACAGACTGCGTTGAACAGGTAAGTTTGGGCCCAATTGTGAGGACAGAGGGGCAAATATGTCAAATTGACGGCAAGTTAGCGGTTAAACAATCTTGATCGGACGGAAACGAAATGGAGGGACATTTCTATAAGTGGAATTGACGGCAGAGGGGCAAATTTGAGCACCCTTCGAAATTAGGGGCAAATCTCAGTAGTGGGATCCAGTTAGGGGCATTAATGTAAATGGCCCTATAATCTATTTTTGGATAATTAGTCTGGCAAAAAGTTTACACTTCAGAGGCACTGAGGACCTCAACACCGTGAGCTGCATCCTAGAGGAAGTCAATCTCAAAATTTGGGCCTTGGTAGGGACACAACGTTTTTGCTCTCGGACGCACCGATGCGAACAGTAAATTCATTTAAAATAGTAAAAAAATCAGAAAAATCAGATTTTTTTGTGAACCTAGATGCTCATGTGTGTGAAGTCTGTGTCAAATTCCGTAGAGTTTGGACATTTCAGTAGCTCTCAGCAAAAAGATAAATTTTAGGGTTGTAAGAAAGTTTACTGTTCACATAATGTTTTGACCGATACGGGTTTTTTTCATGAGCTTGTCGGACGTCCGAACAAGCTGAAATTTGACACGAACATCATGCATGAAACATCTTCCACCTAAAAAAGTTTCAGAGTTTTTTGAATTTCTTAGTATTTTTTTTATAATTTACTGCTCACCGGATGAGATCAGCCCGGTCACTGAATTGAATTTCCGCCTCTTTATGTGGCAGCCATTGGCTATGAACTTCCACCGAATGACGTTTGGTGTTCACATACATCAATCAAATTAACAGGTTTATTTTCTCATTTGATTTTTCATGTCTGTGGGATTTTTCTGATTTTTTGAACAGTCATGGAAAATCCCCCCAATGGGTCGCCCATTCGTTTTTCAGTTGAATCATGTCGGGTCTTCTTCATCAGAAAGTACGAAACAGACACCCAGGGCAAACACTTCCTACTGACTCATTTTTCAACTCCCTATTTCCTCTAGGTGATCCCTTCTTGGACGAGCATGCTTGGAGATCCGCCATCGCATCTGACAATAATTGATGACAACAGTAACAAACACACCCGCTCGAAAGGATTTTTTTTCACCCGCAAAAAAGAAAAGAAAAAATGGATCTTTATCTCTTTCATTTGAATCAACAGTAGAGTACCAGTACATCCTATTCGATTGTAACCACGGACATGTTTGGTTGCCTGCATTAGGCCCGGCTTGGCCTGTGCGGGAAAGTTTGAGCATGTTTGATTGGCTGCATTTACTGTTGGGCCTGCACAGCACGAAACTTAAACCACACTTGGGCCTGACTCGCTGGAAACGCTAGAATCAGCAGTTTCTAGCAAGCCAGGCTGAAGTGAGCACACATGGTGGGACACTTGCACGAGAGGAGATGGGAGGGATACAAGTTGGTATCTAGCCTATGCGTTTCTTATCTTCTCCTACCTCGAGTAACCTTCTCTCTAATTCTGTTCTTCCTAGCCCCTTCCGATCTACACAACGGTGCTTCGATTCGAGGTAAGCTCTAGAAGAAAAATATGCACCTTGATGCTATGGTTCCATTCAGGCGATTGGTTCGTATTTTCGTCGGCCCTAAGTTCCTAATCTCGTCTTTCCATTTGAAGCTATTCTGGGCGAATTTTGTCAGATTCGTTGTGCACGATCGATCGTTTGAAATTTCCTTTGACCAGCAGCCTAATCTCGCAGTTCCGCACAACATTCATGTTGTAAATTTTTGGTTCGATGATCGTAGCTTCATCTCTCTTTGAACAGCAGCCTACTGCACAGCCGCCGCCATGTCGAGCTTCTCTGTCCTCTACTTAGAGCCCTCATATTCGTCCCTCTCGACTCCGACGCCCTTCCCCTTGATCTCCTTGCCCACGTCCTACTACACTAGAGTCGTTTCCGATGTCGCTGATCTCGGCCTACTCTCTGTCGTCCTCCTATTGCACTGACGCTACAATGGCGCACACACTACTTTCTTGTGTACTCTGCCTCCATGCACATTGCAGTTCACCGCGCCGCCGACAGGGTCGATCATCTTGGCCTCCTCTCTTGCCCTACTACACTGGAGTCGTTTCTGGCGTCGATCATCACGGGCTCCTCTCTCGTCCACTGCACTGATGATACCATGGCGCGAGCACTGCATTCTCCTCCTCTGTCGACTATCTTTGCGCGAGCACCGCAACTAGTTCGCTGATGGTGTCGCTCGTCGTGCTGCCAACAGGGTCGCTCGGCCATGACTCCATGCTCGTCATGTCGGACACGGCGCCATGACCACTATCCACCGCAGTCGCCATTCTCTGGCGCACAGTGCATTTCTTCTCAACCTCCCTCTGCTAGCTCTTAACCATGTGTGCTAAGTGCAAGTGCTAGCTCTTAATCATACCTCAGGCGTGCAACCAAACACCGTGTTCATGTGCCGCTTGGGCCAATGCAGGCAACCAAACAAAGTGCACTTGCATATGACCTAATGCAGGGACCCTAGATGCAGACAACCAAACAACTTGCAGATGACGCATTTGGGGCTGTTTTTGCTCAACCAGGCTGGGTTGAGATGTGTATGCAATACATCTACTGTTCACTACTGCAACCAAACACACCCCAATTGTTGCTACATCTGCGTCGCTCAAATCAGGCAATCAACCCATCTGGCACCTAGGCAGGAAGGGGAGGGGTACGGGAGCTGCGCCACACACTCAACAGTCAACACTCGACACTGTCACTCTAGAAGGGACATGAGAGTATTTACCTATTTATATTTAACACTAGTCTAGCCACTTAGGCAAGGCGTTGACAACCTACCTGAGTGAGGAGACACATGGCACCATTGTACGTACCGGGCCTTTGTGTAGCACCACCGGCTACAGGTGGGACTCTCCGTGGGAGTCCCACCACAACCCCACTTAGTCCCAATTTGATTTAGTGGGTAATACTCCCTCCGTCCCGTAATACAAGAGCGTTTTTGACAGAAAAAAATGCTCTTATATTATGGGATGGAGGGAGTAGCTAACAGCCCGTTAAAATTTATGTGGGTTTCATGGATATAAGTGGGATTCTACTTTCAAATACATGGCGTGCGTGTGTCTATTCTACTGGCAAAGCTAGCTAGCTGCTAGGTGTGCGTGCTCTAACAGCTCTCTGTACGGATCGAATCCATGGCATTCAACGACGATGAGAAGCCTTCTGCTTTCAATAAAAGAAGAACGAGGCAACACTGACAGTGGACACGGTGCCAGCGGTGGTGGAGCTGAACGCCACCTTGTCGATGGTCGTCCGTCCGAGAAGAGCTGAATTTGGTGGTAGTGTTGGATGTTAACGGCAGCAGCATGCATGGCAGTTGGCAACAAGCTGCACAACATGAAGAGGGCGATGCAGTTCATCATCGTGAAGCTCACCCACATCGCCTGCCTCAAAGATCGTCTCCTTTTCCAAATCCGTCACCAGGCAGTGCCTGAGGGAGTCCCGGATTAGGGGGTTCTCGGACAGCCGGACTATATACTTTGGCGGGACTGTTGAACTATGAAGATACAAGATTGAAGACTTCGTCCCGTGTCTAGGTGGGACTCTCCTTTGCGTGCACTACAAAAAAAATACACTTCCGTGATGATACGTGTTTGTCACAGTAGGTCGCGTTTTTTGTCATGCATGTACATCCATGCCGATTTTATGACAGAGTCAAGATAGTCATACCTGTGCTGTCGTAGAAGTGTTCCATGACATTACCAAAATTATCATCACGGAAGTGTCCACTTCCATGACGATAAATCGCGCGTCACAGAAGTGCTTTCATCAAGGGTGACCGACACGTGGCATCCACCGTAATGGAACGCTGTTAAGCTATCGGTCGGGTTTTGGATACGATAACCCATTAACAGCCCTGACCAATGGGGATTTTCCACGTGTAAAATCATCATTGGCTGGAGGAAACACGTGTCGGCTCATCGTTGGGACAGATGTCATCCACTCATTGGACAGAAGGCGCCTATGATACGTCGACACGTGGCACGGCCCAACAGAGGCCCATTCCTGTGAAAAGGCCGGCCCGTTTGACTGGGTCAAAAGGTGGCGGGCCAGCCCATGGAAAGCCTGTTAACGGCATGTTCGCATATAGCCCATTTACAGCCCGCTAACCCAAGGCCCGTTACGCCCTATCCGAATTAGGCCAAGTAGCGTCATCTAGGCCATCCAATATGATTCCAGCCCGTTTTCACTTCTGGCCCATGTATGGCCCATGACGTCTTTCGGCCCATATGAGGCCCTTTGTAACTCTTGGCCTATTAACGGCCCGTGGTGAAACTGGCCCGTAATGAACAGTGTATCACTTTACACCCATTAACGACCCGTGGTGAAAGTGGCCCGTAATGAACAGTGTATCACCTTAAACCCATTAACGGCCCGTTATTTCGTTGGGCCGTTTCTAGCCCATGTTATCTTTCGGCCTTCTCAGAGGCCATTTATTCTTGGGCTCATTTCCAGCATTCGTTTACTTACAGACCGTTACTGTCATTTTCTGCTTGTGGGCCAAATTCAGCCCGTGGTTACAGTCGGCCCGTTTCTGGTCCGTTAATACGATGGGCCGTTTTCATAGCGTCATCAAATACGGCCTATTAACGATGTCCCGTTATGGTCGGCGCATGAACGGACGATTCCAACTCTAGCCCGTTTACGGCCATAATGCGGTCTGTTTGGCTCATGTTTGGCCAATCGATCATACGGCCCGTATAAGGCCCATTGATGATACGACCCGCAGAAGGCCCATTGTTTCTATGGACCATAGAAGGCCCATTGTTTCTACGGCCCGTAGAAGGCCCACTGTTTCTATGGCCAATAGGAGGCCCAGTGTCACTACAGTAAATATTAGCCCATGGTTATTGTGGCCTAGTTTTAAAAAATAGGTTATTGCAGCCACTAGCAAACCGCGGAAAAAGAACTGCAATGACTACAAGCAAACAAATAAACAAGACAACAAGGAAATAAATAAGCAAGCAACTAATGCTAGGCTATCACGGCTATTACACATATTAAATCCACTGGGCATCAAAGTTTGCCACCCGTGTAAATATAGGGAACAAAGCAGCATATCATATACACTGGTTGTCAAAGTTGGCGACCAACGCAAATAAACGCCACAGCAAAACAAATCCAGAAATGAAACCACTTCAGAAGATCTCAAGAAACAATATCCTGGGTACCCATAATGCTGGCAAGATGCTTAGCAAGCTTATTAACTTTCTCTTGTTTGGCGCTTAAATCCTCCCGCGCTTGCTGTTGCACTAGGAAATATGCATCTGAATTCTGCAGGGACTTCCTCAGTCCTTCAGCTTCCTGTCGCAGCACATCTGATCGATGTCTTTCAACATGAAGTTGAGACTCAAGAAGACGAACTGATTCAGGCAGCGAGTTCGAAGAGCTTGTGCCAGCAATAGTGGCCAGTAACTCAAACACTACATCAAGACATGACTTTTGGGTTCTCTCACTGTCGTCAAGATAGTTTTTATTGTTGGGGAACATAGTAATTTCAAAATTTTCCTACGCACACGCAAGATCATGGTGATGACATAGCAACAAGAGGGGAGCGTGTTGTCCACATACCCTCGTAGATCGTAAGCGGAAGCGTTAGCACAACGCGATTCAGCACACGTTTAGCTCGATGACGATCACCGGGCTCCGATCCAGCAAAGCTTCGGGGATGAGTTCCGTCAGCACGACAGCGTGGTGACGATGATGATGTTCTACCGACGCAGGGCTTTGCCTAAACTCCACGACGATATGACCGAGGTGGAATATGGTGGAGGGGGCACCGCACACGGCTAAGGAACGATCCGTAGATCAACTTGTGTGTCCTAGGGTGCCCCCCCGCCCCCGTATATAAAGGAGCAAGGGGGGAGGCCGGCCGTCCCTAGAGGGCGCGCCAGGAGGAGGAGTCCTCCTCCTAGTAGGAGTAGGACTCCCCTTTTCCTACTCCTACTAGGAGGGGGAAAGGAAGGGGGAGAGGGAGAAGGAAAGAGGGGGGCGCCGCCCCCCCTCCTAGTCCAATTCGGACCAGAGGGAGAGGGGGCGCGCGGCCCACCCTGGCCGCCCCTCTCTCTTTCCACTAAGGCCCATGTGGCCCATTAACTCTCCCGGGGGGGGGGTTCCGGTAACCCTCCGGCACTCCGGTTTTCTCCGAAAATTTCCGTAACACTTCCGGTGTCCAAATATAGTCGTCCAATATATCAATCTTTATGTCTCGACCATTTCGAGACTCCTCGTCAAGTCCGTGATCACATCCGGGACTCAGAACAAACTTCGGCACATCAAAACTTATAAACTCATAATAAAACTGTCATCGTAACGTTAAGCGTGCGGACCCTTGGGTTCGAGAACTATGTAGACATGACCTAGAACTATTCTCGGTCAATAACCAATAGCAGAACCTGGATGCCCATATTGGTTCCTACATATTCTACGAAGATCTTTATCGGTCAAACCGCATAACAACATACGTTGTTCCCTTTGTCATCGGTATGTTACTTGCCCCAGATTCGATCGTCGGTATCCAATACCTAGTTCAATCTCATTACCGGCAAGTCTCTTTACTCGTTACGTAATGCATCATCTCGTAACCAACTCATTGGTCACATTGCTTGCAAGGCTTATAGTGATGTGCATTACCGAGAGGGCCCAGAGATACCTCTCCGACAATCGGAGTGACAAAATCTTATCTCGAAATACGCCAACTCAACATGTACCTTTGGAGACGCCTGTAGTACTCCTTTATAATCACCCAGTTACGTTGTGATGTTTGGTAGCACCCAAAATTGTTCCTCCGGTAAACGGGAGTTGCATAATCTCATAGTTACAGGAACATGTATAAGTCATGAAGAAAGCAATAGCAATATACTAAACGATCAAGTGCTAGGCTAACGGAATGGGTCAGGTCAATAACATCATTATTCTAATGATGTGATCCCATTAATGAAATGACAACACATGTCTATGGTTAGGAAACATAACCATCTTTGATCAATGAGCTAGTCAAGTAGAGGCATACTAGTGACTATATGTTTGTCTATGTATTCACACTTGTATCATGTTTCCGGTTAATACAATTCTAGCATGAATAATAAACATTTATCATGATATGTGGAAATAAATAATAACTTTATTATTGCCTCTAGGGCATATTTCCTTGAGTCTCCCACTTGCACTAGAGTCAATAATCTAGATTACATAGTAATGATTCTAACACCCATGGAGTCTTGGTGCTGATCATGTTTTGCTCGTGAGAGAGGCTTAGTCAATAGGTCTGCAACATTCAGATCCATATGTATCTTGCAAATCTCTATGTCTCCCACTTGGACTTGGTCCCGAATGGAATTGAAGCGTCTCTTGATGTGCTTGGTCCTCTTGTGAAATCTGGATTCCTTTGCCAAGGCAATCGCACCAGTGTTGTCACAGAAGATCTTCATTGGTCCCGATGCACTAGGTATGACACCTAGATCGGAAATGAACTCCTTCATCCAGACTCCTTCATTTGTTGCTTCTGAAGCAGCTATGTACTCCGCTTCACATGTAGATCCCGCCACGATGCTTTGTTTAGAACTGCACCAACTTACAGCTCCACCGTTTAATAAAAACACGTATCCGGTTTGCGTTTTAGAATCGTCCGGATCAGTGTCAAAGCTTGCATCGAAGTAACCATTTATGACTAGCTCTTTGTCACCTCCATATACGGGAAACATATCCCTAGTCCTTTTCAGGTATTTCAGGATGTTCTTGACCGCTGTCCAGTGATCCACTCCTGGATTACTTTGGTACCTTCCTGCCAAGCTTATTGCTAAGCATATGTCAGGTCTGGTACATAGCATTGCATACATGATAGAGCCTATGGCTGAAGCATAGGGAACATCTTTCCTTTTCTCTCTATCTTCTGCTGTGGTCGGGCATTGAGTCTGACTCAACTTCACACCTTGAAGCACGGGCAAGAACCCTTTCTTTGCCTGATCCATTTTGAACTTCTTCAAAATTTTATCAAGGTATGTGCTTTGTGAAAGTCCTATTAAGCGTCTTGATCTATCTCTATAAATCTTGATGCCCAATATGTAAGCAGCTTCACCGAGGTCTTTCATTGAAAAACTTTTATTCAAGTATCCCTTTATGCTATCCAGAAATTCTATATCATTTCCAATTAATAATATGTCATCTACATATAATATCAGAAATGCTACAGATCTCCCACTCACTTTCTTGTAAATACAGGCTTCTCCAAAAGTCTGTATAAAACCATATGCTTTGATCACACTATCAAAGCGTTTATTCCAACTCCGAGATGCTTGCACCAGTCCATAAATGGATCGCTGGAGCTTGCACACTTTGTTAGCACTTTTTGGACCAACAAAACCTTCTGGCTGCATCATATACAACTCTTCTTCCAGAAATTCATTCAAGAACGCAATTTTGACATCCATTTGCCGAATTTCATAATCATGAAATGCAGCAATAGCTAACATGATTCGGACAGACTTAAGCATCGCTACGGGTGAGAAAGTCTCATCGTAATCAACCCCTTGAACTTGTCGAAAACCTTTCGCAACAAGTCGAGCTTTATAGACAGTTACATTACCATCAGCGTCAGTCTTCTTCTTAAAGATCCATTTATTCTCAATGGCTTGCCGATCATCGGGCAAGTCAACCAAAGTCCATACTTTGTTCTCATACATGGATCCCATCTCAGATTTCATGGCCTCTAGCCATTTTGCGGAATCTGGGCTCATCATCGCTTCCTCATAGTTCGTAGGTTCATCATGGTCAAGTAACATGACTTCCAGAATAGGATTACTGTACCACTCTGGTGCGGATCTTACTTTGGTAGACCTACGAGGTTCAGTAGAAACTTGAACTGAAGTTTCATGATCAATATCATTAGCTTCCTCACTAATTGGGGTAGTTGTCACAGGAACCGGTTCTTGTGATGAACTACTTTCCAATAAGGGAGCAGGTACAATTACCTCATTAAGTTCTACTTTCCTCCCACTCACTTCTTTCGAGAGAAACTCCTTCTCTAGAAAGGATCCGATTTTAGCAACGAAAATCTTGCCCTCAGATCTGTGATAGAAGGTGTACCCAATAGTCTCTTTTGGGTATCCTATGAAGACACATTTCTCCGATTTGGGTTCGAGCTTATCTGGTTGAAGTTTCTTCACATAATCATCGCAGCCCCAAACTTTAAGAAACGACAACTTTGGTTTCTTGCCAAACCACAGTTCATAAGGCGTTGTCTCAACGGATTTTGATGGTGCCCTATTTAACGTGAATGCGGCCATCTCTAAAGCATAACCCCAAAACGATAGCGGTAAATCAGTAAGAGACATCATAGATCGCACCATATCTAGTAAAGTATGATTACGACATTCGGACACACCATTTCGTTGTGGTGTTCCGGGTGGCGTGAGTTGCAAAACTATTCCGCATTGTTTCAAGTGTAGACCAAACTCGTAACTCAAATATTCTCCTCCACGATCAGATCGTAGAAACTTTATCTTCTTGTTACGATGATTTTCCACTTCACTCTAAAATTCTTTGAACTTTTCAATTGTTTCAGACTTGTGTTTCATTAAGTAGATATACCCATATCTGCTCAAATCATCTGTGAAGGTGAGAAAATAACGATACCCGCCGCGAGCCTCAACATTTATAGGACCACAAACATCAGTATGCATGATTTCCAACAAATCAGTTGCTCGCTCCATAGTTCCAGAGAACGGCGTTTTAGTCATCTTGCCCATGAGGCACGGTTCGCAAGTACCAAGTGATTCATAATCAAGTGATTCCAAAAGCCCATCAGTATGGAGTTTCTTCATGCGCTTTACACCAATATGACCTAAACGGCAGTGCCACAAATAAGTTGCACTATCGTTATCAACTCTGCATCTTTTGGTTTCAACACTATGAATATGTGTATCACTACTATCGAGATTCAATAAAAATAGACCACTCTTCAAGGGTGCTTGACCATAAAAGATATTACTCATATAAATAGAACAAGCATTATTCTCTGATTTAAATGAATAACCGTCTCGCATCAAACAAGATCCAGATATAATGTTCATGCTCAACGCTGGCACCAAATAACAAATATTTAGGTCTAAAACTAATCCCGATGGTAGATGTAGAGGTAGCGTGCCGACCGCGATCACATCGACTTTGGAACCATTTCCCACGCGCATCGTCACCTCGTCCTTAGCCAATCTTCGCTTAATTCGTAGTCCCTGTTTCGAGTTGCAAATATTAGCAACAGAACCAGTATCAAATACCTAGGTACTACTACGAGCATTAGTAAGGTACACATTAATAACATGTATATCACATATACCTTTGTTCACCTTGCCATCCTTCTTATCCGCCAAATACTTGGGGCAGTTCCGCTTCCAGTGTCCAGTCTGCTTGCAGTAGAAGCACTTAGTTTCAGGCTTAGGTCCAGACTTGGGTTTCTTCTCTTGAGAAGCAACTTGTTTGCTGTTCTTCTTGAAGTTCCCCTTCTTCTTCCCTTTGCCCTTTTTCTTGAAACTAGTGGTCTTGTTAACCATCAACACTTGATGCTCCTTCTTGATTTCTACCTTCGTGGCTTTTAGCATTGCGAAGAGCTCGGGAATAGTCTTGTCCATCCCTTGCATATTATAGTTCATCATGAAGCCCTTGTAGCTTGGTGGCAGTGATTGAAGAATTCTGTCAATGACACTATCATCAGGAAGATTAACTCCCAGTTGAATCAAGTGATTATTATACCCAGACATTTTGAGTATGTGTTCACTGACAGAACTATTCTCCTCCATCTTGCAGCTATAGAACTTATTGGAGACTTCATATCTCTCAATCCGGGCATTTGCTTGAAATTTAACTTCAACTCCTGGAACATCTCATATGCTCCATGACGTTCAAAACGTCGTTGAAGACCCGGTTCTAAGCCATAAAGTATGGCACACTGAACTATCGAGTAGTCATCAGCTTTGCTCTGCCAGACGTTCTTAACATCGTCAGTTGCATCAGCAGCAGGCCTGGCACCCAGCGGTGCTTCCAGGACGTAATTCTTCTGTGCAGCAATGAGGATAATCCTCAGGTTACGGACCCAGTCCATGTAATTTCTACCATCATCTTTCAACTTTGCTTTCTCAAGGAACACATTAAAATTCAACGGAACAACAGCATGAGCCATCTATCTACAACAAACATAGACAAGCAAAATACTATCAGGTACTAAGTTCATGATAAATTTAAGTTCAATTAATCATATTACTTAAGAACTCCCACTTAGACAGACATCTCTCTAGTCATCTAAGTGATCATGTGATCCAAATCAACTAAACCATGTCCGATCATCACGTGAGATGGAGTAGTTTCAGTGGTGAACATCACTATGTTGATCATATCTACTATATGATTCACGTTCGACCTTTCGGTCTCCGTGTTCCGAGGCCATATCTGTATATGCTAGGCTCGTCAAGTTTAACCCGAGTATTCCGCGTGTGCAACTGTTTTGCACCCGTTGTATTTGAACGTAGAGCCTATCACACCCGATCATCACGTGGTGTCTCAGCACGAAGAACTTTCGCAGCGGTGCATACTCGGGGAGAACACTTTTTGATAATTAGTGAGAGATCATCTTAAAATGCTACCGTCAATCAAAGCAAGATAAGATGCATAAAGGATAAACACCACATGCAATCAATATAAGTGATATGATATGGCCATCATCATCTTGTGCTTGTGATCTCCATCTTCGAAGCACCGTCGTGATCACCATCGTCACCGGCGCGACACCTTGATCTCCATCGTAGCATCGTTGTCGTTACGCCATCTATTGATTCTACGACTATCGCTACCGCTTAGTGATAAAGTAAAGCAATTACAGGGCGTTTGCATTTCATACAATAAAGCGACAACCATATGGCTCCTGCCAGTTGCCGATAACTTCGGTTACAAAACATGATCATCTCATACAATAAAATATAGCATCACGTCTTGACCATATCACATCACAACATGACCTGCAAAAACAAGTTAGATGTCCTCTACTTTGTTGTTTGTAAATTTTACGTGGCTGCTACGGGCTTAGCAAGAACCATTCTTACCTATGCATAAAAACCACAACGATAGTTCGTCAAGTTAGTGTTGTTTTAACCTTCGCAAGGACCGGGCGTAGCCACACTCGATTCAGCTAAAGTGAGAGAGACAGACACCCGCCAGCCACCTTTAAGCACGAGTGCTCGTAACGGTGAAACCAGTCTCGTGTAAGCGTACGCGTAATGTCGGTCCGGGCCGCTTCATCTCACAATACCGCCGAACCAAAGTATGACATGCTGGTAAGCAGTATGACTTGTGTCGCCCACAACTCACTTGTGTTCTACTCGTGCATATAACATCAACGCATAAAACCTAGGCTCGGATGCCACTATTGGGGAGCGTAGTAATTTCAAAATTTTCCTACGCACACGCAAGATCATGGTGATGACATAGCAACGAGAGGGGAGAGTGTTGTCCACGTACCCTCGTAGACCTTAAGCGGAAGCGTTAGCACAACGCGGTTGATGTAGTCGTACGTCTTCACGATCCGACCGATCCAAGCACCGAACGTATGGCACCTCCGAGTTCAGCACACGTTCAGCTCGATGACGATCCCCGAGCTCCGATCCAGCAAAGCTTCGGGGATGAGTTCCGTCAGCACGACGGCGTGGTGACGATGATGATGTTCTACCGGCGCAGGGCTTCGCATAAACTCCGCGACGATATGACCGAGGTGGAATATGGTGGAGGGGGGCACCGCACACGGCTAAGGAACGATCCATAGATCAACTTGTGTGTCCTAGGGTGCGCCCTCGCCCCTGTATATAAAGGAGCAAGGGGGAGGCCGGCCGGCCCTAGAGGGCGCGCCAGGAGGAGGATTCCTCCTCCTAGTAGGAGTAGGACTCCCCTTTTCCTACTCCTACTAGGAGGGGGAAAGGAAGGGGGAGAGGGAGAAGGAAAGAGGGGGGTGCCGCCCCCCCCTCCTAGTCCAATTCGGACCCGAGGGAGAGGGGGCGTGCGGCCCACCCTGGACCGCCCCTCTCTCTTTCCACTAAGACCCATGTGGCCCATTAATTCTCCCGGGGGGGGGGTTCCTTTAACCCTCCGGCACTTCGGTTTTCTCCGAAAACGTCTGGAACACTTCCGGTGTCCGAATATAGTCGTCCAATATATCAATCTTTATGTCTCGACCATTTCGAGACTCCTCGTCAAGTCCGTGATCACATCCGGGACTCGAAACAAACTTCGGTACATCAAAACTTATAAACTCATAATAAAACTGTCATCGTAACGTTAAGCGTGCGGACCCTTGGGTTCGAGAACTATGTAGACATGACCTAGAACTATTCTCGGTCAATAACCAATAGCAGAACCTGGATGCCCATATTGGTTCCTACATATTCTACGAAGATCTTTATCGGTCAAACCGCATAACAACATACGTTGTTCCCTTTGTCATCGGTATGTTACTTGCCCGAGATTCGATCGTCGGTATCCAATACCTAATTCAATCTCGTTACCGGCAAGTCTCTTTACTCGTTACGTAATGCATCATCTCGTAACCAACTCATTGGTCACATTGCTTGCAAGGCTTATAGTGATGTGCATTACCGAGAGGGCCCAGAGATACCTCTCCGACAATCAGAGTGACAAAACCTAATCTCGAAATACGCCAACTCAACATGTACCTTTGGAGACACCTGTAGTACTCCTTTATAATCACCCAGTTACGTTATGACGTTTGGTAGCACCCAAAGTGTTCCTCCGGTAAACGGGAGTTGCATAATCTCATAGTTACAGGAACATGTATAAGTCAGGAAGAAAGCAATAGCAATATACTAAACGATCAAGTGCTAGGCTAACGGAATGGGTCATGTCAATCACATCACTCTTCTAATTATGTGATCCCATTAATCAAATGACAACACATGTCTATGGTTAGGAAACATAACCATCTTTGATTAATGAGCTAGTCAAGTAGAGGCATACTAGTGACTATATGTTTGTCTATGTATTCACACATGTATCATGTTTCCGGTTAATACAATTCTAGCATGAATAATAAACATTTATCATGATATGAGGAAATAAATAATAACTTTATTATTGCCTCTAGGGCATATTTCCTTCAGTTATCAGCTTTCTTGGAGACCAACAGGGCTGTCTCACTATCTTGAACCTTATCTGCATTACTTTCTTTACCATTGGATAACACGGTACTGTTCTCTAATATTTTGTCCGCATTATAGAAGAGAAACAAGCAGACACATCACATGTTTACCATGTTGTATAGGAAACTCATTTTGGTAAATGAGTGAAGTAGTAAAGTGGACAGGGTAACAGCATGAAACAAACATATATCTATGTACCATGGTCACTTTATGGTCTATATCATTCTAGTTTTTGTTGCCAAATCAAGATATAGACACAGTTCAAATAATATTTGTTCAAGACAAAGCAGAATAGATAGAGTATAAGTGTGGGTAACTATAGAGCAATAACAACACTTGCAATGTGCATGATATGAGAACATAACAGTTTATTCAATTGAAACTAAAATCAACATAGAGCAGGTTACAACAGCAAACCAGTTAAAGAAATAGGTTTAAAACATACATGTTGCGCCATTGGAGTTTCAATTCCATCCTTCAAATTTGAAAATAGTTGGTATGAGTAAATACAGTAATGCAACAGCAAAGGATTATGAACCATAGCTACAGAACCTGACCTGAGAACAAATCTTCTTCTCCTTTAAGCGTTGAGTTGGGATTCGGAGTGGTGGTCCTCTTGCTTTGGGCACTGCAGTTCCCTTACTAACTGCTCGTGTTTGGGTGCTCTATGGTGGAGATGGTGTTGTGTCAACTGGAACTGGATTACTATCTGCCGGGGTTGGGGTTAGAAGGGGTGTAGCTGGTTCTCAGTCCAACTGGGTAGGGGTACAATCTGCGAGAGTCTGGGTTATGTGTGGTGGATCTGGTCCTTGGGAAAGTACAACCGTGGTTCTATCTGCATCAACTGGTAGCACTATCTTTTTTGAAGACCGTGTTGTTACTCCCTTAGATACTGCCATCACGCTCTCCAATTCAAATGGCTGATAAACAAGAAAAGTAATTGAAAGTATAGACACCGTATGATAGACATGTGTAATGGATAGTGAGGAATAAAAGAGGGCATGAAATAATTCATATTTATGTTGTCTAACCAAACAGGATAGCATGACACAATTTCACATATATGATGGCTAACTAAACAGGATATCATGACACAATTTCACATTATGATGGCTAACTAAAAAAGATGGAAAGACATAGTTCAAAATATGAGACTATGTAAACAGGATGACATGACATAACTATATAATGTGTTTATTAAATAGGTTGGCATGCCATAATTCACATACATTCACGGATAGAATTCCATAATTCAAAATATGATGACTGTAAACACTAAACATGATGAGATGATATAACTATATGATGTCTTTATTAAATGGGTTGCCATGCCATAATTCAGACAGATGATGTGTATGTACTATGTAAACATGATGGCATGATATAATTCAAATATATGATTTATATAGTAAGCAAGTAAGCAGATGGCAATCCATATATGATGTAAAAACTAAGCAATGCAAGACAACATGCATGACATGGATAATATAACCCTGCCAAGTTTGAGCATAGACCTCAGGGGGGAAATAGGACTGGTCATCATTCTCTAAATCCTCCTCTGAGGAGCTCTTGGTAACCAGCAAGATGTCTGCTTTAGCAGCTAGCATTGTCTACTCTGAATACCTTGTTTTCACTCCAGATACTTCCATCACCGCTTCAAATGGCCGATGCACAGGAAGAGTAGTTGAATATACAAACGTTGTCGACAAATGGAACACATAATACAAAAAAATGATAGCATGATATAATTCACATACATGATGATTGGCTAAACAACATGGCATTGCATAATTCACATATATAATGCCTTTGCAAGAAGATAGCATTGTATAATTCACATATATAATGTCTTGCAATAAGATGGCAATGCATAATTCACATATATGGTAATTAGACACTAAACAGGTGGCATTCACACAAAGCATGTCTAAACTAATCAAATGACATAGCAATGCGTGACACCATACGCATGATATGAGCAACATAACCCTGCCAAGTTAGAGCATACACCTCGGGGGGGGGGGGAATAGGGCTGGTCATCTGTCTCTGAATCCTCCTCCGAGGAGCTATCCGTAACCAGCGAGATATGCACTTCGTCAGATAGCATAGTCTGCTCTGAAGACCTTGTTTTCACTCCAGAATTTGCCATCACCGTGTCAAATGGCTGATGCACACGAAGAGCAGTTGAATGTACTAACATTGTTGACAAATGTAATATGTAATGAAAAAAGGATGTCCTGATATAATTTACATATAAGATGACTGGCTAAGCAGGATGGCATTGCAAAATTCACATATATGATGCATGGCTAAACAAGATGGTGTTGCATAATTCACATAAATGATGAATAAACTAAACAGATGGCATTCGCACAAAGGATGTCTAAACTAAGCAGATGCAATATTTGATGTATAAAGTAAGCAATGCAAGGCACCATATGCATGATATAACCAACATCCGGATGCCAAGTTAGAGCAAAGACCTCAGGGAGTAAATAGGAGTTGTCTTCTCCTTCTGAATCCCCCTCAGAATAGATATCTTCCTCTTGATTACAATTCGAAATGCGTGGAGGGGGCTGCCTTTGCGCCTACCATGGAACGACGTCTGCATGAAATTTTATTGCCATGCAAGGCTCGTCTCTTTTGCTCTACATGTTCAGTTACATTGTTTACAATAACTGCCATGCATAGGAATACAACATAGTGAGATTATGTAAGGAGTGCATGCAGAAATCCAGAGAGATGGTAGCAACCTGTGGATAGACCCAAAACCAATAATAGCAGGCAGATAATGGCTTCAGTTAAAAAATACAGATAATGGCTTCTTTACTGTTTGTTTCCCACCCAACATGAAACTCATAGTAGACACCGAAGATTAACCAGATAGTAGACAGATACTATTGATTACGGCCCTGATATGTACCCCACAACCATTTAAAAACTCAAGTTTGACTATTAGTTTGGAGCTGACTCATAGTCTAATCGGTGAACAGGACGATAAAGTAGCATGTAATATTAAGCGATGCATAACGTAAGCAGACACGAAAGAGTGTGACCTCTATTGCGGACCCATGTAGTCCTAAAGATCATATACTCGGTTGACGATGGTAATGCAGTTTTCGTGGCTGCCGGTGGCGGGGAAGAAGATCTGAGGCGGCGAACGACAGTCTGGAGGCCGGATCCCTACTGTGATGGACCCTTCTGTCATTGGAGCAGCTAAGCTGGGGTGGACGACGGCGCAGCAAGAGCGGGACAAACCACACAAGGTTTTCTTTGACAACTATCTATAAGAGAAGTAATTCTATAAGGGCTTGTTTGAATTGGAGGATTCCAACAATGCAGGGATAGGAAATAGACAAGAATAGGATAGGAATGCACGTGCAAAACTGAGAATTAAAAACACAGGATTTTTGCCAATCTGGGTGTTTGATTCACAACAATTGGAAGATCATAGGATGCAAAGAAGCATGGTGAGATTAAGTCAAACCACAAGAAAATGTACGGTTATAATGCTATTATGCTAATATCTCTTAGTCTTGTGCTTCATGAATAAGAATTTGAAAAGGAGGACAAGTGAAAATTAAAATTCCTACATTTTTTCTTTCAAGGAGACACTAAAGGAACAAATCTGTGTGCTCGGTGGACAATATATATAACATGTAGAGTAAAAAAGAGATGCAGCAAGTGTACAACCTCTTTGGCGAAGCCATGTCGATCTCAGCGTGATTGGGTTGGCCGGTGAGGATGCTTCGGCTGACTTTGCTGTCGGAGGAGGGGAAGAATATCTTAGGCGTCTGGAGATGGAGCCCGAGGTACTGCTCCGCTGTGATGGAGGGTTTCGTCGTTGGAGCAGCTCCGGTGAGTTGTACGACGCCGAGGCTGAAGCAGGACAAGAGAGACAATGAACAATGTTAACCTGAGTGGATTTCTAATAACATCTCCAATACATGACGTAAAATACATAACCACAAAGTGCTAGATGTAAAATACATCAGCCGCTCATCTCTGAGCTTAACTGTCAAAACTGAATTTAACTATCAAAACTGAACTTAACTGTCGAAACTGAATTTTGCTGTCGAAACTGAATGCACTAGCAAGGTGAGGCTACACGTCGGTCGACTGACTTTTTCATTTCTGGTCAGTCGATTTTGCAGCTGTTGGATACAAAATCAAGGGCCTGTGGTTCATCTTCAACCTCCACCCCCTTGAGCCGCCAGCCACCACCAGCCAGACAGCAGCCCCCCCGCCGCCCGCTGTCGGCGGTGCGCCGCCCCGCCCGCCTCGAAAACACTCCCCACCGCCGGTCCGCCGCTGCCCCGGCCATCCCTCTAGGCCCCCGTGCCGAGCTTTTTCTCCGGCGATCCCCACGCCACCGCCCCGCCAACGCCCCGCCACCGCCGGCGACCACCGCCCCCACCCTAAACCTTAAGATAGATAGTGGGGTACCTCTCTGGCGAG
>NC_041385.1:180207001-180209944 GCF_002162155.2 Triticum dicoccoides | reverse complement strand
TCGACTGACCCAAAAGTTGATTCAGTCGACTGAAGTGTAGCTAAATCGGAGCAGCATCGCAAGTAAGAGCAAGAGCGAGAGCAGCAGCGCGAGCAAGAGCAATAGCAAGAGCAGACCAGACAGGGGACCGAGAGGAAGAGCAGAGCAGCAGCGCAAGCGAGAGCTAAAGCAGCAGCAGCTCCTACTGATGTGGACGTCACCGCCGAGGGAGCGACGCCATGGAGGAAGTGGCCGGAGATGCCGCCGTGGATGGAGCCGCGCCGTGTCGGCTCGGGACCGAGCGCTGGCAGTACCATGAGATTGAATCAAGAAGAAAATGCGGCGATTAGTGTACAACCTCTTTGGTGGCGCCAATTAGGCCGCAGCTTCATCCGAGTAAACGGTGATGATGATGCTCTTCCGGTGGTGCAGATGAAGACGACGGTGTGGGAATGGAGGTGGTGCGAAGGAAGAGGGGAATGTCGGGGCAGCTCCTTGGAGGTGGAGGACGAGGTGGCTGAACCGGCGGGACGACGAGATCGACGATGGATCCTCATCCGGTACGGTGGATGAGGGACGTCGAGGTGTTGCTGTGGATGATGTCGTCAGGGAAGAGGCTCCGGCTGGGTGGCGGTCGGAGCAGGGTGTGGGATTTCATTGCGGGTTTTCGCGGCCTCGGTGTATGAATGGGTGGGCGGATGGGATGGCAGTGGGGAACCATGGCTTAGGGACGCGCTTGTCCGAAATGTGGGGTAAGTTACGAAAGCCCACCGATTTGAGGCGCTTCTTTCGGTTCAGGGGTACCACGGGCATTTCGCGTGTCGGGATTTCACAGGAGGTGGGAGTTTTTGCGCGTGTTGTAATTTCGAAATAGCAAGGAGCGGGTTGAGATGGAGGGAGTTGTCGGAGCACAACGAGACAAAGATATATCTTAAATATTTCGGGCTAACAAGGCGCGGGCTGAAATTTTCGGACAAGCCTAACGTGTACTGTACCAAATCAATGCACACTACAAATGTCATTCAAAACTTTGAATTCATGTTATGTTCAATTATAATATTTCGCTACGTGTATAATGCATGCAACCTACTACTCAAATGAACATTTTAGTGCATTCCAAACGTATATACTACCGCTTCAATATGAACTAAATTTCAATTCGTTTCTCTATTTGAATAAGATCTACAGTAATGATTGTTGTGAAGTCAAAGCATTTGAATTCGTTTCTCTGTTTTAATAAGATCTACAATCATCATTATTATCAAGTTAAACCATCGTTTGTGTATTATCTTCACAGCACACCACATGATTAGTCTCGAGTTACGTATGAACTATGTGTACTATATGAACTCGAACTCGATTTTTTGAATCCACTTTATTTTGATTTCAAATCACATTACATTTCTAGCTCTAGCTAGATCTTCATAATCTAAACCATGTCTCATATGTATAATGTGTTTATCACATTATGTATGGTGCCCCGCCCCCTACGCCTACAAGTATTTAGATGTGAGTTGCAAACACCACACATTACCACAAATTCAAATAAAATGTGAGAATGTTCGATATTTACTATTGTTTAGATTGTTCGATATTTAGTTGTAAGCTGCAAATGCCACACATTATCACAAATTCAAATAAAATGTGAGATTGTTTGATGTATAGTATGGTTTAGATTGTCCGGCATTTAGCTGTGAGTTGCAAACGCCATGCATTATCACATTATGGTATAACATGTGCACAGCATGTGTATCACAACTATATTCATGCATGCAATGTTTAAAACACTATGATCTCCTATTCAAATATATGAATCCGCTTTCATATCAAATTATGATCTTTGTTAGTCTCTTACACCCACACAATCCTCTAACATTTGTAGCTACCACTAACTTCCTCTCGTGCATGCACACGCCCTCCTCGCCCTCCCACTCCCTCGACATTCTATCCACCGGGCACATTCATTTTTTTTCTTTAGGTCGTTCTCCCAGAGTCTCCACAACTCTTTTTCGACACACACCGATCGATAAACCTCTCCAGCGATGCCTGCCTACAACATACACACACACCTTCAATCTCCTCCATTATGTGTCCTTGCCTCGTGTCTCTCATACGGTCACACACACGTGTAAACTCTCGCCCCTCTTTTCATCGATCTGACAACCACACACTCCTCCCCCTATCTAGCTAGTAGTTGGGCCTCTCACACCACCTCCTAGCTCCATTCTCTCTGTCTATCCGTCTCGCTGGGCCTTATTTGCCTCTAACAAATGGACGTACACCGACCGATCTCTCGCTATACATATAGCTAGCTAGGTCCTTATAACTCGTTTTTACCCACGCGTCGATCGATCTACCTCATTAGTTGTGTCTCTCCCTTCCTTCGACAAACAATAATTGATCTACCAATCTAGTTAGGTTTGCTTACCAAACACATGGTTCCCCTTCATCATCCATGGATGCGTCCCGACAGATCTATCACGCACAGGCACACACAGAAACACATCCCCATTCTTATTGATAACATTGCAGTTCCACCCTCAGTTTGTCTAGTAGGCCTCTCCCACCATCTTCGAGAAGCAACTCCATCACCCATCCAGCACTCTACCCCTCTCCCTCCCTCTCTCTCTCTCCTCTCTCTCTCTCTGTACCATCATATTTCCCGTCCTTCAGTTATGTATGGATGTCGACCGATCTCCCTCAAGACATAGCTGGGTCTCTCCTTCTCAACACATATACGAGTCGTTCTACCTCTATAGTTAGGTCTCTGCCTACCCCTCCCCCCACCCCCTCCCCCCCACACACACCGATACATCGAGCTCTCTAGTCATGTTTCCCTGCCACACACAAACTTGACATGTGCCCTCTAACGTTCCGGTAGGCCAGTCGCCCTATATCTTTGACTTGAACACACACACAATTTCGATGGCTCTCTTCATCGGTCTCGCACCCACCCACTTGATC
>NC_041385.1:180188259-180206622 GCF_002162155.2 Triticum dicoccoides | reverse complement strand
TCTCTCACACACACCCACGTAGGTGGGGGACATGCACGAAGAGAAGAGGTGCATGCACGGTGCACGTACTCCCGTCTCTTTCCCAACCACACCCGCGCGGGTACACGGTGGAGCTCATTTCTGTACGAAAAAGGCAGCCCATGTGGTAATTTGGCACGTGTACTGGTTGTCCACTTGGTGGAGGGAGGATCGTCTACCACGGGTGAACAAACAAATTGTGACTTGACGCGTTATGTTAAATTAAAAAAAGAGGCAAACCATGTGGGGCCTACCTTAGAGGCAAGGCTCTATACACTGGAGTACTTTTGATGTGTCCCATCAACTCGCAGAATGAGGAGAAGCTTCCTTAGTACGTCTTCTCCCCCGCCCACGGGCGCGGTGGCTCGCAGGATGAGGTGAAGCTTGCTCCGCCTTACGCCCGCTCCCTCGCCCATGCGCGCAGTGGCTCGCAGGACGAGGAGAAAAATTTACTACTCCCTCCGTTTACTCCTCATCCCTACTACCTTGGTTACAGAGATTATATCATATTGTTTGGAATATATATGTCCTTTAGTAGATTTTAATATGAACTACTAGTACATACTCCAAACACTAATGTATATAGACATATTTTAGAGTGTAGATTCACTCATTTTGCTCCGTATGTAGCACTCTCCCTCGCCCCTCGACCCTCGCCCACGTGGTGGACGTGCATCAATTAATTCAGTCTCATATAGCCAGAACGATATATACTGCACTACCATTATTGCTCGACTTCCCGAAGAGGTGAAGAGCCAATCACAAGGTTAATATTTTGGAGATGCCAAGCGCAAGGTTATAGGAGAACGAGTAGTAGGTGCCGCGTCATTTATAAATAAAGTTTTTTTCTTCAGTGGCACGTACGCAATATGATAGGTTCATATGGAGAAAAAAGGAAACCGCTCCACTATATACATAGTCAGGATGGGCCAGCCTACATGGTTGCTTGCTGGGGTTACTCTCTTCACACTCTCTCGCACAAAATGACTGTGGCCACATCTCTAACATCCCGGCAGATCACGTCCTCTTGGGGAAGGGGTGGATGCTTAGTGTAGATGCGGTGGCCATCGCCGACGGCGAAAGCCCACTGTCGGCACGTCTCGATCAGGGGTCCCCGCCGTTCTCTCTCACAAAGTCGGTGAGGTTGCCTTCATCCCTTGCTCACTGCCGCGACATGGGCAGTTGCCGCCTCCCGCCGCCCTCCTCAAGGTTGAGCTACGTCCCTCAGGTACAACTCCCTTTACAGCCGGCTTGCACCACTGCTCCAGCTGCCCACATCACTCCCTATGTATATTTCTCTACTTCTTTACCCCACACATACCTCTACTGGCTTCTATGTACTGTATTTGTGATGAATTTATGTCTCATCAACTAGTTCCAGTAATCTTATTCTAATCACGCTTCTTCAATTTCTTTGCCACAGGGATGCTCATCTCGATTTTGGTGAAACTGCACAAAATGATCCGATGGTCAAAAGGTTGCAAACTTCATTTATTAGGAAGCTCGAACATTGCCAACAAATTGAAGCCTGGTCAGGGTTCATGGTTCAAGGGCTAGGGACTGCATGGATTGTTTTTTTCTTTAGCTGCCTCTGTTCCAAAATAAGTGTCATCTTTAGTAGTAGTACAACTTTGTACTAAAGTTTGCACAAAGTTGAGACACTTATTTTGGAACGAAGGGAGTACATATTTGCTATGATCTGTCAATCATTGAGATGCAATAGCATGCATGTTAGTCTCCTTTGTATTTGATGAAATGTTGGAACAAGCAACCTTGGACACAAGATACATGTAACAGAAGGTGGAAGCTTCATAGCATTGTACAAATTTATCTCGCTGATAAATTATAGTACGTACTATACTAGTACTTCCTCCGTTCCTAAATATAAGTCTTTGTAGATATTTCACCATGAACCACATGCGGATGTATATAGATGCATTTTAAGTGTAGATTCATTCATTTTGTTCCATATGTAGCTCACCTAGTGGAATCTCCACAAAGACTTATCTACTAGTAATAGCTAGCCCCCACTACTAGGAATTCTCTATCCTCTCCTTGAGCCACATCATCAAAATTAATGTAGCCGTTAGATGAACTAAATTAGTCCATAATAGCCGTCTGATCTAGACGTTGAGAGGCTCCGCACTAAGCCACATGCAAGCATGCAGAAATACCGTGGCATGCATGTGAGTGGGTTTTAAATCACATCAACATGTCTGCATGCAAGCATGCACCGGTAGCATGCATGTAAGTGAGCTTTTAAGTCCCATTAACATGTCAAAAAGAAAAATATAATCCCATTATGCAGTAGGAGTTGGCTGATCTTTTTTCCTTACATGGGATGATCTAAATGATGATGGGAGTTTATTTAGTTTGGCTACCACATTTGTCATGCGGTTATAGAGTTTTTTTTAGTTCTATGAAATCGATAATTTTGCGCAGAGAGATATACGGCTATTCCGTGGCAACAGACTCATCTAGTAATATTTAGGAACGGAGGGAGTACTATGTAAAGAGTTAGGTGTCGCACGGTGATAGTGTGAGGTGGGCCATGTAATCACTGAGCCTGTGTGTTTTCACTGCTCTGGCACTCCTCCGCTGTAAGAATGGAGAAAATTGTAATCTAGTAGTAGTACCTCCTTTCGCCGAAAGCGTGGGACATCCAGTAGTCCTACCACCTCAGTAATAAAGACCAATGAGCTGTCAAATCACATAGACCCAGCAGTAAGTTGGACAGACGAAGCAGCCATCACTCTTGCGCCAGTGAGAGGTCACGTCCGCTCTGCCCGGGCATGAATGCGGCACCAATTCTTTGGAGCGGCGCTGACCGTTTCGAGCGGGAAGCGCGCGCGGGTGATGGAGGGGCTTTGGGTGGGCCAGGCTGGTCAAGAGCGGGCATGGCAGCTGTCCGCATGTCCCTACCGGATACTCCCGGAAATGAGAGGATGCACCGACTCTCGCGGCTAAAATCGTACACTACACACCATCTCTCTGTAGGAGTAGGTCGATCTGTCGCTCTTTCTAACACACACACGCACACGCACGCACCTTGGTCCCTTTGCACCTTCTAACGTGACTTATTACACCTAGACGGAGGGAGTAGTATGTATACGAGATACGGTGGCACACTGACTTAAGTCGAATACAACTTCCCAAAATTTGTATGCATGTTATAATTAGGATTCACTAAAAATAGTACGTGAGCGAACAGAGGGATCAATTGGACAGTGGTCCCGAGCAGTAGCGAGATGTGTGAGGTAAGATACACCGCTGGCGCTTTTAATTTTTCTTATTAATTTGTTTGTTTCACCCTCTGACTGGTGGGACCCAACGTACTACGTGGAGAGAGGTAAGGTGACTAAGGCTGCATTATTTCTGCACCACTGTGGACAGTCTTACTACCAAAGCCACATGACACAATTATGATTAAAATCCCAATGACTCCCACACACACAAAAAAACACGACATGCTTGTCACACGAATGCAGGAATGTATAAAAGGTTATTTTCCTCTCGTTGAACATAACGGGAGGGTTGTGTAGCTAGTTAGCCTATTCGCTCATCAAACTTGAGGTCTCAGGTTCGATAACTACACTTGAGCATAATTTGTGCCAGGAGGATTCTTTGACTAGTCAAAATGGATGGAGAAGAGCTATATGATCTCGTAGTGACCGTATAATCACCTCATCACGTATAAGCTACAGCCTCGGCACTTGTTTTCTAGGGTTTGCACGCTTCACACACTCTCTCCAGTATATATATACACGCTGGAGCCTCAACGCTTGTAGTTGCTCTCTTCACACTCTCTCGCCCTCTCCAGATCTAAACAAGACTTCAATGGCCTCTATCTCCCCTCATTGCTGCTCAAAGAGCCGACAGGATCCGTCCGCCGGTAAGGGAAGGAGGCTTAACGATGTCGCAGTCGGCAAGGGAGGGAATCCACTACCGGCGCAGTTGTTCACTTTCACCCAGCGGCGGCGCGGGAGGGCCTCCGACCCCTTCTTCTTCGCCGCCGTCCCGTCGCCCACCGAACCACGCCCCAATAACCTTAAGGTATAATTTACTTACTCCACATGCATTGCTCTAGCTGCATGTATACCATGAATCTACGACGTGGTTCAAAGAGGAAAGGAGTGGGGGAAAGTAGTGGGAAAAGTTGTATATAGCATGAATCTAGGACGTGGTTCAAAGAGGAAATGAAGGGGAAAGTTGTATAGCATGAATCTAGGACGTGGTTCAGAGAGGAAAGGAATGGGGAAAAGTATTGGGGAAAGTTGTATCGCATAAATCTAGGATGTGGTTCAAAGAGGAAAGGAAGGGGCGAAAGTACTAGTTCAAAAAGGAAAGGAAGGGACAAGGCTGTAGAGTTTGAGCAGGACTAGATTTGTTGCGCTCACATAGGGAAAGGTGTCTAAAGATAACAAAACTGGGACCAACACAAATATGCTCCTTGGTTGTTTGTTCTTTGTTGCAACAGACTGTGCATGACCATAGTACATCGGTAGATGCACATGGTGCTGGTGCATCCACTGTCCCGTGCAACTCATTAGTTGTTAATCTAAGGCCCTGTTTGGTTAAAAACTCCCTAGTCCCTACCTGCTTGGTTCCAGGGACTAAACATGGACTAGGGGTTATTAAATGACATGCTAAAAGACCATGTTACCCCTAGTAATGAACTAATAGAGACAAGGTGCGATGCGTGGCATGGGCAACTATTGGAAAAAGTCCCAAAAAGACTCCCTCGGGGTCTTCTTTCTTTAGCCCCAAATGCCCACTTTTAGTCCCTAAAAGTCCCTCCTGTTTGGTCTAGATGGGACTGACACGGAGTTTTTTTAGTCCCTACACCAAAATGTCCCTGTAAACAAACACCCTCTAATAATGCCGCTGGAAAATTGATGCAATGCCACAGTTAAAAGCAAATTACATGTTTAACGAATTTTATTGTTAATATAATCTCTATGTTAATATTAATCGATGCCACCGTTTGAGAAATGCTACTGTCTTGCTTTCTTTTCCATTTAGATAAGGTAGATGCATCTTTTTGTTGGCTGCTGTGTCATCCACCATTATTGACCACTAATTGTTTCCTTTGCACCTCTGTGTAAACAGGGTTATCTACTTCACCTTGTTGCCATTGTGACCTTTTGTTGCACTGCACAAAGCACTTTTGTTTTAAGAGTGTTTTGTGCAGTTCAACCAAAATGTCACACCGACAATGTTGCTTGATTGCTTGATATTAGTGGAACTGCACAAGAGGAGATCTTACTTCCTATCCGTGTTGGCAAATTTGGTTCTGATCTTCTTCTTGTGAGTTGTTTGAATTACGCATCATGAGAGGTTAGTACTAGCCTTCTTTCACATGATTCTCCAGTGTGCTTTCATATGTTGTGCTACTTGTACGATAATGTTGCTTGATTTTAGTGAACTGCACAAATGGAGACAAGACTTCCAATCTGTATGTGCACCGTAATATCCCATTGAGATAAGATAAGGATATTTCACAACTGTTGGCCTGTATTTTGCCACTTTCATCAGAAAATTAAGTTTAGTACTATACTTCTGCTCCCTAATTGACATGCCAAATCTTACATTGAAGGCGAAGCTTGTATGTTATTGAACCAACTGATGAAGGGGAAGAACAAGCGGAAGAAAAACAAAAATCAACTCCTGGTGCTGTAATGAAGCACTGGAACTGTGATGACACAAGTGATGATATAGTGTTGCATCTTAATTTATTGCTATGGCTGGAACGAGCAATTGTTTTGCCACTGATTTGATGCCACTCTTAATGTAATACATAATTATCTCTACTTGTGCAAACAGGGATCTTCTTTGAAGATACCATATATTTTAGTGGAACTGCACAAGAAGATGTTGGAAACATTAAACTAATTGAGGAGTATATAGTAAGCATGGCCACCACCGTAGATAGCAATAGATGGTTCCGGAGAAGTGCTTCATCTGTATGCTCTACACAATAAGCCTCCTGACAAAGGTTGGTACTCGCCCACTGATTTCGTCCATATAATTGAGCGTTGTCATCTCTATTGGTGCTGTGCTACTGTTTAGATACTGCCATGAAAAAGTGGTATTGTCCTTGAGAAGTGCTTCATCTGTGCTGTTTTAAATATTTGCTTTCCTTTTTTCGAGCAAACAGGGATGCTAGCATTTAGTACTCCTCTTGTCTTTGCACAACAGGGTCATCTTCCTCTGAAGAAGAATATGGAGTACGTGAAGTGGCTAGTTCCGATTATGCCAGGATGAAGAAGCCCTGTCTATCTTCTCATCAGAAGGAGCAGTTGAAGGATGGTTACATTACTCCCCACAAGACCAAACTAACTTCAGCTCAGAAGGACTGACAAGTCTCCATTTTTTGCTGTGATGCGCGAGTACAATGTTGTTCTAGGATTCTTTCTGGTGAGTTCCATTTTTCTAAAAGTGTCCTCTACATGGACCATGTAGGTGCCTGTTGAAACTGTCAATTCATAGTACAGTCTGCTTTATGCTAATCGCTTTTTTGTATTTGTGCAAACAGGGGTGCTCAGCTTGATTTCAATGGGAACTGCACAAAATGTTCATGAATACATTGAATCATTCATTTCCACCACAAGAAAGGAGGTGCCGATAAGTTCAAGGCGTTGCAACATATAAGGGCGAAATCATACAAGCTACGCACGAATTTGGTTGATTTTGGTGGAACTGCACAAAAAGAACAGCTGGTTTATTTAGCACGAGGTGCCATGTCAATGTCCGAACTGATGGCAAACCCTGCCCATTCCACAATCATAGGCATTTGTTGGAATGGGACAACCTTGTCAAATTTCGCTCATTGATTATAGCAAGACATGCGTTTGATATTTTCGAATGGGACGCCCTTTGCTGTCAGCAGCGTCGATCAATTTTTTCTTTATTCTTTAGTTGTGAAGTAAATATTGCCTCTGACATGTGAGTCGCTGAGATGCATAATCATCGATTGTTTTGAATGTTCTCTATGAATTGCCAGCCCTGTGTGTTTGATTGCAATGTACAGAAACGCTAAAAAGCTGCTCAAACTCTTTGTACTCCATTTATTCCTTTTTACTTCGCACATTGTGAAAGTGCATACTTTTTTGTATAAGATTGGTCAAAGTAGAGATACTTTGACTGCAGACAAAACTTGTATGTAGACTAGAAAGGACCGGAGGGAGTACATGTGAAACTGCTACAAACGAGGTGATCACCCTGGGAATAATGCTAGTACGTATTGTTTTGCATGTTCATCCAATGCCAGTGATACAGGAATTCGAACTAATCGAAATAAATTCATTCATACACGGTCGGATTTCATATAAACATGTTGGATTTCATTACATTTCATACATTCTTCAACTAAAAAGGGGTGCGCTGGAGGTATAATTAATTAACCGAAGCTACCCACCTGTGTGCCCCTGAGCCGAACAGAAGCTTCAGTGACTTAACTGCAGGTGCAGTTGCGTAACTGACATGTGGCCTGTTGGGCTCACGTGTCAGTCAGCCAACTGCACCAGCAGTTAAGTAGAAGCAGTGTTCTTCTCGAGTGCAGCTCTCCGACTCCACATCGCCGCCAAGAAGCTAACCAGCCGTCAATGGTCAACGCGCCTAGCTTGGCTTCAACCAGAGGGTAGAAGCGGTGGCCTTACTTGGACCCGAGCGGCGTCGACCTACCGTGTTCTACTCTTCCTCGTTTTCTGTGTGGCGCGGCCTCGTTAGCAGCGGGGCGGGGCCTCGGTGGAGCCGGCGATGTCCTCTGTCTTGTTGCCGGCGGGCGGCGCCTCGACGGAGCGGTGGAAATCCTCCCCCACGTTGCCGGCAGGGTGGGGCCTCGGCTGACCCGGCGATGTCCTCTGCCTCGTTGTTGGCGGGGTGGGGCCTTGGCGGAGCCGGCGGTATCCTCTGCCTCGTTGTTGGCGCCGCGGGGCCTCGGCGGAGCAGGGCCTCATCAACGCCAGCGGAGCGGGGACTCGTTGGAGCCGGCATTGTCCTCCGCCTCGTCCTCGGTCTCGCCAAACAGCGCCTCGCCCGCTTCATTGCCCTCTTTGCTAGCCTCTTTGTAGGCGGCCGCAGCCTCCGCCACCCACATGCGGTACCGCCAGCGCTCGAGGCAGCCCTTGCGGGTGGAGGGTGATACGTCTCCGTCGTATCTATAATTTTTTATTGTTCCATGCCAATATTCTACAACTTTCATATACTTTTGGCAACTTTTTATACTATTTTTTGGGACTAACATATTGATCCAGTGCCCAGTGCCAGTTCCTGTCTGTTGCATGTTTTATGTTTCGCAGAAACCCCATATCAAACGGACTCCAAACGGGATAAAAACGGACGGAGAATTATTTTGGAATATTTGTGATTTTTGGGAGGAAGAATCAACGCGAAACGGTGCCCGAGGTGGCCACGAGAGTGGCCCACGCCACCACTCCAGGGGGGCGCCCTACCCTCTCATGGACCACCCGTAAGGCGGTTGATGCCCTTCTTTGGCCGCAGGAAAGCTAATTTTTGGAAAGCGATCTGGGCGAAGGTTTCAATACAATCGGAGTTACGGATCTCCAGATATAAAGGAAACGGTGCCAGGGCAGAATTCCAGAACGCAGAAACAGAGAGATAGATCCAATCACGGAGGGGCTTTCGCCCCTCCCACACCATGGGAGCCAAGGACCAGAGGGGAAACCCTTCTCCCATCTAGGGAGGAGGTCAAGGAAGAAGAAGAAGAAGGGGGGCTCTCTCCCCCTTGCTTCCGATGGCGCTGGAACACCGCCGGGGGCCATCATCATCACCGCGATCTTCACCAACACCTCCGCCATCTTCACCAGCATCTCCATCACCTTTCCCCATATATATTCAGCAGTCCACTCTCCCGCAACCCGATGTACCCTGTACTTGAACATGGTGCTTTATGCTTCATATTATTTTCCAATGATGTGTTGCCATCCTATGATGTCTGGGTAGATTTTTGTTGTCCTATCGGTGATTGATGAATTGCTATGATTGGTTTGAGTTGCATGTTTTATTATTGGTGCTGTCCTATTGTGCCCTCTGTGTCGCTCAAGCGTGAGGGATTCCCGCTGTAGGGTTTGCAATATGTTTATGATTTTCTTATAGTGGGTTGCGTGAGTGACTGAAACACAAACCCGAGTAAGTAGATTGTTGTGTATGGATAAAGGGGACTTGATACTTTAATGCTATGGTTGGGTTTTACCTTAATGATCTTTAGTAGTTTCGGATGCTTGCTAGAGTTCCAACCATAAGTGCATATGATCCAAGTAGAGAAAGTATGTTAGCTTATGCCTCTCCCTCAAATAGAATTGCAATAGTGATTACCGGTCTAGTAACATAGTCAATTGCTTAGGGAAAATTCCACAACTCCTACCACCACTTTTTTCCACTCGGTGTATTTACTTTATTGCATCTTTATTTAAACAACCCCTACTTTTTATCTATGTGTTTTGATGAATCTATATATTTGTATTAGTGTATTAAGCCATGGAAAAGCTATATTACAGTAGACACAATGCAAAAACAAAATATGAATTGGTTTGCAACAGTACTTAGAGTGGTGATTTGCTTTATTATACTAACGGATCTTACCGAGTTTTCTGTTGAAGTTTTGTGTGGATGTAGTGTCTAATCGAGGATGTCTCGATATGAGGAAAAGGAAGAGAGGCAAGAGCTCAAGCTTGGGGATGCCCTAGGCACCCCAAGTAAATATTCAAGGAGACTCAAGCGTCTAAGCTTGGGGATGCCCCGGAAGGCATCCCCTCTTTCTTCAACAAGTATCGGTATGTTTTCGAATTTATTTCGTTCATGCATTATGTGCAAGTCTTGGAGCGTCTTTTCCATTTAGTTTTGTCTTTTCTTTTATGCACCATGCTGGTATGAGATAGTCCTTGGTTGATTTATAGAATGCTCATTGCACTTCACTTAAATCTTTTGAGTATGGCTTTAAAGAATGCTTCATGTGCTTCACTTATATCATATGAAGTTTGGATTGCCTGTTTTTCTTCACATAGAAAACCGCCATTTGTAGAATGCTCTTTTGCTTCATTTATATTTGTTAGAGCGTGGGCATATCTTTTGTAGAAAGAATTAAACTCTCTTGCTTCACTTATATCTATTTAGAGAGATGATAGGAAATGGTCATTCACATGGTTAGTCATAAAATCCTACATAAACTTGTAGATCGCTGAATATGATATGTTTGATTCCTTGCAATAGTTTTGCGATATAAAGGCGGTGATATTAGAGTCATGTTAGTGGGTGGTTGTGGATTAGTAGAAATACTTGTGTTGAGGTTTGTGATTCCCGTAGCATGCACGTATGGTGAACCGCTTTGTGATGAAGTTGCAGCACAATTTTATTTATTGATTGTCTTCCTTATGAGTGGCGGTCGGGGATGAGCGGTGGTCTTTTCCTACCAATCTATCCCCCTAGGAGCATGCGCGTAGTACTTTGTTTTCAATGGCTTGTAGATTTTTGCAATAAGTATATGAGTTCTTTATGACTAATGTTGAGTCCATGGATTATACGCACTCTCACCCTTCCATCATTGCTAGCCTCTTCGGTATCGTGCATTGCCCTTTCTCACCTTGAGAGTTGGTGCAAACTTCGCCGGTGCATCCAAACCCCATGATATGATACGCTCCGTCACACATAAGCCTCCTTATATCTTCCTCAAAACAGCCACCATACCTACCTATCATGGCATTTCCATAGCCATTCTGAGATATATTGCCATGCAACTTCCATCATCATCATATACATGACTTGAGCATTCATTGTCATATTGCTTTGCATGATTGTAAGATAGCTAGCATGATGTTTTCATGGCTTGTTCGTTTTTTATGTCATTGCTACGCTAGATCATTGCACATCCTGGTACACCGCCAGAGGCATTCATATAGAGTCATATCTTTGTTGTAGATATCGAGTTGTAATATTGAGTTGTAAGTAAATAAAAGTGTGATGACCATCATTATTAGAGCATTGCCCCAGTGAGGAAAGGATGATGGATACTATGATTCCCCCACAAGTCGGGATGAGACTCCGGACTTTATGAAAAATAAAAGAGGCCAAAGAAGCCCAAATAAAAAAAGAGTCCAAAGAAGCCCACCAAAAAGAAAAAAAAAGAGAAAAAAATGAGAGAAAAAGAGAGAAGGGGCAATGTTACTATCCTTTTACCACACTTGTGCTTCAGAGTAGCACCATGTTCTTCATAGAGAGATTCTCCTATGCTTTAACTTTCATATACTAGTGGGAATTTTCATTATAGAACGTGGCTTGTATATTCCAATGATGGGCTTCCTCAAATGCCCGAGGTCTTCATGAGCAAGCAAGTTGGATGCACACCCACTTAGTTTTCAGTTTGGGCTTTCATACACTTATAGCTCTAGTGCATCCGTTGCATGGCAATCCCTACTCACTCACATTGATATCAATTGATGGGCATCTCCATAGCCCATTGATTAGCCGCATCGATGTGAGACTTTCTCCCTTTTTGTCTTCTCCTCATAACATCCACCATCATATTCTATTCCACATATAGTGCTATATCCATGGCTCACGCTCATGTATTGCATGAAAGTTTGAGATTATTAAAGTATGAAACAATTGCTTGGCTTGTCATCGGGGTAGTGCATGATTAAATACATTGTGTGATGAAGATAGAGCAACAGCCAGAATATATGATTTTGTAGGGATAACTTTCTTTGGCCATGTTGTTTTGAAAAGACATGATTGCTTTATTAGTACGCTCGAAGTATTATTGTTTTTATGTCAAATGATACACTATTGCTTTGAATCACTCATGTCTTAATATTCATGCCATGATTAGACATATGATCAAGATTATGCTAGGTAGCATTCCACATAAAAAATTATCTTTTTTTATCATTTACCTACTTGAGGACGAGCAGGAATTAAGCTTGGGGATGCTGATACGTCTCCGTCGTATCTATAATTTTTGGGACAATTGCATTTTTACCCCTAGTTGGTTCCTACCCACAGGTTTTGCCCTTACTTTTCAAGCTTGCTCAGTTTTGCCCTTACTTTTTCCATCGAGGTCCCTCGAATGCCCTTTGACCGTTTGACCAAAACTTTGAAAATTCATAACTAATTCATATGAACTAAGAAAAATGCAAATAAGATATCAATATGTTCAGATAAACATGACCTTTATGGGCATATCGTTTGCATTCAGGACAAAAGCATCATTTAAACTACCAAAGGTAATTAATGTTATTAACATTATTAAAAATAAATAGGTATAAACAATATTTTTTCATGAATAAAAATTACATGCAAATGTAGGTGATGTTTTCTGAACATCCTGATAACTTATTTGCATTTTTCTGAGTTTGTATCAACCTGTTATGAATGTTCTAACGACTTTGACCATTATTTGGAAACTTCATAACAAGTTGATACGAACTCGAGAAAATGCAAATAAGGTATCAGGATGTTCGGAAAACATCACCTACATTTGCATATAATTTTTATTGACAAAAAAATATATTGTTTATACCTATTTATTTTTAATAATGTTAATAACATTAATTACCTCGGGTAGTTCAAACGATGCTTTTGTCCTGAATGCAAATGATATGCCCATAAAAGGTAATGTTTATCTGAACATTTTGATATCTTATTTGCATTTTTCTGAGTTCATATGAATTAGTTATGAATTTTCAAAATTTTGGTCAAACGGTCAAAGGGCATTCGAGTGATCTCAACGAAAAAACTAAGGGCAAAACTGAGCAAGCTCGAAAAGTAAGGGCGAAACCCGTGGGTAGGAACCAACTAGGGGTAAAAATGCAATTTTCCCATAATATTTTGTTGTTCCATGCCAATATTCTACAACTTTCATATACTTTTGGCAACTTTTTATACTATTTTTTGGGACTAACATATTGATCCAGTGCCCAGTGCCAGTTCCTGTCTGTTGCATGTTTTATGTTTCGCATAAACCCCATATCAAACGGAGTCCAAACGGGATAAAAACGAACGGAGAATTATTTTGGAATATTTGTGATTTTTGGGAGGAAGAATCAACGCGAAACGGTGCCCGAGGTGGCCACGAGAGTGGCCCACGCCACCACTCCAGGGGGGCGCCCTACCCTCTCATGGACCACCCGTAAGGCGGTTGATGCCCTTCTTTGGCCGCAGGAAAGCTAATTTTTGGAAAGCGATCTGGGCGAAGGTTTCAATACAATCGGAGTTACGGATCTCCAGATATAAAGGAAACGGTGCCAATGCAGAATTCCAGAACGTAGAAACAGAGAAATAGATCCAATCTCAGAGGGGCTCTCGCCCCTCCCACGCCATGGGAGCTAAGGACCAGAGGGGGAAACCCTTCTCCCATCTAGGGAGGAGGTCAAGGAAGAAGAAGAAGAAGGGGGGCTCTCTCCCCCTTGCTTCCGGTGGCACCGGAACGCCGCCGGGGGCCATCATCATCACCGCGATCTTCACCAACACCTCCGCCATCTTCACCAGCATCTCCGTCACCTTTCCCCATATATATTCAGCAGTCCACTCTCCCGCAACCCGTTGTACCCTGTACTTGAACATGGTGCTTTATGCTTCATATTATTTTCCAATGATGTGTTGCCATCCTATGATGTCTGAGTAGAATTTCGTTGTCCTATCGGTGATTGATGAATTGCTATGATTGGTTTGAGTTGCATGTTTTATAATTGGTGCTTTCCTATTGTGCCCTCCGTGTCGCTCAAGCGTGAGGGATTCCCGCTGTAGGGTTTGCAATATGTTTATGACTTTCTTATAGTGGGTTGCGTGAGTGACTGAAACACAAACCCGAGTAAGTAGATTGTTGCGTATGGATAAAGGGGACTTGATACTTTAATACTATGGTTGGGTTTTACCTTAATGATCTTTAGTAGTTGGGGATGCTTGCTAGAGTTCCAACCATAAGTGCATATGATCCAAGTAGAGAAAGTATGTTAGCTTATGCCTCTCCCTCAAATAGAATTGCAATAGTGATTACCGGTCTAGTAACATAGTCAATTGCTTAGGGACAATTCCACAACTCCTACCACTTTTCCACACTCGCTATATTTACTTTATTGCATCTTTATTTAAACAGCCCCTACTTTTTATTTATGTGTTATTTATTATCTTGCAAACCTATCCAACACACCTACAAAGTACTTCTAGTTTCATACTTGTTCTAGGTAAAGCGAACGTCAAGCGTGCGTAGAGTCGTATCAGTGGCCGATAGGACTTGAGAGAGTATTTGTTCTACCTTTAGCTCCTCGTTGGATTCGACACTCTTACTTATCGAAAGAGGCTACAACTATCCCGTATACTTGCGGGTCATCAGAGCGGTACGAGTCGAGCAGCGCCTCCTGCTCCGCCCGCTCCGCGACGATCTGCTCCTCCGCCTGCAGGTGCTCCTGGAGGAGATGGTGGTTGTAGGCGGCGTCGGCCTGCGCCTCCCGGAACTGCTCCTCACGCATCTTCCTCACAGTGTCCATATATTGGGCACGGGCCTCACCGATGGTCATGGTGCAATGCACCGGCGAGGATGGCGCGGAGGAGGAGGTTGGCGCTGGATCGTCGACTACCATGTTCTCCATTGGGATGTCGTCGTCATCCAGCTGCCTGCCGGCCAGCCGGTCGACAGCACTGGCTGCTATCTCCTTGTGGTCCGTCATCCGCCCATCCCGAAGAGTGCTGGAGCGCGAGGAAGCCATGGTGGGCAGTAGTGGTGTGGACAGGAGAAAGGGAATGGATGTGGATGACTGCGGCTATAGCCGACGCAATAGTTTATATAGAAATGGTGGGCGGCGGAGGGACGGACGTGTGGCGCCGGAGTAGCCGCCTCGGCAACCGCGTATCATTAATGTGGGCGGCAGATGGACGAACGGACGACACTTGTGTCATTTGAAGGCGGAGCAATCGCGTGCACCGGGAAGCGGGGCGGGCGGCGCTGACTGTTTCGGGCGGAAAGCGCGCGCGGGCGAGGAGATGACTTTACTTGGAGAGGATGACAATGGGGACCCACCAGGGCCATAGCCTCACGTACGCAAGTGCCTCCTTATTATATATATATAACTATAATTTATTTTGCTTCCTCCTGGTTTCCTGACATCACGGTCCCACACCATTTTCAACCTATGTACTCCCTCCTTTCCGGTTTATAGGGCTTATCTCAAAATTTTAGTTTTCCCATTTTATAAGGCTCAATTTGGTTGTTTTCCATCACATGTTCAGATTCCAAGGTGCATTAAATAATTGCATGCAAGTATTAAGAGAAAATTGACCAATGCATGTACTTTATGCATGCATGCATTGCAATTAATGCATCGATAAACATAATTTTTTGAGGATAACAAGAGCATTAATTAGGTGCTTTTGCAAAACTACAAAAAGTATTCCACCACTCACCATCTACCTTGATTGGTGAGATTTTTGAATTGAGCACTATAAACCGGAAAGGAGGGAGTAATTAATAAACGAGAGAATTGCACAAGAAGCGGCCGACAGCTGGGACCAAGCAGCTCGAGCAGTATTTGTGTTTTTGAGGTGTGAGCACTGCAGAGTTTTTCAATGTTTAGCCCAGATATTAATTTTTCTCCTCTGAACAACAACATAAACATCACTTTAGGTATTAACTGGGCGGGCTGTGGCCCGTCTAGCCCAGGCCAGATATCCAGCACAGATATTATTATTTTTTCAAGCTGAAAATGGCTAGCCCAGCTATACTTTTTTTAGGAATACCCAGGCAAGGTCAAGTTGTTAATCTCTGCCCCGCTGGGCTGCAAATCTTTCCTAGGAGGGATGCATTAGGCTTAACAAGAAAATGGGCTTTAAGAAATAATAAATGGGATGTAATTATAAAAACTGGGCAGTAAGTATAAAAAAATGCACCAAACACGTAATTACTTTATAAAATATTATTTTCGGGTATTGAAAATTTTAATTTCATTAATTGTTGCGAGCGCAATGTTTAATTGGATTTTTACGTAATATAAATTTATATTGAAATTGTATTTAATCTGACTAGAAATTTTGGGATAAAAATATTTCGGATCCCATCAAAATGTGGGAAATTTTATTGAATTCTGTTTTGAACGGTTGGTTGAAATGGGCTGTACTTTTAACAAACTGTAAATGGGCTATAGTAAATTCCATTAGAATTCAAAAATGGGCTACACATTCTTACAAATCTCAAATGGGCTATAAGTTCTCCGCCACACACTTCTGGCCTTACTAAGTTGACACGTCCCCTAAAAAAACAGAGTTGACGCGTATGCAAGGCTTTGTCAACTTATAGCCAACACTCAGTTCTAGCAGCAAAGGTCGTTGGATGTCCATCCAACGGATGCCGTGCTTCTTCTTCAATCTCGGATATTCTAGCTTCACCCACCCAAAAAATGATTCCTCCCCCTGACATCTGGGGTGCACCGTTTTGGAAGCTGACCCGTGGGCCTACTAAGTTGACGTACCAAGGGCTTTATCAACTTAGTCAACTTAGTCAACTTAGTCAACTTAGTCAATATAAACGATTCCCGTGGCTGGCTGTGCTACCGCGGAGGCCTCATCCCCCCTACTACTTCCACAGCTGGCCAGGCCATCCCTCCACTCACCCACACCCCTTGTTATTCTATGGTGATGGTAGCGCAGCCAAACCAATGAACCCTCGTACTCCTCTCCGCGTGTGCATCCACTGCCGCGTCTTCCCCGGCTCCGCGTCGTCCCCTTCGTAGGCCTCGCCGTCGTTCACTGTCGTGGTGCTCTCAGCGCGGCGTGGTCAACGTGGTCAAGGAACAACTTCCATCGAACGTGGACTGTACGTGGGAAGGCTGACATCTGGGTCCAGGCAGCCGCAAGGAAGTGCCTCCTTATTACGCGCAAAATAATTATTCCTCCACCCTGAGAGCGAGGACCCACCGCACGGGCCACCATATTTCATGAAAAAATGATTCCCCCCTCACTGCTGGGACCCACCAGCTACATCTTCGCACGCAAGGAAGTGCGTCCAAAAAAATGATTCACCCCCCTGACTGCTGGGACCCACCAGCTACAGCTTCGCACGCAAGGAAGTGCATCTGAAAAAAAAACGATTCGCCCCCCTGACTGCTGGGACCCACCAGCTACACCTTCGCACGCAAGGAAGTGCGTCCGGGCAAAAAAAACAATTCGCCCCCCTAACTGCTGGGACCCAGCAGCTACACCTTCGCACGCAAGGAAGTGCGTCCGAGCAAAAAAACCACAAAATGATTCGCCCCCCTGACTGCTGGGACCCACCAGCTACATCTTCGCACACAAGGAATTGCCTGACAGTCGGGACTCACCTGGTTGAAGCATACGTAGCGTTGTCATTCTGGTCGCGAACGTGTACGTACATATATATTGGTAGATGTAGAGGCACGCACGTGTCTTAGTAGAGGCGCGCACGTAGCATGTACACGTACGTATAGCGGCCAGTGCGCAAGAAAGAAAATACGGCCACGTATGTGTACATACGGGCGGGGTCTCAAACGCCTACTCGCGCATACGTACGGCCAGGGCTCGTGTACATGGCTGGGTCGGAACGGAGAAACAGCATCGTTGTCGTGTTCATGGGGAGGCAACGGAATGCGTAGTGTTCATGGGGAGGCAACGGAATGCGTCGTGTTCATGGGGAGGCAACAGAATGCGTCGTGTTCATCAGGAGGCAACAGAACGCGTGGGAGCCACCCGGCTGGGTCAGAACGGAATGCATCGTCGTGTTCATCGGGAGGGCTTGGACGAAATAGGCGATGGAAACGAGGCCTGGCGTACAACAGAACGGAGGAAACGGCGTTGTGTTCGACCGGCCACGTTCGAAACGGGATCCTATTCATCGGGAGGGGTCTGGCGTACCGCAAAATGGAGGAAATGGACCTCCTACAGTCGAAACGGGGGTCCTGTTGATCGGGAGGGGTGTGGCGTACCGCAGAACGACGTTGGAGCACTACGGTCGAAACGGGGGTCCTGTTCATCAGGAGGGGTGTGGCGTACCGCAAAACGGACGAAACGGACTTGTGTTGGAGCGCTACGGTCGAAACGAGGGTCATGTTCATCGGGAGGGGTGTGGCGTACCGCAAAACGGAACTCCACGAGATACTGTTCATCTCCACCGTCGACCTCCTCCAGCCTCCACGGGCTACCGTCAACCTCCTCCAGCCTCCACGGGCTCCTGTTCATCCATCCTCCACCGCGCGCTACTCCACCGGCTACTGTTCAACCACCCCTCCACGGGCAACCCTCCACCGTCTATTGTTCATTCAGCCCTCCACACCACGGGGTCATGTTCATCCAGAGGCAACTCCACTGCTCACTGTTCATCCAACC
>NC_041385.1:180027868-180188042 GCF_002162155.2 Triticum dicoccoides | reverse complement strand
CAGTCCATCCAGAGAGGCAGCATCGATCGGCTTTAGTTAGCAGCAGTAGCGAAGGAATCGCTCGATCGGGTTCAGTTAACAGCCATCGATCGATCACTCGGGTTCAGTAACGCGTAGCCTGCAGTGCAATCGCTCGGGTTCAGTTAGAGCCCAACGCCCTCGCTCAGGTTCAGTTAGAGCCAATGCCTCGCACACACACGCGTACGTGTAAGAGAGAAATGCGCATCGCTCGGCCCCCGACCTCCCACCATAACAGGGAACTCCCCGAAATTTTCCTCACCCTCGCTTCTACCACGGTTTTTTCCGTCATGGACGGCCCAAAGAATGTCATGCAGTTGCGTCTCTGGCCCGCCCAGGACGAAAAGCCCATTTTCTGTCATGATTATTTGTCATAGAAGTAGGAGCCCACCACATCTATGATGATACCAGGTTTTGTCACAATTATCGTCATAGAAGTGTCATATGTATGACAGAAAAAAATTTCAGTCGGCCCAAAATGTCACGGATGTGTCTTTTTTTTGTAGTGGTGGAAGGCAAGCTTGGCAATCCGGATATGTAGATCTCCTTCTTTGTAACCGACTCTGTGTAACCCTAGCCCCCTACGGTGTCTATATAAACCGGAGGGTTTAGTCCGTAGGACAAGAACAATCATAATCATAGGCTAGCTTCTAGGGTTTAGCCTCTACGATCTCGTGGTAGATCAACTCTTGTAATACTCATATCATCAAGATCAATCAAGCAGGAAGTAGGGTATTACCTCCATCGAGAGGGCCCGAACCTGGGTAAACATTGTGTCCCCCGCCTCCTGTTACCATTAGCCTTAGACGCACAGTTCGAGACCCCCTACCCGAGATCCGCCAGTTTTAACACCGACATTGGTGCTTTCATTGAGAGTTCCACTATGCTATCACGATAAGGCTTGATGGCTCCTTCAATCAGCTATAAAAACGCAGTCCAGGGTGAGGTTTTCCTCCCCGGACAGATCTTCATATTCGGCGGCTTCATACTGCGGGCCAACTCGCTTGGCCGCCTGGAGCAGATCAATAGCTACGCCCCTGGCCATTAGATCAGGTTTGGAAGCTTGAACTACACTGCCGACATCCGCGGAGACTTGATCTTTGACGGATTCGAGCCCATGTCAGGTGCGCCGAACAGTCATGACGAGCATGCCTTAGATCTGCCATCAGACGGTGTTCGGGAGATCACACTCGCGGCTGCCCAACCCTTAATCCGGAGCAGATCGTGCCATCTGGGGACGGGTGGATGGACCCCGCCATGGAGGCCGCATACTCATCGGTGACAGAGCCGAATATAGACTTCGCCTCTGACGAGGCCTGTGTCATCGGATCCTCGGACTCGTCTCCGGCCATAGGCTCCAAATCACGTGCATCCGTGCCTATCGAATCTGATTGGGAACCGATCATGGAGTTTACCTCCGCGGATATCTTTCAGCACTCACCTAAATTCATTAAAGTCTCTCTCCATGTCATGAGACTCCTGGCCGAACTATGTCCGGCTTGAATGGGAAGCGGGCAACGAAGAAATTCGTTCCCCATTGATACGTCTCCCACGTTTATATAATTTATGAAGCATTCATGCTATTTTATTATCTGTTTTGAATGATTACGAGCTTTATTATACACTTTTATATTAATTTTGGGACTAACCTATTAACCGGAGGCCCAGCCCATATTGTTGTTTTATTGCCTATTTCTGTGTTTCGAAGAAAAGGAATATCAAATGGAGTCCAAACGGAATGAAACCTTCGAGAGCGTGATTTTTGGAACGAACATGATTCGGGAGACTTGGAGTACAAGCCAGGGAAGCTTTGAGGAGGCCAGGAGATAGGAGGGCGCGCCCACCCCCTGGGTGCGCCCCCTATCTCATGGGCCCCTCGAGGCTCCCCCGACCGATTTCTTTCGCCTATATATTCCCATGTACCCTTAAAACATCGAAGAACAAGATAAATCGGGAGTTCCACCACCGCAAGCCTCTGTAGCCACCAAAATCCTCTCGGGAGCCCATTCCGGCACCCTGCCGGAGGGGGTATCCCTCACCGGTGGCCATCTTCATCATCCCGGCGCTCTCCATGACGAGGAGGGAGTAGTTCACCCTCGGGGCTGAGGGTATGTACCAGTAGCTATGTGTTTGATCTCTCTCTCTCTCTCTTGTGTTCTCTCTATGGCACGATCCTTATGTCTCGCGAGCTTTGCTATTATAGTTGGATCTTATGATGTTTCTCCCCCTCTACTCTCTTGTGATGAATTGAGTTTTCCTCTTGAAGTTATCTTATCGGATTGAGTCTTTAAGGATTTGAGAACACTTGATGTATGTCTTGCCGTGTTTATCCGTGGTGACAATGGGATATCACGTGATCCACTTGATGTATGTTTTGGTGATCAACTTGCGGGTTCCGCCCATGAACCTATGCATAGGGGTTGGCACATGTTTTCGTCTTGACTCTCCGGTAGCAACTTTGGGGCACTCTTTGAAGTACTTTGTGTTGGTTGAATAGATGAATCTGAGATTGTGTGATGCATATCGTATAATCATACCCACGGATACTTGAGGTGACAATGGAGTATCTAGGTGACATTAGGGTCTTGGTTGATTTGTGTCTTAAGGTGTTATTCTAGTACGAACTCTTGAATAGATCGATCCGAAAGAATAACTTTGAGGTGGTTTCGTACCCTACCATAATCTCTTCGTTTGTTCTCCACTATTAGTGGCTTTGGAGTGACTCTTTGTTGCATGTTGAGGGATTGTCATATGATCTATCTATGTTATTATTGTTGAGAGAACTTACACTAGTGAAAGTATGAACCCTATCCCTTGTTTCCTACCATTCTAATATCGTTTACGCTCACTTTTACCACTTGTTACCTTGCTGTTTTTACATTTTCAGATTACAAAAACCTATATCTACCATCCATATTGCACTTGTATCACCATCTCTTTGCTGAACTAGTTCACCTATACAATTTACCATTGTATTGGGTGTGTTGGGGACAAGATACTCTTTGTTATTTGGTTGCAGGGTTGTTTGAGAGAGACCATCTTCATCCTACGCCTCCCACGGATTGATAAACCTTAGGTCATCCACTTGAGGGAAATTTGCTACTGTCCTACAAACCTCTGCACTTGGAGGCCCAACAACGTCTACAAGAAGAAGGTTGTGTAGTAGACATCAAGCTCTTTTCTGGCGCCATTGCCGGGGAGGTGAGTGCTTGAAGGTATATCTTTAGATCTTGCAATTGAATCTTTTTGTTTCTTGTTTTATCACTAGTTTAGTTTATAAAAGAAAACCACAAAAAAATGTAATTGAGTGTATCTCATATGCTTCATCTTTTTAATATCTTTTGTGAGTATGATGGGAAGGAAAATTGTGCTCAATTGCTAGAAGAAGAATGCATTAAAATGCTTGGTACTAAATCTTTGAATGATGAGCATGATTGCAATGTTGTTAGTATGAACTCTTTGAATATCCATAGTACTAATGATGATTGCACTAGCTATGATGAAAATGTCTCTTATAAGCATGTCGATTTTTCTGGAGTGAATCGGGTTTGCAAGTATGCACCAAATAGGGAAGATTGATATTGCAAGAGGCATAAGCATTTAGAAACTAAATTGTTGCAAGAAAGTCTTGATGTTTGTGCTAAAAAATTCAATATTTTTCGCACTCCTTGTGAACTTTGGAATGAACGTGGTCATTTAAATCTCCAATGCAAATTGTTTCATGATCGAATTGTGTCCAAAAATTGTGATAACTTGATTACCCTTGAGCATCATAAAGAGCTTAGTCTTCCTTTGGGGTATGAAGAAATGAAACATATAACTGAGTGTATTCCAAAATTTAATCTTGATAGATGTCTTGATTTTGATCTAGAGGATATTTATATGTATTGTGCGCTGAATTGCATTGAAAATCCTTATAGCCAATTACATAAAGAAAAGAAAGCAAATAGAAGATGAAGAGAATACTAATGAAAGGGAATAGACTTCCCAATATCCTCCTATTATTTCTTATGACGAATCAGGTAACGAGGAGGAGCTTTCTATTCAACCAATCTCATCAATAAGGAGCTCAAAGAAGAAGGTTGAACCCACACATAATGTGAAGAAGAAAAAGAAAAGAAGGAGCAACAAAGGTAAAAATGTATCCATCCCAAATGATGTTGCTCCTACTACTCATTGTGATGATGATAACTGCTATACTATTGGTGCTATCCATACTATTAATGATGAGAGTGATTATGCTTATGATATGAAAAGGCCCAAGCTTGGGGAAGCTATGTTTGATGAGAATGACATATTTTAGAATATTTTTGCTGAAATTAATGTTTGTCCCAAGCTTGGGGATGCTATGTTTAATGAAGATGATATTTTTAGCATCCCAAGTTTTGATATGCAAAGTTGTTATGATGATAGCATGCCTCTTACCTATGATGATTATATTGATGAAAGTGGGTTTGGAAGAGTGTCAACTTTAGGAAGTAGTGATCCCACTATTTTGGAGGATGTCGAATTTTATTGTGATGAATATGGAAGTGGATTTGGAAGAGTGTCAACTTTATTTAGTGATGATTCCACTATCTTGGGAGAGGTTTCAATCGATTATGATGAGAACAAAGTTGCTACTTATGATGATTATTATGATTAGAATTATGCTATAAAAAGTAGTGATGATTATATTTATAAAACTTGTCATGATTATGATTACCCTTTTTCTGAACATTACTCTTTTAATGTGGAAACAATTTATAGTATTCAAGTCTCTTATGATACTCCCACTATTCCGAATGAGAATAATTTTGCTTATGTGGAGAGTAGTAAATTTTCTATGCAAGTAGATCATGAAAAGAATGCTTTAGGTGCTGGTTATATTGTTGAATTCATTTATGATGCTACTGAAAATTATTTTGAGGGAGGAACATATGCTTGTAGGAATTGCAATAATATCAAGTTTCCTCTCTATGTGCTTAAAATCTTGAAGTTATGCTTGTTTTGCCTTCCTATGCTAGTTGATTATTGTTCCCATAAGTTGTTTGCTCACAAAATCTCTATGCATAGGAACTGGGTTAGACTTAAATATGCTAGTCATATGCTTCATGATGCTCCCGTTATGTTTCAATTCTTATCTTTTATGTGAGCATTATTGTCATCATCATGCCTAGCTAGAAAGGCATTAAAGAAAAGCGCTTGTTGGGAGACAACCCAATATTTACCTTTACTGTTTTTGTGTGTCCACATGATTATGCTACTGTAGTAATCATTTTTTATAGCTTTTGTTTCAATAAAGTGCCAAGTAAGACCGTTAGGATAGCTTATGGTGTTAGTTGTGTTGATCCTGCTGAAAATCAGAAACTTTTGCACCCAGTAAATTACTTTTGATAATTCACGGAAACGTGCTTATGATCTGATTCGTTTTGCTCTGCTTTGGTACACAAATTGCTTAGGATTTCCTAATTTGGTAGGATTTTTGGAGTTCCAGAATTATACGTTTGATACAGATTACTACAGACTGTTCTGTTTTTGACAGATTCTGTTTTCTATGTGTTGTTTCCTTATTTTGATGAATCTATGAGTAGTATCGGAGGGTATGAACCATAGAGAAGTTGGAATACAGTAGATATTACACCAATATGAATTTATAATAAGGTCATTACAGTACCTAAGTTGTGGTTTTTTTTCTTATACTAACGGGGCTTACGAGTTTTTTGTTGAGTTTTGTGTTGTGGAGTTTTCAAGTTTTGGGTGAAGATTCGATGGACTATGGAACAAGGAGTGGCAAGAGTCTGAGCTTGGGGATGCCCAAGGCACCCCAGGGTAATATTCAAGGACAACCAAGAGCCTAAGCTTGGGGATGCCCCGGATGGCATCCCCTCTTTCGTCTTCGTCCATCGGTGACCTTACTTGAAGCTATATTTTTATTCACCACATGATATGTGTTTTGCTTGGAGCGTCATTTTCTCTTGTTAGTATTTGCTTGATGTTATTTAGAATAATGTTTTGCATCTATATTTTCAATAAAAATGTCAAGGATAGCCTTTACCATGCTTATTTTTCTAGTATACATGTTGCCGTTGTTAGTATTTGCTTGATGTTATTTAGAAAGTTTACTGCTGTTGCAAAAATTCCCTAGAAAAGTCAGAGAATGATATCATGTTGAAACTTTTTGCATAACGAGGTCTGATAAATCTTCTACAGTGTAGTATTTTTCTCATAATTTTTGGAGTTAGGGAAGTATGATGAATCTTGCATTCTTTACAGACTATACTGTTTTGGCAGATTGATGTTATGGTTGCATTGTTTCCATATGATTGCTTGTTTAATGATTCTATTTGAGGATAGGAGTATTAAATATGCAGAGTCATTTAGTATGCAATGTTGAATAATAATTTTAGTGATTTGTTACAGTAGAAAAATGATAAGGTTTTGCATTGGTTTATACTAACCTATCTCACGAGTTCTTGTTGAGTTTGGTGTGGATGAAGCTTTTGATAAAAAGAAGAGAAACCATGATATGAGAGGAATTAAGGAGACATAACACTACTAGGGAAAAGCCTATACACAGAACTTTAGCAGTAGCGCGTGTTAAAAAGGGCGCTACTGCTAGACAGCAGTAGCGCGCGCGAAAAACTGCGTTGCAGATACACAAATAGTAGTAGCGCGTCCCGCCGTAAAAGCGCTACTACAAAAATTCCCACCGCTAAGCCGATCGGCTACATATAGTAGTAGCGCTCTTTTAGAAACAGCGCTACCGCAAATTTTGTTGTAGCAACGCATTTATGTGTAAGGTGCTACTGCTAACGAAAATAAAATAAAATGAAAAACAAGTAGAAAAGTAAATGAAAATGAAAGAAATAGAAAAAGGAGAAAGGAAAAAAATAAAATGTAAAGAAAAATAAATGAAAAAAGGGGAAAAAGGAGAAAGGAATAGCCGTAGCAAGTTTCAGGAAACGCGCTATAGCTAACTTAGCTATAGCGTGTTTTCAGAAACGCGCTACCGTTACGTTTCACTTAAACAACGGTTCCTCCCCCGGCCACCACTTCTTCCCCAAATCCCTCGCCCTCGCCGCCGTCTCCCCAATTCGTCATCGCCCCACTTCGCCGTCGTATCCTGCCGGCGTGGACGCCCGCAACCTCACCATCTCCCCCGGAGGCCGCCGTCATCCTCACCGCCGCCGGCCGAGGCCGCCCTCGACCTCACCGTCGCCGCCCTCCACCTCACCTCCGCCTGAGCCCGCCCAGGACCGCCGTTGCCCGTGCCCGAGCCCGCCCTCTCCGCCCCTGCCTCTGTCGCCGAGCACCTCCCGCCACTGTCTCTCTCCTCTCTATAAGTCCCCCACCCCTTCCCCCCCCCACTCCTCTCTCTCTGCATTTTAGAGCAAAAATTAGTAGAGCAAAAGTTTGTTTATAGCAAAAAAATTAGTTTAGAGCAAAGGATGTTAAGTAGTAGATGTTAGAGCAAAAATTAGTTTAGAGCAAAAAATTTGGTTTACAGCAAAAGTTAGTTAGGGCAGTAGGGTTTAATTAGGGTAGATGATGCTTGTATAGTATATAGTGATACTAGTAGATGTTAATTAGGTTAGGGCAGTAGTGGTACTAGTAGATGTTAATTAGATGTTTTTCAGTTAGGGCACTAGAGTTTTGCTAGGTTAATTAGGTTAGTAGTGCTGCTAGTAGTAGTGGTACAGTAGGTTAATTAGGTGAAGTTAAATGAATAACGTAAATGAATGAAATTAGGCACAGGACATAGGAGATATCGAGGATCATCGACTTCGAGCTGAGTTCTATAACATCCAGCGCGAACTTGTCCAAATCATCATGAAGGAGGACGTTAGAAAAACAGGGATGTTCTACGGAGAAGGACAAATGTCGCGGGAAGACGTCCGAACATGGGTAGCCTCTTAGCGTCTCGACATGAAGCCTTTCACTAAGCTCGGGGACTATCTCCCTGACATGGATGGGTGGCACGACATGGTGGAGTGATTGTCGATATATGACAATGTGTCCGTTTAGTCCATACTTTCTGTATGACAAAACTTTGAGTTATGCATGGTGAGACTCTATTTGTGATGTAGTTAAACCGTCCTCCTCCTCGACTAGCGAAGATCACTCTAGTTAGGGAATTTTGGGTACGATGAACTTTGTTATTTATGCTTATGATATGTTGTTTCTTTTTTTTTGCCAAGTATGTTTCTTTCGGTTGCTCAACTATATATGTTGCATATCATCGACTCATGTGACGATGCAGGTGCATAGATCATCGATGGCGAAGAAGTGCTACGCCAGGAGTATATATATGACGAGTGGCCGGAGTGTCAGGCCCAGGTGTACCGGTTTCGGGTTTCCAAGCGACAGGCAGTAGTTAGTTTAGGTTCACGCTAATGCGAGAGAGGGATACGAACTCATGTACTGCATAGTTCCGCTCTCACTCAAAGTGATAGCTCTTCTCGCGTATATCATTTTTTAGATGGATGACGATGTATTTGCAAGTAATCGAGACTTGTATCGCTATTTTCGAGATGATGACGAGAGACCACTTTGTGTTGGATGATGATTATGATGATGACATATGATAATGATGAGACTAGTTGTATGTATATGCTATGATTACATTTGTATGTGTTTGATATGCCAAAGATTATTGTATAAAGCCTATTCAAATACAAAACAAATATGTAGGGATAAAACTAATAAAACTAGTAGTAGTGAGGGGAAAAAATTTAGCAGTAGCGTTGCCTTACCAGTAGCGCTTCCCTGTAAAAAGCGTTGCAGATAATATCAGCAGCGCTCTTATCTAAAGCGCGCTACAGCTATCCATGTATAGAAGTAGCGTGGGACGACAGGCGCTACTGCTATACGTTAGCTGTAGCGCCTTATCAGTAGCGCATCGTCCCGCGCTACTGATAGGCCTAAAACCTGCGCTGCTGCTAGGCTTTTCCCTAGTAGTGTAAAAGCTCAAGCTTGGGGATGCCCAAGGCACCCCAAGATAATATTTCAAGAAGTCTCAAGCATCTAAGCTTGGGGATGCCCCGGTAGACATCCCACCTTTCTTCTTCAACAACTATCGGTTAGTATCGGTTGAGTTTAAGTTTTTGCTTCTTCACATGAGTTGTGCTATCTTTGCAATGTCATTTTATTTTGTTTTGCTTGTTGTTTGAATACAATACCAAGATCTGAAATTCTTTAATGAGAGAGAGTCTTCACATAGTTACATAATTATTTAACTACTCACTGATCTTCACTTATATCTTTTTGGAGTAGTTTGTCATTTACTCGTGTGCTTCACTTATATCCTATGAGTAAATGGTTGAATGAGTTGAATGTCATAAATCTGAAATTATATATGTCTCATTTGCTTATCCCATGGGGAGTAATGACTTCACATCTAAGAAGTAGAGGTTGTAAATTTATTGAAGGTTAGCAAGCCTTGTATTGGTCATTTGAACAATTCATGAAAGAATATTGAAGGAAGAGAGATTTCACATATAAATATATTATCTTAGACATCTTTTATAATTGTGAGCACTCATTAAGTATGACATGCTAAAGAGTTGATGTTGGACAAGGAAGACAACGTAATGGGTTATGTTTTCTCACATCTCAGTTAAAGTATATTGTCATGGATCATTCAAACATGTTGAGCTTGCCTTTCCCCTCATGCTAGCCAAAATTCCTTGCACCAAGTAGAGATACTACTTGTGCTTCCAAATATCCTTAAACCCAGTCTTTGCCATGAGTGTCCACCATACCTACCTATGGATTGAGTAAGATCTTTCAAGTAAGTTGTCATTGGTGCAAGCAATAAAAATTTCTCTCTAAATATGTATGATCTATTAGTGTGAAGATAATAAGCTTTTTTGATCTTGTTATGGAAGCAATAAAAACGACGAACTGCATAATAAAGGTCCATATGCAAGTGGCAATATAAAGTGACGTTCTTTTGCATTAAGATTTTGTGCATCAACCCACAAAAGTGCATGACAACCTCTGCTTCCCTCTGCGAAGGGCCTATCTTTTACTTTATGTCTTTTACTTTATGCAAGTGTCAAGGTGATCTTCACCTTTCCCTTTTTCATTTTATCCTTTGGCAAGCACCTCGTGTTGGAAAGATCCTGATATATATATATCCAACTGGATGTAAGTTAGCATAAACTATTATTGTTGACATCACCCAAAGGTGAATACGTTGGGAGAGGCAACACTATAAGCCCCTATCTTTCTCAGTTTCCGATTGAAACTCCATATCCATTAGTATTGCGTGAGTGTTAGCTTTTGTAGAAGACTATATGATAGTTGAGTATGTGGAGTTTGCTAAATTAAAGCTCTGACATAGACCCTTCCTGAAAATTAGATGAATTGTAATTATTTGATGACTAAGAATGAAGTTTGCTAGTTTTCATGAAAGTTTATGGTCTATGCTTTAACATGTGAATAGCTTGTTACTTGTTTGGGAGAAGTTTTATGAGATGAACTACTGTTATGACATATAATCATGCTAGAAAAGGTGATTGAAATTATCATTGATCAAACTTGTGCACCTGCTAGCATTCACACTTCATAAATTCTTTCTTTTATCATTTACCTACTCGAGGACGAGCAGGAATTAAGCTTGGGGATGCTGATACGTCTCCAACGTATCTATAATTTATGAAGCATTCATGCTATTTTATTATCTGTTTTAAATGATTATGGGATTTATTATACACTTTTATATTACTTTTGGGACTAACCTATTAACCGGAGGCCCAGCCCATATTGTTGTTTTATTACCTATTTTAGTGTTTCCAAGAAAAGGAATATCAAACGGAGTCCGAACGGAATGAAACCTTCGGGAGCGTGATTTTTGGAATGAACTTGATCCGGGAGACTTGGAGTACAAGCCAGGGAAGCTTCAAGGAGGCCCGGAGATAGGAGGGCGCGCCCACTCCCCTGGGCGCGCCCCCTGTCTCACGGGCCCCTCGAGGCTCCCTAGACCGACTTCTTTCGCCTATATATTCCCATATACCCTAAAAACATCGAAGAACAAGATAGATCAGGAGCTCCACCGCTGCAAGCCTCTGTAGCCACCAAAAACCTCTCGGGAGCCCGTTCTGACACCCTGCCGGAGGGGGGATCCCTCACCGGTGGCCATCTTCATCATCCCGGCGCTCTCCATGACGAGGAGGGAGTAGTTCACCCTCGGGGCTGAGGGTATGTACCTGTAGCTATGTGTTTGATCTCTCTCTTTCTCGTGTTCTCTCTATGGCACGATCTTGATGTATCTTGAGCTTTGCTATTATAGTTGGATCTTATGATGTTTCTCCCCCTCTACTCTCTTGTGACGAATTGAGTTTTCCTCTTGAAGTTATCTTATTGGATTGAGTCTTTAAGGATTTGAGAACACTTGATGTATGTCTTGCCATGTTTATCCGTGGTGACAATGGGATATCACGTGATCCACTTGATGTATGTTTTGGTGATCAAATTGTGGGTTCCGCCCATGAACCTATGCGTAGGGGTTGGCACACTTTTTGTCTTGACTCTCCGGTAGAAACTATGGGGCACTCTTTGAAGTACTTTGTGTTGGTTGAATAGATGAATCTGAGATTGTGTGATGCATATCGTATAATCATACCCACGGATACTTGAGGTGACAATGGAGTATCTAGGTGACATTAGGGTTTTGGTTGATTTGTGTCTTAAGGTGTTATTCTAGTATGAACTCTTGAATAGATCGATCTGAAAGAATAACTTTGAGGTGGTTTCATACCCTACCATAATCTCTTCGTTTGTTCTCCGCTATTAGTGGTTTTGGAGTGACTCTTTGTTGCATGTTGACGGATTGTTATATGATCTATCTATGTTATTATTGTTGAGAGAACTTGCACTAGTGAAAGTATGAACCCTAGGCCTTGTTTCCTATCATTGCAATATGGTTTACGATCACTTTTACCACTTGTTACCTTGCTGTTTTTATATTTTCAGATTACAAAAACCTATATCTACCATCCATATTGCACTTGTATCACCGTCTCTCCACCGAACTAGTGCACCTATACAATTTACCATTGTATTGGGTGTGTTGGGGACACAAGAGACTCTTTGTTATTTGGTTGCAGGGTTGTTTGAGAGAGACCATCTTCTTCCTATGCCTCCCACGGATTGATAAACCTTAGGTCATCCACTTGAGGGAAATTTGCTACTGTCCTACAAACCTCTGCACCTGGAGGCCCAACAACGTCTACAAGAAGAAGGTTGCGTAGTAGACATCACCCACCCACCACCTACTTAATAGCCACTGTCGATGACTTAACCGACATGCTTGACTTCGACTCCGAAGACATCGATGGTGTGGACAACGATGAAGGAGAAGAACAGGAACCACCACCCACAGGGCGCTGGATAGCCACCTCATCATATGATATGTATATATGGTGGACACCCCCAAAAAAGCGATGGCGATGAGGTAACAGAGGATAATCCCCTTGAGAAGCAATCTAAGCACCAGCGTCATCGGTGCTGCTCTAAGCCTTGTCATAGCAAAAATAGCGATACCAGCACAAGAGACAATAACGCTCCGGATGATGCCGAGGACGAAAACAATCCCGCCCAGCCAGGCTTCGAGCAGGCCGAACGGGAGGATGGGCAAGCTAGCCCCAAGGAACAGGCAATGGATGGAGAATCAGAGGATGACAATTACATGCCCCTCTCCGAAGACGAGGTGAGCCTCGGCGATGAAGAATTCATCGTGCCAGAGGAAACCGTCGAGCAGGAGCGCTTCAAGCATCGGCTTATAGCCACTGCAAAAAGCCTGAAGAAAAAGCAGCAGCAGCTTCAAGCTGATCAAGATCTGCTAACTGATAGATGGACCGAGGTCCTGGCAGCCGAGGAATACGGACTCGAGCGCCCAACCAAAAGTTACCCAAAGTGCAGGTTGCTACCTCAACTCGAGGAGGAGGCACTAAAGCCTACACTACCAGCGCGGGATGCGGCTGACCGGCCACCTCGTGGCCGAGACAAAGCGGCATATCAGCCCGAACACCAGCTCGCACCCCGTCGCCAATTAAACAAAAAACTAAGGCCCGGGGCTACACGCAGGACCTGTGAGACAAATTGGAAAACAAAGCAGGACGGTCAAGATCAATCTACGGATCACGGGGGCACGCCCCAACGCGAGATGATGACCGTCATGCCGGATATACTAAAAACAAATCCGGCCGGGCCGAATACAATAGATCAGACTCATTGAACTGCGTTGTGATGTAGCCCGGCACAGAGGCGCCAGACACCCCCTATGCTTCACTGACGAAGTAAAGGATCATGAATTCCCAGAAGGGTTTAAACCCGTGAATATTGAATCATACGATGGTGCAATAGACCCCGTGGTATGGATTGAAGATTTTCTTCTCCACATTCACATGGCCCGCGGCGATGATCTACACGCCATCAAGTACCTCCCACTAAAACTCAAGGGACCGGCTCGGTATTGGCTGAACAGCCTGCCGGCAAACTCCATTGGCAGTGGGGAGAACACGGAAGACGCATTCCTTGACAACTTCCAAGGCACTTATGTGCGACCACCGGATGCTGATGACTTAAGTCACATAACCCAACAGACCGGAGAGTCAGCCAAGAAATTCTGGACTCGGTTCCTAACTAAAAAGAACCACATTGTCGACTGTCCGGACGTTGAAGCCGTAGCGGCCTTTAAGCATAACATCCGCGACGAGTGGCTCGCCCGACACCTCTGCCAAGAGAAGTTGAAGTCCATGGCAGCCCTCACGACACTCATGACCCGCTTTTGTGCTGGCGAGGACAGCTAGATGGCTCGCAGCAACAGCACATCAAGAAATCCTGGCACTTTAGATGCCAGAGACAACAACGGCAAGCCCCGACGCAACAGACACAAGCGTCGCAACAATGGCGACAACGCCGAAGACACAGTAGTCAATGCCGGATTCAGCGGCTCTAAATTCGATCAGCGGAAAAAGGCATTCAAAAGAAACAATCTGGGCCCGTCCAGTCTGGACCGCATCCTCGATCGCTCGTGTCAAATTCACGGTACCCCCGATAATAAAAAGGGCCGCATAGTGATGACAACGAGGAGCCCCGGCTACCGAACACAAGAGGACAGAAGAAATTTCCTCCCCAAGTGAAAACGGTAAATATGATAAACGCCACCCATATTCCCAAGCGGGAGCGGAAGCGCGCACTAAGGGACGTCTACGCGATGGAGCCAGTCGCCCCAAAGTTCAATCCATGGTCATCCTATCCGATCACTTTCGATCGCAAGGATCATCCTACCAGTATCCGTCATGGCGGTTCTGGCGCATTGGTCCTTGACCCCATCATTGACGGATTCCACCTCATATGTGTCCTTATGGATGGTGGCAGCAGCCTGGACCTGCTTTATCAGGATACAGTGCACAAAATGGGCATCGATCCCTCAAGGATCAAACCCACCAAAACCACCTTTAAAGGTGTCATACCAGGTGTAGAGGCCTGTTGTACGACCTCAATCACACTGGAAGTAGTCTTCGGATCTCTGGACAACTTCCGAAGCAAGGAGTTAGTCTTCGATATCGTCCCCTTCCACAGTGGCTATCATGCACTACTCCGACGAACCGCATTTGCTAGATTCAATGCGGTACCGCATTATGCATACCTCAAGCTCAAGATGCCAGGACCTCGCGGGGTTATAGCAGTCAATGGAAACACAGAGTGCTCCCTCCGTACAGAGGAGCACACTGCAGCCCTCACGGCAGAAGTACAGAGCAGCCTTCTTAGGCAGATCTCCAATTCGGCACTAAAGCCCCCAGACGCCGCCAAGTGAGTCCGAAGTACTCTGCAACAGGATCGTCCGGCAAGTCCAGAGCTCGCCTACCAATTCGGCCTCCGTCAAAGTCCCGGTCAAGCGGTGAAATTTGTGCCGCGCGTACATAATTACGCACTTAAAATACCATGGGCATAGGTGGAGGAATGGCCACAACGCGGTCCAAAATAAGGCCCAACCGTCACAAGACCCGTACACCTTCACCTTTTCTTTCTTTCAGGTCCTTGTCTTTTCGAAGCTCTTCAGATAATGTGAGTATCGAACCCATTACGGGACGGAGAAACCAAGGAGGCAAGAAGCTTTGACCTACAAGGGAATCCCCAGGTGGTCTCTGATAACGATCGCTATACCTGTTTTACATACCCACATGCAGCTCGCTCTTGGTTAAGACATGTCAAATAGTCCTATTTTGCTTATTGCACTACTTATATACGTACGCCTCGACTTATTATTATAACAAGGGAAAATAATGCACAGCGTCAGCTTATTATTACATTTCTCTATCTTTTCCTTGACTGTTTATTTATTACAAATAGTTCCCGTACATTTTTGGTACGATCATCTCGCCAGGGGCTTCAGTGTACCCCATAACACGGCAAGAAAAGTCCGAACACTTTCGACAGTAAGGCACCCCGAACTTATATCATTATATGCGTCAGCTCTGAATCATGTCTTGGGTCAATAGTTGGGTTTGCCCGGCTCCCATGTTTTAGTGCCTTACGTTCTGCTATATCGGCTAAGGTATCAAAGGGAGAACTACTGCGATTGTGTCCCGGTTCTTCCGGACGAGCACCTCAGTACAGAAAGCCGAAAACTGACTGTCATGATGCGGCGAGAGCTGGTCGCTGTTCGAGAGGTCTCAAATCCTTAAAGATTTTTTCCGCTTTGGGCGAGGAATCGGCCTTGTCCGACTTAGGCGTGTATAGCGCCCCAAGTTCGGCTCTCCGAATACCAGGGGCTATGCCAAAATTTAAAATTATAGACTTCTATGACTAAGTGAGATTGATAAAACTGTATAGTATGATTGCCTTGTTCGTTGCGCTAAACACCTCCTTAAAGGACCAAAAATTTGGATAAAGAGTGTTTAGATTTATCCCGAACACCCTAGTACTAGTTACATGGGGGCAGAAGCCAACAACTGGCCAACTCTCATATTTTATAAATGGTCGCACAGAAGGTAATATTTTAAATCAACAAGCGTTATATAGCGCACATGAACTCATTTTGATATTACAGGATCAAATGAGTACATTCATTCAAATATTACGTCCTTAGCACATTCCTCCGCCACAAGGCGGGCACCCTTCATGACACCGTCATAATACTTTTCGGGGTGGCGGTTCTCCTTGCCCTTCGGCGGCCCCTCCGTCACCAGCTTCTCGGCATCCATCTTCGCCCGGTGCACTTTCGCGCGGGAGAAGGCCCGGCGCGCACCCTCAATGCAGACTGACCGCTTTACGACTTCTAGCCGCGGGTAGGCATTTACAAGCCGTTTCACAAGGCCGAAGTAGCTGCTCGGCAAGGGCTCGCAGGCCACATCCGGACTATAAGGTCCTTCATGGCCAGTTCGGCCGCCTTGTGCAATTCGACCAGTTGCTTCTGCTGGTCGCTCAAGGGCATGGGATGTTTGGTCCCAATATATTGAGACCAGAACAACTTCTCCGTCGAGCTCCCTTCCTCGGCCCGGTAGAACTCCGCAGCATCCGATATGCTGCGCGGCAGATCTGCGAACGCTCCTGGAGACCTCCGAATTCGGGTAAGTAAAAGGAAAGTCTCCTTCACATGCTTGCTTTGCATAATGAATGCCTTACCCGCTGCTATCTTCTTGGCTGCCTGAATCTCCTGGAGGGCCCTTTGGGCTTCGGCTTGCGTCTCGCACGCTTTGGAGGGCCTCAGCAAGCTCGGACTCTCGTGTCTTAGAGTCACACTCCAAGGACTTGTATTTTTTGACGAAATCCTAGAGCTCTTGCTGAACCTCGTTGACACGGGCCTCTTGCTTCTCGCGCTCCTTGGCCGCTTTGTCTTCGGCCTCGGACAGCGCCTTCTTAAGGGCCGCCACTTCGGTCGTAGCCCCTATTAAAGTTCATGACGCTTCTATGAGTTGAAACAATTTTTCCTTTATCAATATACAGACGGGGTATCACTTACCTCTGTTCTCCTCGAGCTGCCTCTTCACGAGGCCGAGCTCTTCCTCAGACCGCTCCAGTTCCCGCTTCAGTCCGGAGACCTACAGTACGAGCGGCAGCGGCCAGCATCAACGCCTACTTATTCACATTGACATATTCTGATTACACTCCTGTGGATGTTCTTTGATCCTCTATTCGGCCTTTCTTTCCGAACACCAAACAGAGCATCAGGGGCTACTATCTATGCTATGATATTTTCTCATAATTTGATTACTTACCTCAAAGCCGGTTAAGAGGCTGGCGCAGGCTTTGGTTAATCCGCTTTTGGCGGACCGAACCTTCTCAATCACCGCACTCATAAGAGTACGGTGTTCTTCATCAATGGAAGCGCCCTGAAGCGCTTCCAGCAAGTTGTCCGATGCCTCTGGATGGACAGAGGTCATCGGCACAGGCGGCTCGCCCCCCTTAGTGAGGGGCTGCCTTCCTGAATCCGGAACCATTGGAGGTTCCGACGTAGTATCCGGTTGGGGGCCAAACTTGTCGTGGCCCCCATCATTAGAATCCATGGGGGTCTTCCCCCTCATGTGCCTAGCGTCTGGGATTTTGCGTTGAGGTGTCTCCATAACTGTGTCCCCTTGGTCCGGTATCCTCTGAGACAACACCTCGGTGTCATCCGTGGGCCAGGGGGAGGCGGCCGTCGGGAGTGAATTGTTGTTCATCACTGACTGGCCCAAAGACCCATCCGAGGAGGATACGTCAATGTGGGCTCTGGACGGACTGCACGATCATATTTGACATGATAAGAAGCAATAAAGCAAAACATACCGGAAACATTATAGTGTTCGGATACTTAAGACTTCGCCAGGGGCTTGACCCTGGGCAACCACTCCTCGTCGCTGTAGGCGGCTATTGTGGAGTGGTCCGGAGGGAGGGTCTTTCCCTTCTTGGACCCTTCGGCCTCCCAAGACGGGGCGGCCTTCCTTTTCTTCTCCCCCCCCCCGGTTGCGGGGGGAGGGGGGAGGGATTTCCTCTTCCTCCTCCTTGTTTTCATTGGAGGAGCGCGCCTCGGTGTCTTTGGATGATGAGTCTGATACAACCTTGCACCAGAGACCTTTCCTGGTCCCCGCGGCCTTCTTCTTGGCCTTCTTCTCGGGCACCTCATAGGGCGCCGGAAACATCATCTCCGTTAAGAGAGTTGTTGCGGGATCTTCAGGTAGTGGCGCTGGATAGTCGATCCGCTCCGCTGTCGCTACCCAGTCCTATTAAATTGGCGGGGAGGCTTAGATTCCTCCCACGAATATACTGGGGAAAGGAACATCTTGTAAAATATAAAGAGCTAACCAGATTGGTGGGGCCCTTTGCGTTGAGTCCGCGATCCTCGGTAATGGGAGGAGGTACCTCGGCGGCCTTGAACAGCACCTTCCGGACATCTTTGTGCGTCGTGTCGAAGAGCTCTCACAGCGTCTGGTGTTCGGCCGGCTTGAACTCCCACATATTGAAAGTCCGTCTTTGACAAAGAAGGATCCGGCGAAAGAGCATGACCTGGACCATGTTGACAAGCTTGATTTTCTTGCTTATCATATTTTTGACACAGGTCTGGAGTCCGGCCAGCTCCACCGGTGAACCCCGGGCTAAGCCCTTCTCTTTCTAGGAGGTGAGCCGCATGGGGATGCCAGATCAAAATTCGGGGGCTGCCGCCCAGTTGGCGTCGTGCGGCTCGGTGATATAGAACCACCCCGATTGCCACCCCTTCACGATCTCCACATAGGAGCCTTCGAGCCTGGTAACATTGGGCATCTTGACCACCATGGCGCCTCCGCACTCCGCTTGCTGGCCGACCACCACCTTCGGCTTGTAGTTGAAGGTCTTCAGCCACAGGCCGAAGTGGGGCTTGTTGCGGAGGAAGGCCTCGCACACGACGATAAACACCAAGATGTTGAGGATGAAATTAGGGGCCAGATCATGGAAGTCCAGCCCGTAGTAAAACATGAGCCCGCGGACAAATGGGTGGAGGGGGAATCCCAGTCCGCAGATGAAGTGAGCAAGGAATACAACCCCCTCATGGGGTTCCGGAGTAGGGATGATCTGCCCTCCGTCCGGGAGCCGGTGCGCGATGTCTATGGCCAGGTATCAGGCTTCCCGGAGCTTCATAATGTCCTCCTCCGTAACGGAGGAGACATCCACTTGCCTCCTGCTCCGGACATGTTTGGAATGTCTTTATGGAGAAGGTGAGAACTTGGGCGCTGGAGCTCGAGCGTGCGAGAATGGATGAGCAGGGGAAGAAGAAGGCGTGGGTGAAAAAGAGGAATCCTTATCTCTTTATAAAGGCGGTAGAAACTGTGCGCCTCCCCACTTGCCCAGTAAAATCGCCTATTCTCCAAACGCCGCGATTAATGGCGCGGTTGGGTTACCCACACCCGTATTGATGAGAATCTCGTGATAAGGGGACACGATCTTTGATTCGACAAGACGTGCCAAGGAAACTGCCTCGCAATATGTGCAGCAGCTGGTTGAGAAAAACGGTTCGAATAATGACCGGGTCGTGGCATGATGTCACGCTATGAAAAGTTGTCAGCAGATTAGATTTGTAGAATATTGTGCTCTCTACGGTGGTATGTGGAAATTGTTTTGTAGAGCTGGACATGATCCTTGTGTTCAAGATCTTCTATGGAGTATTCGGAGGAGGGACCCGCCTTGCAATGCCGAAGACAATCTGCGTGCCGGACTCATCGTCATTGAAGCCTGGTTCAGGGGCTACTGAGGGAGTCCCGGATTAGGGGGTCCTCGGATGGCCGAACTATATACTTTGGTCGGACCGTTGGACTATGAAGATACAAGATTGAAGACTTCGTCCCATGTCCGGGTGGGACTCTCCTTTGCGTGGAAGGCAAGTTTGGCAATCTGGATATGTAGATCTCCTTCTTTGTAACCGACTCTGTGTAACCCTAGCCCCCTCCATTGTCTATATAAACCGGAGGGTTTAGTCCATAGGACAAGAACAATCATAATCATAGGCTAGCTTCTAGGGTTTAGCCTCTACGATCTCGTGGTAGATCAACTCTTGTAATACTCATATCATCAAGATCAATCAAGCAGGAGGTAGGGTATTACCTCCATCGAGAGGGTCCGAACCTGGGTAAACATTGCGTCCCCCGCCTCCTGTTACCATTAGCCTTAGACGCACAGTTCGGGATCCCCTACCCGAGATCCGCCAGTTTTGACACCGACAGTGCCCGCTATGCTCTATGACGCAGCTTGCCCAGGCTAACCTCAAGGCCGTCATCGACAGCCTCTTCGCCAGGAAGCATGACCAACATCAAGGCTGGCTTGGACACTACTCTAGCTGTTGTCGCCGGCCGCATCACCGCCAAAGCCCGCAAGCCAACATCTTCCTCATGTACGACGGTCAGCAGAGCGCCGGGGACGCCAAGGAAGCCGAGCCCAGCAAAGCGGCCATGTACACCTTTTGCTTCGGCAAGGACGCCAGCCATGTCCTGCTCAGTGAGGTCGTCGAAAGTCCCACGGTGGGATGTTCAGCTCCGTGCCGGCCAGACGGCGACAGCGTAAGCGCACCCATTCTCGCAGCTCCTTGGTGGCTCTTCACGGTACACAAGACGTTCAGCTCACACCGACGCCCAAGATGGATGACCCTGGAACCTAGACGCCATGTCCGGTCGAATTGTTACTCTTGTCTGCTCGTCCAGCTACCACTGGGGCTCACCTGATGTTTAGCATGGTAAATGGTAAAGGTAGAATTCCAGTGGGATAAATGGGACAACCCGATTAAGTTTGCTTGCGTCTAGTGGGTGCCCATTTATACTTTAAGTGGGATGAGATGATTAGGCCCACTAAATCCCACTCCCATCTGCAGCCTGGCACCAGTGACAGCCATTGACTGTTCCGATTCACTGAATCTCGATTTTTTTGAAACTATGATAATTTTTATAGCAAATTCGGAAACTATACACCTTAATGCAGAAAAATCAGAAGTATCACCCTGTCAGCCTCCTGTTGGCCGAAGAGGGACTATTCGGCCTACCATTGGCTGAAGAGGGACTTTTCGGCCTACCGTTGGCCGAAGAGGGACTTTTCGGCCAACAGTTGGCCAAAAAGGACATTTCGGCCAACACCAGCTCTACTGTTTTAGAAAATTCATATCAATTAGGATTTTAGTATTTTAATTTGCTTCTTTTTGCATTAGATTAGAAATTTTATGAAGTTTCTGTAGATATCAAGTTTGACTAGATTTGAAAGTTTGAATTTGTATTTTCATGAATTTGCTCAAATCACTAGATTGCTTATAATTTGAGCTAGGAGTATTCTTTTTAGATGGTTCTTTTTGCTACTGGTTCTTTGTGACTTTGTTTATCGGTAGTAATTAATAGGTGAATTTTAGGATTATTTAAAATTAGTTTTTTACAAAAACAGTTCTGTTTAGTGTTTTATAGGGTTTGTGCTACTTCTTTTAATTTTAATTGCTTTAAATTGTTTTCTTTATTTTTTTGACATATTCATTTAGTTTCTGTTAAGTTGTTAGTAGATATTTTATTTGTAGTATTTTTTTGTATTTTGTTTCTTTTATCCTCCATTTTCTTTCCCGTCGTTCTTTCCCTCCATTTTCCCCCGCTATTTTCTTTGCCGCCATTTTCTCCCGCCCTTCTTTGCCGCCATTTTCTCCTGCCATTTTCTTTCCCATCATTTTATTTGCCGCCATTCTCTCCCTCCATTTTCTCCTGCCATTTTATTTCCTGCCATTATCTCCCGCCATTTTATTTCCCGCCATTCTCTCCCGCCATCTTCTTTCCCGCCATCTTCTTTCTCGCCATCTTCACTTCTCAACTTATAAAACGAGCCTCATGGTGTCCACGACCGTAGATAACATCGTCTGACACAGTCGGTGTCTCCTGTGTCGGTGCTGCTGGTAGAGTGTGAAGCACTGTCTGAGAGAAGTCATTAGTGTTTGCAATTTTGTCGTCATCATCAGAGAGTGTTTCACACTTATGACTTCTCTCACAAAGTGTTTCACACTCCACATGAAGGCATCATAGTCATCCTCCGTCGATGCAGAACTCCTTAGTGTGGCGGGAGAGAATGGTGGGAAAGAAAATGGCGGGAGTGAATGGCGGGAGAAAATGGCGGCAAAGAAGATGACGGGAAAGAAAATGGAGGTAAAGAGATTGCTGAAAAGTTTTTTTTTCATGTATATAACAGCAATGGTTGTACAAGATTTATAAGGCACTTTTAAATATAAACTCCTATGAAGCTCAAAACAAGTTTTCTAGTAGGCTAAGAAATAAAATACAAAATATACTACAATTAAAATAGCTACTAATAACTAAACAGAAACAAAAAGAATATGTCAAAAAAACTAAAGAAAACAATTTAAAGCAACTAAAATTAAAAGAAATAGCATAAAACCTATAAAACACTAAAACATAACTGTTTTCATAAAAACCTAATTTTAAATAATTATAAAATTCGCCAATTAATTACTACTGACAAATAAAGTCACAAAGAACCAGTAGCAAAAAGAATCATCTAAAAAAATACTCCTAGCTCAAATTATAGGCAATCTAGTGATTTGAGCAAATTCATGAAAATTCAAATTCAAACTTTCAAATCTAGTCAAACTTGATATCTACAGAAACTTCATAAAATTTCTAATCTACTGCAAAAAGAATCAAATTAAAGTACTAAAATCCTAATTGATATGAATTTTCTAAAACAGTAGGGCATGTGTTGGCCGAAGAGGGACTCTTTGGCCAACTCTTGGCCGAAAAGTCCTTTTTGGCCAACGGTTGGCCGAAAAGTCCCTCTTCGGCCTACAGTAGACCGAAAAGTCCTTCTTCGGCCAACAGGAGGCCGACGGGGTGATACTTTTGATTTTTCTGCATTAGGGTGTATAGTTTCCGAATTTGCTATAAAAATCATCATAGTTTAAAAAAAAAGATAGGCATGACGGAACCAGAGCCCTCAAGCCATTGCAGCGAGGTCGGTCTGGATGTGAGGAGCCAGTGTGAGGCCAGCTCAGTGATGTGATGTATGTCCTGATTGTAATATGCATATTAGAGTATACTAGCAAAAAATTCTCAAAAATCAGAGGGGTGAGAAAAATAAATGAATAAATAAATGGCGCTTGTGTCCATAAGAGGTGAGGCAAAGCCCTCTAGCCGGTTGCGGCGAGGATTACGGTTTGAGGTTCACGGGTGGAAGCTCGCGTGCTGTAGTCCGAGCCCGTCGATGAGGCCCGCGCGATGAGATTACGCGGTGAGGCATGCGTGATGAGGTTGTGTGATGATGATCCACGATGAGGCTGGAGCAGCGAACCGACGATGCGACTGTGGCATCATTGATTTGTCTACATAAGATATTATTGGCAGATGTGGACATTTTTTGTCAAAGCAATACATATGGTTGAATAACTAGATAGATAGCACCTGGTGGTAAACAGCAAGGCAGTGCCATCGAACCGGTTCTGGCGAGGTTTGTAGATTGACGGCCATGCGATGGCGCTTGCACTGTGAGACTGTAGGGCGATGAGGTCAACATGAGGAGGCATACGGTGAGACCTCTAGCCAATGCGATTTTCGCGGTGAAGATGAGCTCTGCGCGAGGAGGCTGACGGTGAGACTATCGGTGTCAAAACCGGCGGATCTCGGGTAGGGGGTCCCGATCTGTGCGTCAAGGATGATGGTAACAGGAAGCAAGGGACACGGATGTTTACCCAGGTTCGGGCCCTCTCGATGGAGGTAAAACCCTACTTCCTGCTTGATTAATATTGATGATATGGATAGTACAAGAGCAGATCTACCACGAGATCGTAGAGGCTAAACCCTAAGAGCTAGCCTATGATGGTATGAATGTAATTGTGATCGGCCTTCTAAGAACCAACCTCTCCGATTTATATAGACAACGGAGAGGGCTGGGGTTTACATGGAGTCGGTTACAAGGAAGGAAATATAATATCCGGATCGCCAAGCTTGCCTTCCATGCGAAGGATAGTCCCATCCGGACACGGGCCGAAGTCTTGAGTCTTGTATCTTCATGCTTCAATAGTCCGGACGTTGTACACAGTCTAGCTGTCCGGATACCCCCTAATCCAGGACTCACTCGGTAGCCCCTGAACCAGGCTTCAATGACGATGAGTCTGGCGCGCAGTATTGTCTTCGGCATTGCAAGGCAGGTTCCTTCTCCGAACACTCCAAAGTACCTGTTACGACAAATTATGTCCGGCCTCCAATCAACGTTGTGCTCCTCGGCTTCAGCGCCTTAGTAATGACCATCTCCACGTGTCGAGCGATTGCGAGGAGTCGAGGCATTTTTGCATATGCCACCCTCGATCCCCCGGGCCAGCCATCTATTTAGAGGGACAGGGATTTTTAGATCCAAACCTCACTCTCCTCCCTCGAGCTAGCATCCTAGAGCGCTCCGCGAAAAACCATTCCAACATGGCCGGGCGTCGCAGTTCATCTGCTTGCCCTTCTCGCTCTAAGCCGGGGGATTGGGGAGAGTGCTCAGTTCCTCACAGCCGCTTGGTAAAGCTACAGACCCAAGGGTTTCTCCCACCGGCGTTCATGGTCTCCGTCCGAGCTGGAATAGCCACTTATGATGGAGGGGAACAGGCTGAGGGATCTCCCAGCCCATCTCTGGACGAGCGGATATGCCTCATCTCGCATTTGCTAAGGGGCGTCGGGTTTCCTATCCACCCGTTTCTTCGTGGGCTCCTGGAGTTTTACGTCCTCCAGTTACGCAACCTTACCCCAGCCTCTATTTTGCACATAGCGGGATATGTCGCCCTTTGCAAGCTATTTTTAGGCTGCGAACCGCACTTCGGATTATGGAGGAAGCTGTTCTGCCTTGTCCCCCGCACCCAGGGAGATTCCCTATGTCAAGTGGGCGGGGCCGAAGTATGGCGCATTGCCGAGACCGGATACCTATCCGGCACTCCTGAGAAGGCACCAGAAAACTGGCCTTCAGAGTGGTTCTATATAAATGACATTCCCCTTCCAGATCCAGTCCGTATAGGTCTCCCCAAGTTCAGCAACGCCCCGCCGAGGGCATGCTTAAGCTGGCGCCCCGGGGGCCCTCAAGAAGAGGACACAAAGGAGGTATACCTCCTGATGAACAAGATAAAGTCGCTGGCCATTCCCGGACTGACGATAGTCGAGGTCATGGCGATATGCATAAGGCGAGGACTGCAACCCCTCCAATATCGGGGGAAGCCCATGTGGCATTTCAACAGGGAAGACGACACCACCCGTTGCGGACGTAAGGGTCCAGACTCTGCTCCTGCTTTGGCGAGGATATTGTCCGATTTGTACAAAGGGGAAGAGGAGGAATTCCTCCGCATAAAAACGCGGGACGGATTCTCCATGTACAACCCCCAGAGTGGGTAAGTTGCCATTCTTTTCCCAGCTTTGCTTACTCTAGCATCCTTTCGCCGAGATTACTTGCATCAATGCTTCTGAGCAGGAACTGAGGAGGGCCATAGAGGGAATCTTCAGCACCTCCCCGCAACCAGAGGACCCTGGAAGGGCCTTAGATCCGGGACTCAAGGTAGACCCGGATATTACAGAGGAGCTTGTCGACGGGGTGTTTTATCAGGCAAGCTGGGATGGCGCCCTAGTGGCCATTATGGCCGACTACCCCGGACTGCTCCCCGCTGGGCTAAAAAACCCTATCCTCCGAAGAGGACTCCCCCCAAGTATTATAATTTACCCTTGAAGCGTCGCTCTATTTGCAGAAACGACGGTCGGAGCGAAGGGCCGAGCCCCTAAGGACTCGTCAACCACAGGCGTCCGGATCGGGCAGGCTCAAGAGGAAGGCGGTGAGGGTTGACACACCGCTATAGAGGTAAAGTAATGACCTGTCCCGCCATTTACGGAATTGGAAATATGACAGCGCCCCCTTGTGTCTGGCAGGAAGAGGAATAACCGGACTATATCCGGGGACCCCACCAATCACTCCTCCACCAACCATGTTCCAGAACCGGCTTCGGGAGCGAAGGCGGACACGGGGCCAACACCGCATAGCCCCCTGACGGAGGATGCAGATATGTGTTCGGCCACGAACTCCGAAGTGGAGAGCACCATGAATCACCGGCGCCGGAGGGCCGTGCTCCGGAACAACATCTTTTCCGAAGAGGCTTTTAATGCCTTCAATTCGGCGGATGCATATGTCTGAGCTGCTCGAGGCGGGCTTGCCCAAGCGACAAACCAGTATACCAAAGACATACGGGTAAGAAATTTTGATAAGTATGTATAGTAGTAGCCCCTGAGACTTGAAATAGTTGGGACAACTTTTTGAAGGATCAACTTATGAACAGGTCCTTGTTGACAAGAATGAACAATTGGCTTGGGAGCTGGAGGTATGTGAGGCCCAGTTGATGGACGCGGTTGCCAAGTTAGAGGAATCCCAGAAGGCCCCCTCTGGTAATGCTTGTATCCGTTGTACGCAGATGTACCAGTTAATAAGTGGCTGGTATGATTAGTCTAACAGAAAGTTCTGCAGACAATCCCGGGGTGAATCTGGAGGGCGTAACGGATGACGACTCGCATCTCAAAATGCAGCTAAAGGCTGGCGAGCGCATCCTTACGCAAGTGGCGCAAGAGAGGAACAAGCTGCAAGATGCCAATATTCGGCTGGACGTCGAATTAAAGGACGTCCGCTCTCAACTGGCGAACTCCGTGAAGGAGAACAAAAAGCTTCTACGCGGCATTTATGGTAAGAGCTCAAGCGAACTATTTGATAGTTCGGCGAGGAAGTTTATTGAAAAGATTTTTCCTTGCAGGAATGTTAACGGGTCGCCCTGAAGAGGAGATGCCCTCATCTACAGGTGATTTGCTGCAAGAACTGTCGTAGATGCACGAACGTGCTCGGCAGGTGATGCACGGCGTTGCTCAGGCCTTGGGGTCATCAAGCCTTCTGCCGAATGGCATGGGGGAGCTTGCGGACCTGCTTCAAGGAGCCCGGTGGCGCTTCCGTCTGTGGAAGATATCAGCCTGCCGGCAAGGAGCAAGAGAAGCCTAGGCAATGGTTAAGACGTGCTACACCAAGCTGGACCCAAACCATATGGCCGAAGTGGGACCGGCGGGGCCCGATGGGCAAGAAATTCACGTGAGTTTGGTATATGAGCAGGTAGCGTTGGCCGCTAAGTATTCTCAGCAGGATTGTAGGCTAGATAGCCTGTTAGATGGTAAAGAGGAGGAATATAGTCAGTCTTAGTGACTGTGTAATTTAATTGGCATGAGTAGCCTCTAGCCGGATTGAAATCATTTGTCATGGCAGACCTTTTCGCTTCAGCCCCCGGATCCTATAGTCCGGGGTGTGTCCAAATACCCGCTCGGTTATACAAAAACCGGGGTATGCGTGGAGACCAGGCGTAGGGGTCATAGGTGCTTGAACAGACAAGTACCCAACAAGTTATGTTATATTGCATGGATAGCAAGAAACATCTTCCAGGGAGAATAGTTCCGTTAGGGGTTCCTTTCCCTAGGTATCCATGTGTCGATGCACATGTCCGGACTGCGCGCGATGGCGCAGGATAAAAAGCTTCTGGGGTATTTTTTGTGTAACCAACGAATACATCCTTTGTTCACCGATCGAATATCTTAAGGAAACTAGCTTTCGGCTTCACCCAGTCTGAGGTACACATCCGGCTTAACCGGCAGTAACACTCATAGAGGTGCTCCCCTTATGCCCTAGCCGAATTAACAGGAACGTAGGGCATAAACACAAGAGCCAGGCAACCCAGCTTGGCCGCATCTTAAGTCATATCGATGCATATAATGGTGAAAAAAAAGGCACATACGGAAAAAGAACGCGTATGCGATGGGCAGAAAGCCATTAAAGTAATTATGTCTAGCTTCCGAATAGGAAGCCCCCAGGTACAGCTTGCACACATAGTATGGCCAGGATGATCCGGGAATCCGCATTGTGTTGAACACTTTGTGTGAAGAGAAAAAGGTGCGAGAAAGGAGAGAAACAGAGGTGGAGCATAATTAAAAAGGAGGGGTGAGGAGACGAACACTACGTTCGGCATTAGGCGTAGAATCTCCGGAGTCTAGCCGCGTTCCATGGGTTCGGCTCGAGTCTGTTACCAGATGCCTTACGTAGACGGTACGCTCCTCTGGTGAGAACTTTGTCAATGACGAAGGGACCCTCCCACCTGGGTTTGAGTTTGTCCTTCTTCTTCTCCGGTAGGCGCAGAACGAGCTCGCCAATATTGTAAGTTTTGGCCCGCACTTCTCTGCTTTGATATCACCGAGCCTGCTGCTGATAAAATGCGGAACGGGCTTTTGCGACATCGCGCTCCTCCTCCAGGGTATCCAGATTATCCTGCCGATATAACTCGGCTTCCTTCTCTTCGTACATGCGTACGCGTGGCGAATCATGTATTATGTCGCAGGGTAGTTTTAGGGCCTTGAGAAGAGGTGTCTAGAGGGGGGGTGATTAGACACTAAGTGACAAAGTAGCAGTTTTTAAGTTTCCTTAAGGTTTAAGTGGAGTTTAGGCACAAGTTTAACATTCAAAATACATAGCAAGCAAGCATGCAAAGAGTATATGAGCAGCGGAAAGTAAACCATGCAACTTGCAAGAATGTAAAGGGAAGGGTTTTGGAGGATTCAAACGCAATTGGAGATACGGATGTTTTTGGCGTGGTTCCGATAGGTGGTGCTAGCGTACATCCACGTTGATGGAGACTTCAACCCACGAAGGGTAAAGGTTGCGCGAGTCCACGGAGGGCTCCACCCACGAAGGGTCCACGAAGAAGCAACCTTGTCTATGCCACCATGGCCGTCGCCCACGAAGGACTTGCCTCACTAGCGGTAGATCTTCACGAAGTAGGCGATCTCCTTGCCCTTACAAACTCCTTGGTTCAACTCCACAATCTTGTCGGAGGCTCCCAAGTGACACCTAGCCAATCTAGGAGAAACCACTCTCCAAGAAGTAACAAATGGTGCGTTGATGATGAACTCCTTGCATTTGTGCTTCGAATGATAGTCTCCCCAACACTCAACTGTCTCTCATAGGTTTTGGATCTGGTGTAAAGAAGATTTGAGTGGAAAGCAACTTGGGGAAGGCTAGAGATCAAGATTCATATGGTAGGAATGGAATATCTTGGCCTCAACACATGAGTAGGTAGTTCTCTCTCAGAAAGTGTATGCTGGAAGTGTAGGTTCAGTCTGATGGCTCTCTCCACGAATGAACAGGAGGTGGAGGGGTATATATAGCCTCCACACAAAATCTAACCATTACACACAATTTACCAAACTCGGTGGGACCGAATCAACAAACTCGGTCGGACCGATTTAGTAAACCTAGAGACCGTTAGGATTTTCGGTGGGACCGAAATGCAACTCGGTAGGACCGATATGGTTAGGGGTAGGGCATTACGTAATCTTGGTGAGACCGATTACACAAAGTCGATGGGACCGATTTTGGTAATAAGCTTACGAGAGAGTTGGTCGGGCAAACTCAGTAGGACCGATTACTCAAACTCGGTGGGACCGATTTTGGTAATAAGTTAACCAGAGAGTTTGCATTGTAATCTCGGTAGTACCGATTGCTCAAACTCGGTGAGACCGATTTTGGTAATGGACATACACAGAGAGATTACAATCCCATCTCGGTGAGACCGAGATCCCTATCGGTGAGACCGATTTGCCTAGGTTTTGTGGCAGTGGCTATGACATCCAAACTCGGTGGCGCCGGATAGAAAGAATCAGTGGGGCCGAGTTTGACTTTAGGTTTAGGACAAATGTGTGGAAGTGGGAAAGTAGTTGAGGGTTTTGGAGCATATCACTAAGCACTGTGGAGCAAGAGACTCATTAAGTAACACCTCATCCCTTCTTGATAGTATTGGCTTTTCCTATAGACTCAATGTGATCTTGGATCACTAAAATAGAAAATGAAGAGTCTTGAGCTTGAAGCTTGAACCAATCCTTCGTCCTTAGCATCTTGAAGGAGTTCCCACATCCTCTAGTCCATGCCACTCCATTGTTGAACTTATCTGAAACATACTAGATAAAAGTGTTAGTCCAACAAGAGATATGTTGACATTAATTACCAAAACCACCTAGGGAGCACTTGTGCTTTCAATCTCCCCCTTTTTGGTAATTGATGACAACATACATCAGAGCTTTAGATAAATATATAAAGAATAGCAAGTAAAGCTTTGGAAAGACATGTAACAAGCATAGGCTCCCCCTACATGTATGCAATCATGTGAATATGGAATATAGAAGCATGTGAGAGCATAACCATGATAGAGTAGGCAATGTGTTACATGTATCTTGGCCATATGCATCAGAGCAAAGAATACTAAAGAGAATACCTTCATGCCCATGAGTCCTTCTTGCAAACAGTATGTACATCAGCAAGAATTCCTCATACACATGATTGTGATGCATATAGTTACCTTGTAGTCTTGAGTTGGCTTAGGATGGAATGAACCTGCGTAAACAAGGTTAGATAACACAGGTACATCTACTAGCCAGAGCAAACAGAAGAAACCACATTGGATTAGACATGTCCCCAAGAGTAAAGATATGCAATGAATTTAAATGATTTCTTTCCCTTAGATGTCTTGCTCCCCTGAATCTAGCATGGGATACTGGGAGAAGATAGGGAACAGAAAATCAGAGCTGAAAGATATAAATGAACAGAGCTAATCTTTACCTAATAATAAAGCAAATTGGGTTTCTTTCGTCCGTCATGGCATTTTTCAGAAAAGTCCCTCTATTTCAGAGAATTCAGCCCGCGGTCTTGTTTTAAGTCAAAACGAATCGTTTTTTCATATTTTACACAAAAGTCCCTGTGTTTTCTTGAAATCAACCCGCCGTCCGGATTTAAGTCACACCCGAACCGTTATTTTACGTTTTTCGGAAAAAAACCTGACGTTTTAGGTAATTCATCTGCGGACATATTTAAGTTAAACAAATACTTTTTTAAATCATCCATATCTTTTAAACCGTAACTCCAATTTGAACATGTTATATATGAAATTTGATTAGAAAAATATGTAGAATATGAATATGAGATTATTTTTACCTATTAAGTATTTTTAATATTATTTTGGAATATATTCAAATCAAACAAATGATTTTCTAAATTATCCGTATCTTTTAGACCGTAAATTCCATTTTAACATATTATATATGAAATTTTATTAGAAAAATGTGTGGAATCTAAATATGATGTTAATTTTACCTGTTAAATATTTTTTAAATATTGTTTCGAAAGCAAACTTATAATTTCTAGTGCAAGATCCGTTTTTCTTTCGTACTGGCAGCGATCCAGATTGCAAATAAACACCCCACTATAACCATATAGGCAAAAGAAAACATCAATAACTACACATGCATACCTCTGAAAAATGTCGCAGGGGAAAACAACAGATTTCTCATCGCGAGAATGAGAGAGAGGGGGGGGCGAGGGAGGAGAGAGGGAGAGAGAGAGACACATGAGGATTGACCATATTCAAACACGTTTTTTGTTGTTTTGTGTGAACACCGAGGCCATCGCTGGCGAGGGTGAGAAGGAGGATAAGCGGCAACAAAAATATGATGCCTCACAAATATAAAGGAGATGGACCTATGGAGTGATGGTTGTTGGGTTAAGAGTGTGTGTTATGTTTTTATCCCGTTGCAACGCACGGGCTCTTTTGCTAGTGCAAACTAATGCAAATAAGCACAAAAGATCATATGAACATGTCTCTCCCCTCAAGAAGACATGTGGCATCTCTCCTCTTGAACACCAAGCATCTGGGATCCTTGAGAAGTACTTTCTACTTAAGTATTCTCTCCCACTGGAGATCTCTCTCTCCCCCTGAGGATCTCTCTCCCCCTGAGGAGGTGATATACTCTTTCTCCGATGTGATCTCTCTCTAAATGATAAGCTTTGATGTGATCTCTCTCTCCCCCTTTGACATCAATTTCCAAGAAAGGTTTTCTGGAATCTGTCGAATGGGTTTGGTCCTTGAGTCACAGCATAAAGCAGTGATAAAAATGTGATCCTTGTAGAGGACAAGATTCATTGAGTGGAGCTAGATCAGAGGAATCAAGGAATAAGTGGCAAACTATTTTTCCTGTTGTGAAATCGGTGGCACCGAGTGGTATGCTTTGGTTGTACCGAAAGGATTCAGTTTGACCGAAAACAACAAATCGGTGGAACCGAGTTCATCGCAGAGAAAACACTTGTCACCGCAGCTCACTAGACTAGTAAGATCTCACAAAGATTTGCAAGGAATTTGTTGAAAGATATGCAATGAATTTGAATGTAGAAAAATGCAGAGCAAACAGAAAGAAATCTAGATGAAGTTTTTTTTTGAAAGGGGAAACAAATATGCATGAGAAAAATGCAAAAACACAGAAAAGAACACCAGAGAACTTCATCTAGAGATGGTCGGCGACAAAGTCACCTATGTTAGAGTATATTGACTTAGGAGTCAAGTGAGATCACTTGATCATAGGTCATACTCATCGTTTAAGCTCAAAATGGGGTTGCCATTTTTCGTTTAAGCATTTTGATGTATTCACATCTTGTCGAGTTGCTTTATCTCATGACTTGGAGTAAAGCTCCTCTAAGATGGAATGACATACCTTGGTTGGTGGTGTAGTCCATGTAGTTGAACTTGTGTGGGTTGCTCAAGGTTGATGTAGCTCATCAAGAATTGGGAGCACCACTTGAAATTTGAGTCCATCTACCTACATAGGTTAGTTCTAGCAAGGAAGAGCACTTGTGTATCCAAAAATGACAATCATGAGGCTCAACATAGAATTTGTCAAAGGATGTGTTTGAGTGGTTTCGTGCTTCCTTGTCTTCAACCACCTTAGTGTAGAGACTTGGTGATGTAGAGATTGCTCAAGATATGAATAGGTTACAATCTCATGGAATTTGATTCAACCAAGTACCTACATGGGTTAGATAACATGCAAGTTGCAAATATATCCAAGACATAAGATTTTCATCATAAGAGAAATATCAAGGATTAGTCATAAGCTCATGTCTTGCATGTATCCAATGGAGTTTCTACTCCAAGTTTGAAGCATCAATGATTTTCAATTCTCCTCTCAACCTGCAAAACACTTTCTCATCAGGAGGTTTAGTGAATATATCCGCTAATTGCTTTTCGGTGCGAACATGCTTAAGATCAATGTCACCCTTAGCAACATGATCTCGAATGAAATAATGACGAACTTCAATATGCTTAGTTCGAGAATGTTGCACGGGATTATGACCAATTTTGATAGCACTTTCATTGTCACAAAGCAATGGAACATGTTTCACATATATCCCATAATCTTTAAGAGTTTGGGTCATCCAAAGTAATTGAGCACAACATGAACCAGCGGCAATGTATTTTGCTTCGGCGGTGGATAAGGATACCAAGTTTTGTTTCTTGGAGGACCAAGACACAAGAGATCTACCAAGAAATTGACAAGTACCCGAAGTGGACTTTCTATCAACCTTGTCTCCGGCATAGTCCGAGTCGGAATAGCCAACAAGATCGAAAGAGGCCCTCTTAGGATACCAAATGCCAAAGTTTGGTGTATGGATTAAGTATCTCACTATCCTTTTCACGGCCTTAAGATGACATTCTTTAGGAGAAGCTTGATATCGTGCACACATGCACACACTTAACATGATATCGGGACGTGAAGCACATAGATATAACAATGAACCAATCATAGAGCGATAAACCTTTTGATCAACCGGTTCACCATCTTTGGTCAAATCAAGATGTCCACTAGTAGGCATGGGTGTAGACATACCTTTGCATTCTTGCATATTGAACTTCTTGAATAAGTCCTTGGTGTACTTCGTTTGAGAAACAAAGGTACCTTCCTTAGTTTGCTTGATTTGCAAACCAAGAAAGAATTTGAGTTCACTCATCATAGACATCTCAAACTTCTCCGACATTAGCTTCCCAAACTTTTCACTAAAATGAGGGTTAGTTGAACCAAATATAATATCATCAACATAGATTTGGCACACAAATAGTTCTCCATTAACCCTTTTAGTAAAAAGAGTAGAATCAATTTTCCCAATTTCAAAGCCTTTTTCAATAAGGAACTTGGTCAAGCATTTATACCAAGCTCTAGGAGCTTGTTTAAGACCATAAAGAGCTTTGTGAAGTTTGTAAACATGATTGGGTTTCTTAGGATTGACAAAGCCGGGAGGTTGCTTAACATAAACTTCCTCCTCTATTTCACCATTTAGAAAAGCACTTTTGATGTCCATTTGGTACAAGGTGATATCATGATGATTAGCATAGGCAAGTAAGATGCGAATGGACTCAAGTCTAGCAACGGGAGCATAAGTCTCACCATAGTCCATACCTTCGACTTATGTGTAACCTTGGGCGACGAGACGTGCTTTGTTGCGAACTACTTGTCCATCTTCATCTTGCTTGTTGCGAAACACCCATTTGGTACCGATGATGTTGTGGTTGTTGTCGGGCTTCTCAACCAATGTCCACACTTGGTTCCTCTCAAAGTTGTGTAGCTCTTCATGCATTGCATTTATCCAATCCGGATCTTCCAATGCTTCTTCAACCTTCATAGGTTCAATGCTAGAGATGAAAGAATAGTTTTCCCAAAAGTTAGCTAAACGAGTTTTAGAGCGAGTGATTCTCCCGGTTTGAATATCATTGTAGATTTGCTCGACGGGATGGTCTTTAGCAATTATTGCTCGAACTCGTGAAAGCTTTTGATGGTTCTTGGTTGAACTTATTCTTCATCTTGTTCTTCTTCTTGGCCTTCTTCATTGTTGGCGTTGTCGTTCTCTTGTCGTGGTGGAGAAGGAGGTTGTTGACATTCATCTTGATGCACTTCCTTGTTTTCTTCATCTTGGTGTGTCCCACTTGTGGATGCTTCCGTATCAACTCTTGGTTCACCTTGTCGTGAAGTAGAAGCTTCCACTTGGACGGACGAGGTACTCTCCTTCACCTCCGTTGGACGAACCTTGCCAATAGACAAGTCTTGGATTGCTTCCGAAGGATCTTTGTCTCCTACATCAATTGGAAATTGTTCTACTTGCGAGCCGTTAGATTCATCAAACTTCACATCTACCGTCTCTTCAACCTTTCGGGTGAAACTGTTGTAGACACGGTAAGTGTGAGACTTTGAGCCATAACCTAGTAGGAAACCTTCATGAGACTTAGGAGCAAATTTAGAACGATGATGCTTATCAAGAATGTAGCTGTCGGTGTCAAAACCGGCGGATCTCGGGTAGGGGGTCCCGAACTGTGCGTCTAGGCGGATGGTAATAGGAGACAAGGGACACAATGTTTTACCCAGGTTCGGGCCCTCTTGATGGAGGTAAAACCCTACGTCCTGCTTGATTAATATTGATGATATGGGTAGTACAAGAGTGGATCTACCACGAGATCAAGGAGGCTAAAACCTAGAAGCTAGCCTACGGTATGATTGTTGTAATGTATGTTGTGTCCTACGGACTAAGCCCTCCGGTTTATATAGACACCGGAGAGGGCTAGGGTTACACAGAGTCGGTTGCAATAGTAGGAGATCTACATATCTGTATCGCCAAGCTTGCCTTCCACGCCAAGGAAAGTCCCATCCGGACACGGGACGGAGTCTTCAATTTTGTATCTTCGTAGTCTTGGAGTCCGGCGGACGATGATAGTCCGGCTGTCCGGACACCCCCTAGTCCAGGACTCCCTCAGTAGCCCCTGAACCAGGCTTCAATGACGATGAGTCCGGCGCGCATAATGTTCGGCATTGCAAGGCGGGTTCCTTCTTCGAATAATCCAGAGAAGATTGTGAACACCAGGATAGTGTCCGGCTCAGCAAAATAAATTCCACGTTCCACCGTAGAGAGAATAATATATACACAAGTTCAATCTGCTGACGTATTTTGCGGCATGATGTCACACCACTACCAAGCCTTTACTTGAATCATTTTTTATTATACCGTCTCAGCGCGTTTAGCGAAGCGGTTTCCTTGGCACGTCTTGTCGAAGCAGAGATCGTGTTCCCCTTATTCCGGGATTCTCATCAATACGGACGTGGGTAACCCAACCGCGCCCGTCGCCACGCCTCCTCTATCGAAGGCGAGTCCCAAACGGTCATGGAGACGGCTCTTGGTATTCTCCCTCTTTGTAATAGGACCAAGGCTCGTTCCTTTTCTTCAATCTTCCACCGAATCTTCTCCTCGCTCCAAGTTCCAACACCCAGAGCCCCAGATTCGAGCGCTTCGGACCTTCAACAATGTCCGGCTCCGACCTTCAGGGCCGGTGGATGCCCTCCTCCGTTACGGAGGAGGTCGTGCTAAAGTTGCGAGAAGCCAAGTACCTGTCCTACGAGATTTCGCACAGGTTGCCCGCCGAAGGGCAGGCCATCCCCACCCCTGAGCCCGGCGAGTATGTCGTTTTTGTATCCCACCTCCGTCGCGGTTTAGGCTTCCCGACGGATCCTTTTGTGAGAGGGCTCATGTTTTACTATGGGTTGGAATTCCATGACTTGGCTCCGGAGTCCATCCTCCATATCTCCGCATTCATCGTCGTCTGCGAAGCCTTCCTTCGCGTCACCCCCCACTTCGGCCTGTGGCTGAAGACCTTCAATGTGAAGCCGAAGATGATCGGGGGGCGTCAAGCAGAGTGCGGCGGGGCGGCCGTAAGCAGGAGGGCCGATGCCCCGTGGCCCGAGGGCTCCTTCCAAGAGGAGCTCGGCTTGTGGCAACAGGAGTGGTTCTATATCACCGTTCCAAAGGGTAGCAGGCAGAAGCCACCGCCTCCATTCCGCTCGGGACCTCCACAACGGTTGATGTCGTGAGTCAACCAAGGGCTCAATTGGGGGTCGTCAAAAGACGTGCCCCTATTGCAAGGCCGGATTCAAGACCTCCAAGCGGGGGAGATTGATCTGGTCGTGGTGGTGCAGGTCATGCTAATTAGGCGTCTCTTGCCCTGCAAACGCCGTCCTCTCCAGCTATGGGAGTTCAATCCGGAGGGACCACGGGTTCTCCAACACTTCATGGGTGCGACACCCGTGGAGATGTACAAGTTATTCTTCGAATCACAGGAGGTGTGTCCGGAATTGACCGAGGATGCCGGCCTAAGCTGCAATCGCCTGGATACTCAAGTAAGTAGCATAGTGTTCGGACGTACCATTTGTTTGCCTTTCTATGATTCGCCCTTTAACCCGTTATCCTTCAACGGGAGTGGATAGCGCAAGCAAAGCTGATACGGTGTCCGGTCCCCCTCCCAGAGACCATGCCGGAGCCCGTGTTGCTCAGAATGTTGGAGGTTGCGCCTTCAGAAGAAGGCGAAGGGGAAAACAGAGGAGCTACCGCCTCGCCCAAGGGGGCGCTTGAAGAAGGGGGGATCGAGAATCCCTCCCTCCAGGGGGAGAAGAGGACCGCCTCCGAAAACCCGGAGGCCAAAGCCCCTAAGCGGGGGAAGAAATCTTCACCAGAGGGTCCTGCATCCGGGGAGGCCCCGGCCGCACAGTCTTCTCTAAAGAATCAGCCCTCCAGCGAGCCGTGAGTAAAAAAAAGGGGGAGTTTGTTAATAAGAAACATCCCTATTTGTGCTTCTGAGGATAACCGAAATTTTTACCCTGTAGTTCGGACCTGCGACCTTCTCAGATGAGCTCGTCTTCGGGGGATCTTCGTCCGGAGATGATGGAGAGCGAGACGCCTCCGTCTGCTGCACCGTAGGATAGGGCGGACGAGCCTGAAGTGTCGTCACGGAGGGTATCCCCGAGCCCGGCAGAGCCGAAGAGTTCGGCGCCGACTAGTGTTCGGCTGGGGGAGCTGAAGGATCTGCTTGAGAGGGTGTCCGTCTCAGAAGACCATCGTGCCTTGATGAGTACAGTGATTGGAAGGATTTGGTTCGCCGAAAGCGGATTGCATAATGCCGTCAGGAGTTTGCTGGCGGGTTTTGAGGTACGTAAAAACGACGCGCCTTTTTTGACAGTTTTGCACATGAAAGTGCGCCCTGTATAGAAAGTAGCCCCTGAGACTCGGTAGGTTGTCGAAAGCGACAGCGTGCCGAGGATCAAAATCGCGTGTATTGAGAGACGCCTTTCCTATGCAGGTGGCGGATAGTCCGGGGGCTAGCCGGACTGATGGAGTTTCCGAATTAATGTGGCAACTCGATGTGGCGGATGCAGACATCGCGCTAGTCAACAGGCGACTTGACGAGTCGCAAGGTAAATTAATTCTCCGCAGTCACCTATTTACGGGAGCTAAAGCCCACCTCTTACAATATTTATGCTTGACGCAGATGGTGTTGCTGCTGTGGAGAGCCTTCGGGCCGAACTTTCTCAAGCCAAGGAGCAAACCAGAAGGAGTGATGCGGCTGCCTCGAGGGCGGCCGAGGAGTTAGAAGCCGAAAGGGCTGCACACTGCCTAAGTAGGGAAGAGATGGCCGAATTGGCCGTGAAATTGAAGGATGCTACCGACCGCAATGGGGCTCTTGAAAAGGAGCACCTATCGGAGCGAGAAGACCTGGGGAAGGCCACTGCCGAAGCCAAGGATGCCCGTTCTGCAATGCGGGCTATGAAGGAGGAGCTGCGTCAGGCTGGAGACATTGTGGATGGCAAGTCTTTTCTGCTACGCCGCAGGTTTACGGATCCAAAGTATGCCCAGCTTGGCCAGCTGTGGGGTCCGGAGGATCCATATATGGACTTAGCGGCGAGTGCGGCGGATGCTGTTGTGCACTTCCGAAGTCAGAAGGATCACAAGACGGAAGAGCTATTTTGGTCTCAATTCCATAGTCGGATCGTTCACTTCCGCTGATCGATCGGTTGGCCGAATGGGCTAAGCTGAATAGGTTGTCCGGACTTGCCATGATGGATATCGTGACTCATGTCTGGCCGGAGAGGCCCAAGTCGACGAGCTATTTTGGCTTATTGCAGGAGTTTCTTGGGGCGGTGCCGCATATCAAGGAGATGAAGCGGTCGGCCTGCATAGAGGGTGCGCGGATGGCCCTTGCCCGTGTGAAGACACATTGGACAGAGATGGATGCCACCGCTGCTACGACCCAGGGCTCGAACGAAAGCCGATTACCCGCCGAGCACTATTTTGGGGAAGTTATGCGTGGTGCTCGTGTAATAGAGTCGCAGTGCTCTAAAAATGTCACGTTCAAATGAATGTTTTATCTTGTAAAACAATGGTTATGATGTAATCGCTTTTTATACTTGTGCGTTCCAAGTATTGAGATATCTCCTATGCGGCCGTTTATGTATACGTGTGTATAACCTGAAAGATGGCAGTCTTCGGCTTCAGCCCCCACGCACAAGGTGCGGGGGTGTTCACAAAAAATAGCGCATTTTCACACTTAATCCGACGTCTCGGTCCTGTTGAGGAGGTGGTAGCATAGCAAACGAGGCAACCGGACTATGATGCTTTATCACTTTCACTTAGCCATTGGAGTTCGAGGGTGGGGCTACGATATAGCCCCTGGGGCACCGTGCTCTCCGAATTCGGGGCGCGTGTGTGCCTGATCGGGAAACGGTCCTTCGTCAAAGCGGAGGAATTCTAAACATTCCGGTGGTCGATCGAGTGGTTGACCAGTCTCTCGCTGTATCATGACAGTCAGTTTTCGGCTTTGTCTACTGAGGTGCTCGCCCGGCCGAACTGGGGCACAATCGCAGTAGTTCTCCTGGTGCCGCGTTAGCCGATGATACGGAACGTAAGGCAGCAAAACACAGGAGCCGGGCAAACCCAACATTTGACCAAAGACATGATTCGGAGCTGATGCATATAAGGCCTAACTCGAGACGCCGAACACTCCCTAAGGTGTTCGGTTTTTATAATAATGGGAAGAACAATGCCCTAAGCCCCTAGTGTCCAGGTACGGGCAAGGTCCTCTGACGCGGCCGATGCCAAAACGTCAGGCTCCACTCTAGTTATAATGAGAAACCAGGGGATTATAGCAACAAGACACAGTAAAAAAGGTTTACACAGGGTCTTAATCTGAAAAGAATCCTTGCGACGGGTCCCTACTGCACGTCTGCGCCTGTGTCTCCGTTGTGCCGTTATCCTGGACGGGTGTGCATGTTGTTCATCTGTAAAAAGAGAGGAACTTAGTTTGAAAGGAAATCGTGCGAGAAAAAGTATATGAAAAATATTAATAAGGAAAGCGGAGTCTATATCAGCTCATTGTTGCTTATACGCACAGCCCCTTGTGAAGGGGTGTGCGACTAGGGAGCCCCTAGCTTATTTATGCCGAACTCGTCTAGCCGTGTCCGGGGTCTTTAAATGACCCTCGCAATGAAATGATGCCATGTGGACCGGGCATTTTAAGTGTAAGAGACGCGTAATGTGGTATGGCGTTGAAGCGGATAAAAGCTTCACGTCCCAATAGTGCTTGATAGCTACTTTTGAATGGGACGACATGAAAGATTAGTTTTTCGCGTCGGGAGTTGTTCGGTGACCCGAACACAACTTCTAGTAATAAGGAGCCTGTGCACTTGGCGTAAGGGCCTGGCATCACTCCTTTAAAGGAAGTGCGGCTGTGTCGAATTTTAGTAAGGTCTATCCCCAACTTGCGGATTGTGTTTGGATATAGCAGGTTTAAATCGCTGCCTCTCTCCATCAGGACTTTTGTAAATTGTAGTCCGTCGATTATAGGATCCAATATCAGAGCAGTCCATCCTGCATTTCGAACACTTTTGGAATAATCCAGGTGGTCAAAAGTGATTGGTTTTGACATCCAATCTCGAGGTTCCGCTGGGGTGGACCGTGCGAGACCCATCTTAGCGGGTGCCGCATTGTTTTTCCGTATTATCACATGAAGTGAGTTTACTGCTTTGACTTCTTGTGGGAAAGTCTTGTTTTCCGGTGCTCTGCTGGTGGGATTTATCATCATCCTCGCTTGATGCGTCGAGCCCCTTGTGTTCGGCGTTGAGTCGGCCGGACTGTTTGAAAACCCAACAATCTCGGTGGGTGTGGTTTGCAGGCCTCCCGGGGGTACTGTGGATTTGACATATTCGATCCAAAATTTTGTTTAAGTTGGATAGCTCATCAATGTTATCCTTAAGAGGCAGTGTTTTGTTGTTTGGCCGCGAGCTTTTGAATCCGGCGTTGATCGCCGTATTCTTTGGGCTTTTTTCTTTATTCCGGCACTGATCCTTTCTACGCCGTGATTTTCCGGTTCCATCTCTAATCTCGGATGTACTCGGGTCACTGGTGCTGCATCTTGCTAGCCAGCTATCTTCCCCCGCGCAAAAGCGGGTCATGAGGATTGTTAGCGCGGACATTGTCCTCGGCTTCTCTTGGCCGAGGTGTCTGGCGAGCCATTCGTCTCGGACGTTGTGTTTAAAAGCTGCTAAGGCTTCGGCGTTCGGACAGTCGACTATTTGGTTCTTTTTAGTAAGGAACCTGCTCCAGAATTTGCGCGCTGACTCTCCGGGCTGTTGAGTTATATGACTTAGATCGTCTGCGTCCGGAGGGCGGACATAAGTCCCTTGAAAGTTTGCTCTAAACGCGTCTTCAAGCTCTTCCCAACTTCCAACAGTGTTTTCTGGGAGGCCTTTGAGCCAGTGCCGAGCTGGCCCTTTGAGCTTGAGGGGTAGGTATTTTATGGCGTGGAGGTCATCTCCTCTGGCCATGTGTATGTGTAGTATATAATCCTCTATCCAGACTCCAGGGTCTATTGTTCCGTCGTAAGCCTCTATGTTTATGGGTTTAAACCCTGCTGGGAATTCATGATCCAGCACCTCATTGGTGAAACATAGTGGGTGTGCGGCGCCCCTGTATTTGGGTGTACCGCTGTCTTCGAACACTTGGCGTGTTGTGTTGCTTCCTGGGGCCCTCTTTTTTGGCCCGTAGATGGACCTGGCTGGGCCATCTGTTTTCCCAGGGTCATGAGTCGGCTTGTGCGCGGCGCCACTTGTAGATTTTGGCCTATCATCTGGCCGTCTATCCGGCCAGGCGGCCTCTTCGTTTTTTGACTGTGGGGGCTCTATGGCTTCCTCGTCAAATTCTGGCAGCAGCTTGCGCTTCAGGTAGCTCTTTGATTGATGGACATTGTCGTATTTGTCTGCGGTTTTGAGCACTTTGCTCCACCTCATTCTGAGTATGTCTTCCGCTGTTTTGAGCTTCCGTTTTTCCTTCTTCAAACTTCTTGCAGTGGCGACGAGTCTTTTTTGAAGGTTCTTATTCTCCGGTGGTGTGTCTGGCGTGAGGTCGTCTGGACTGTTGGTTTCGCCGGGCATGGATTGATTATCCGACTCGTCCTGTTCAGACGGTTGCTTGGCTGTATGTTCATCGTCCACTGGTTTGCCCTGCTCTATTGCTGGGTCATTAGGAGCACTGTTGTTGTCGAGGCGGGACTTGGGACGGCGTCTGCGTCGCTGTTTTGGTTGTTTATCGGCGGGATTATCCTTTGCCGCGCCCCGTTGGTCCTCGTTATCGCTTCCTTTTGGGGTATCCACCATGTATACGTCGTGTGTTGGGGTGGTCTTCCAGTGTCCTGTAGGCGCTGGTTCTTGATCGTCTCCGGCATCGTCATCCATACCGTCGATGTCTTCGGAGTCATAGTCTAGCATGTCGGTTAGATCGTCGATAGTGGCTACAAAGTGGGAAGTGGGTGGGCTTTGAATTTCTTCGTCGTCCGCTTCCCAACCATCCTGGCCATAATCCGGCCAGGGCTCTCCGGATAGCGAGAGATGCTTTAGCGAATTTAGGATGTCGCCAAAGGGCGAGTGCTATAAGATGTCCGCAGCGGTGAACTCCATGATCGGCGCCCAATTGGTTTCGATTGGCTGGGGCGCAGGAGGTTCGGAGTCCGGCAGGGAGTCCGGCACCTCGGAGTCACGAGCTTTATGGGGGACAAGGTCAGTGTTCGGTTCCATCGCCGCAGAAGTTGCAGCCCCCGAGGCGGTGTCCAGCCACCGGTCCTCGATCTGGGCGATCGGCTCCAGACTGAGGGCCGGAGCGGATTCGTGTGCGGCCACCAAGGCACTGTCCGGTGGCAGAGCTAGATCATGCCCATCGTGACAGTGTGGCATGCTTGGCTGTGGCTCGAGCCCGTCAAAGATCAAGTCCCCGCGGATGTCGGCCGTGAAGTTTAGGCTTCCGGACCTGACCTGACGGCTAGGGGCGTAGCTTTCGATCTGCTCCAGATGGCCAAGTGAATTAGCCCGTAGTGCGAAGCCGCCGAATACGAAGATCTGTCCGGGGAGAAAAGTCTCACCCTGGACAGCGTTGTTGTTGATTGAAGAAGCCATCGAGCCTATCGGTGACGACACAGAGGAACTCTCAATGAAAGCATCAATGTCGGTGTCAAAACCGGCGGATCTCGGGTAGGGGGTCCCGAACTGTGCATCTAGGCGGATGGTAACAGGAGACAAGGGACACAATGTTTTACCCAGGTTCGGGCCCTCTTGATGGAGGTAAAACCCTACGTCCTGCTTGATTAATATTGATGATATGGGTAGTACAAGAGTGGATCTACCATGAGATCAAGGAGGCTAAACCCTAGAAGCTAGCCTACGGTATGATTGTTGTAATGTATGTTGTGTCCTACGGACTAAGCCCTCCGGTTTATATAGACACCGGAGAGGGCTAGGGTTATAAAGAGTCGGTTGCAATGGTAGGAGATCTACATATCCGTATCGCCAAGCTTGCCTTCCACGCCAAGGAAAGTCCCATCCGGACACGGGACGGAGTCTTCAATCTTGTATCTTCGTAGTCTTGGAGTCCGGCGGATGATGATAGTCCGGCTGTCCGGACACCCCCTAGTCCAGGACTCACTCACTTTGAGCCGAATACTCGAAAGTATCCAACTTGGGGTTTGTTTCCGGTGAGGAGCTCGTATGCCGTCTTGCCGAGTAGCTTGTGAAGATACAAGCGATTTGTTGCATGACAAGCTGTCTCAACCGCTTCTTCCCAAAAGTGCTTCGGCGTCTTGTACTCATCAAGCATCGTTCTCGCCATTTCGATGAGTGTCTGGTTCTTCCTCTCAACAACTCCATTTTGTTGAGGTGTGTACGTAGCCGAGAACTCGTGTGAAATCCCTTCTTCGTCAAGAAAGGTGTCCACATTTGCGTTCTTGAACTCCGTTCCGTTGTCGCTGCGAACCTTCTTGATCTTCACTTCAAATTGATTTTGGGCCTTCCTAGCGAAGTTTTTGAAGATCTTTTGGACCTGCAATTTATCATCAAGAAAGAACACCCACGTAAATCTTGAAAAATCATCAACTATAACTAGACCAAAAGAATTTCCACCGAGACTCTTGTAAGAATTGGGACCAAAGAGATCCATGTGAAGTAGCTCGAGGGGCCTCCTTGTGGTCATGATGTTCTTCACGGGATGCCATCCTCCAACCTGTTTACCTGCCTGACAAGCACTGCAAAGTCTATCCTTATCAAATATGACATCATTAACTCCAAGGATATGATTTCCTTTAATAAGCTTGTCAAGGTTTCGCATACCAACGTGACCTAATCGTCTATGCCACAACCAACCTTTTGAGGATTTAGCAATGAAGCAAGTTTTAGGTTGAGCCTTTTTAGTGAAATCAACAATGTAAAGATCACCTCTACGCACACCGGTAAAGACCATTTTATGATTGTCTCGACGAAACACTTGACAATCTACTTCAGTAAATAGGACATTGAAACCGAAATCAGCAAGTCTAGATACTGAAAGTAAGTTGTAGCCAAGAGATCCAACGAGCATGACATTTTGTATGGAGCTATCGTGTGATATGGACACCTTACCGAGGCCAACCACCTTACCCTTTGAGTTGTCACCGAAAGTGACATACTTTCGAGGACTATCATTTTCAGCAAGCTCACGAAACATGTCTTTATCTCCGGTCATGTGATCGGTACATCCACTATCAAGAACCCATTCCTTTCCTCCTGACATATATCCCCGAAGATTTTCCATAAGACCAAAATGTCTCATTGCATCATCAAGATCGAAGTCACTATCATCATCCTCATCATAGTATCCATGTTCAACATCATCATGTGGTGGATCAAATCCTAGAGAGGGTAATTCGTTAGAGTGAGTTTGACAATGATCTTGCTTATGAATTTTTATAGCTTCAGAAATAATATCAGTGATAATTCCAACATCTCCTTTGGCACGCATAAGGTTTCTAAGCTCAAATAGACGATCACCAAACATAGGATCACTAGTATTCATCTTACTCAAAGCAATACACTTATGGAGAATTTCATCGAGATTTTTCAAGGAATAATTTGTAAAGCGTTCCTCAAGAAATTTCCATATGGTGTAAGCACACTTAAGAGTAGGCAAACATCCAATCAAGTTTCTGGGCAAGCCTCTAATGATAAGTTCGGCGGTTCTAAGATTGCGGATCATATCAATTGACTCATCAAGGGTAGGATGCATAGGATCAACATGAGGAGCAAAAGGGCTAGCAATGTACTTGTTCAAATGATATTGATTGAAGATTACAAGCATCTCATTTTTCCACTCATGAAAATACTCTCCATCAAGAATAGGCACTCTATGTCTAAGACTCCCCAAAGTAGACTCATCCATCTTCCTCCAATGGTGATTAAACCAAGTCAATGATGAAGGGACCCTCCCACCTGGGTTTGAGTTTGTCCTTCTTCTTCTCCGGTAGGCGCAGAACGAGCTCGCCAATATTGTAAGTTTTGGCCCGCACTTCTCTGCTTTGATATCGCCGAGCCTGTTGCTGATAAAATGCGGAACGGGCTTTTGCAACATCGCGCTCCTCTTCCAGGGCATCCAGATTATCTTGCCGATATAACTCGGCTTCCTTCTCTTCGTACATGTGTACGCGTGGCGAATCATGTATTATGTCGCAGGGTAGTTGTAGGACCTTGAGAAGAGGTGTCTAGAGGGGGGTGATTAGACACTAAGTGACAAAGTAGCAGTTTTTAAGTTTCCTTAAGTTTAAGTGGAGTTTAGGCACAAGTTTAACATTCACAATACATAGCAAGCAAGCATGCAAAGAGTATATGAGCAGCGGAAAGTAAAGCATGCAACTTGCAAGAATATAAAGGTTTTGGAGGATTCAAACGCAATTGGAGACACGGATGTTTTTGGCGTGGTTCCGATAGGTGGTGCTATCGTACATCCACGTTGATGGAGACTTCAACCCACGAAGGGTAACAGTTGCGCGAGTCCACGGAGGGCTCCACCCACGAAGGGTCCACGAAGAAGCAACCTTGTCTATCCCACCATGGTCGTCGCCCATGAAGGACTTGCCTCACTAGCGGTAGATCTTCACGAAGTAGGCGATCTCCTTGCCCTTACAAACTCCTTGGTTCAACTCCACAATCTTGTCGGAGGCTCCCAAGTGACACCTAGCCAATCTAGGAGACACCACTCTCCAAGAAGTAACAAATGGTGCGTTGATGATGAACTCCTTGCTCTTGTGCTTCAAATGATAGTCTCCCCAACACTCAACTCTCTCTCATAGGTTTTGGATCTGGTGGAAAGAAGATTTGAGTGGAAAGCAACTTGGGGAAGTGAGGGAGTCCTGGACTAGGGGGTGTCCGGATAGCCGAACTATCATCATCGGCCGGACTCCAAGACTATGAAGATACAAGATTGAAGAATTCGTCCCGTGTCCGGATGGGACTTTCCTTGGCATGGAAGGCAAGCTTGGCGGTACGGATACGTAGATCTCCTACCATTGTAACCGACTCTATGTAACCCTAGCCCTCTCCAGTGTCTATATAAACCGGAGGGTTTTAGTCCATAGGACGAAGAACAACAATCATACCATAGGCTAGCTTCTAGGGTTTAGCCTCCTTGATCTCGTGGTAGATCCACTCTTGTACGACCCATATCTTCAATATCAATCAAGCAGGAGTAGGGTTTTACCTCCATCGAGAGGGCCTGAACCTGGGTAAAAACATCGTGTCCCTTGTCTCCTGTTACCATCCGCCTAGACGCACAGTTCGGGACCCCCTACCCGAGATCCGCCGGTTTTGACACCGACATTGGTGCTTTCATTGAGAGTTCCTCTGTGTTGTCACCGATAGGCTGGATGGCTCCTTCGATCATCAATGACGCAGTCCAGGGCGAGACTTTTCTCCCTGAACAGATCTTCGTATTTGGCGGCTTTGCACTGCGGGCCAATTCACTTGGCCATCTGGAGCAGATCGAAACCTACACCCCTGGCCGTCAGGTCAGATTTGGAAGTCTGAACTTCACGGCTGACATCCGCGGAGACTTGATCTTTGATGGATTCGAGCCACAGCCGAGCACGCCGCACTGTCACGATGGGCATGATTTAGTTCTGCTGCCGGACAGTGCCCTGGAGGCCGCACATGAGTCCGCTCCGACCCTTAACTCGGAGCCGGCTGCGCAGATCGAGGACGGGTGGCTAGACACCGCCTTGGGGGCTGCAACCTCTATGGCGATGGAGCCGAATACTGACCTTGTCCCTAGTGAAACTCGTGACTCCGAGGTGCCGGGCTCCTCGCCGGACTCCGAACCTCTCGCGCCCCTACCAATCGAATCAGGTTGGGCGCCGATCATGGAGTTCACCACTGCGGACATCTTTCAACACTCACCTTTTGGCGACATCCTGAATTCGCTAAAGTATCTCATTATCAGGAGAGCCCTGGCTGAACTGCGGTCAGGACGGTTGGGATGCGGACGACGAAGAAATTCAAAGCCCACCCACCACCCACTTTGTAGCCACTGTCGACGATTTAACCGACATGCTAGACTACGACTCCGAAGACATCGACGGTATGGACGACGATGCCGGAGACGACCAAGAACCAGCGCCTACGGGGCACTGGAAGGCCACCTCGTCATATGACATATACATGGTGGATATCCCAAAGGATGGGAATGGCGAGGAAACAGCGGAGGAAGACCCCTCCAAGAAACAGCCCAAGCGCCGGCGTCAGCCGCGCCGCTCTAAATCCCGCCACAGCAAGAATGGAAATTCCGGCACCGGAGATAATAACACCCCAGACAGTGCCGAAGACAACCCCCTCCAGCAAGATTCAGCAAAAGGAGGACGCAGAGGCCAGCCCTCATGAGAGAGCGGCAGACGAAGAGGTAGAGGATGATAATTACATGCCTCCATCTGGAGACGAGGCAAGCCTCGACGACGACGAATTCGTCATGCCTGAGGATCCCGTCGAACAAGAGCGTTTTAAACACAGGCTTATGGCCACGGCAAACAGCCTAAAGAAAAAGCAGCAACAGCTTAGAGATGATCAAGATCTGCTAGCCGACAGATGGACTGAAGTCCTTGCGGCCGAAGAGCATGAACTCGAACGCCCCTCCAAAAGCTACCCCAAACGCAAGTTGCTCCCCCGATTAGAGGAGGAGGCATATAAACCTGCATCACCAGAGCACAATACGGCTGACCGACCACCTCGTGGCCGCGACAGAGAGGCCTTTAGGCCCTCCACTAGAACCGTACCCCGGCATCGCTCGAAAAGCACAAAGCCACAGGGGAACGCTCCGGACTTGCAAAATATATTGGAGGATAAGGCATGACAATCAAGATTGATCTACAGATTGCGTGGGCGCCCCATGGCACGCGACGATAACCGTCGCGCCGGATACAGCAAGTCCGGCCGGGCCGAACACAGTAAACAAAGCTCGTTCGAGCTACGTCGTTATATAGCCCAATACAGAGGCGCCGCACACCCACTATGCTTCACAGATGAAGTAATGGATCATCAAATCCCTGAAGGGTTCAAACCCGTGAATATTGAATCCTATGATGGCACAACAGACCCCGCGGTTTGGATCGAAGACTATCTCCTTCATATCCACATGGCCCGCGGTGACGATCTTCACGCCATCAAATATCTCCCACTCAAGCTTAAAGGACCAGCTGGGCATTGGCTTAACGGCTTGCCATCAGAATCAATTGGGTGTTGGGAGGACCTGGAAGCCGCATTCCTTGACAACTTCCAGGGCACATATGTGCGACCACTAGACGCCGATGACCTAAGCCACATAATTCAGCAGCCAGACGAATCGGCTAGACAATTCTGCACACGGTTCTTAACAAAGAAAAATCAAATCGTCGACTGTCCGGATGCAGAGGCCCTCGCAGCCTTCAAACATAACATCCACGACGAGTGGCTTGCCCGGCACCTAGGACAGGAAAAGCCGAAATCCATGGTAGCCCTCACATCACTCATGACCAGCTTCTACGCGGGAGAGGATAGCTGGCTAGCCCGTAGTAACAACCTCAGCAAAAATTATGGCAGTCCGGATAACAAGGACCGCAATGGCAGGTTGCATCGCAACAAAAACAAACGCCGCGTTAACGGCGATAACACTGAGGATACGGCAGTCAACGCCGGATTCAGACGCTCCAAACCCGGTCAGCGGAAAAAGCCATTCAAAAGAACTACTCCGGGTCCGTCCAATTTGGACCGAACACTCGACAGCTCTTGCCAGATACACAACACCCCCGAAAAGCCAGCTAATCACACCAACAGGGATTGTTGGGTATTCAAGCAGACAGGCAAGTTAATTGCCGAAAATAATGACAAGGGGTTGCATAGCGATGACGAGGAAGAGACCCGGCCGCCGAACAATAGAGGACAGAAAGGTTTCCCCCCACAAGTGCGGACGATGAACATGATATACGCAACCCACATACCCAAGAGGGAGCAGAAGTGTGCGCTCAGGGACGTATACGCGATGGAGCCAGTCGCCCCGAAGTTCAACCCATGGTCCTCCTGCCCGATCACTTTTGATCGAAGGGACCACCCCACCAGTATCCGCCACGGCGGATTCGCCGCATTGGTTTTAGACCCAATCGTCGATGGATTTCACCTCACAAGAGTCCTGATGGACGGCGGCAGCAGCCTGAATCTGCTTTATCAGGATACAGTGCGCAAGATGGGCATCGACCCCTCAAGGATTAAACCCACAAAGATGACCTTCAAAGGCGTCATACCAGGTGTAGAGGCCAATTGTACAGGCTCGATCACACTTGAAGTGGTCTTCGGATCCCCGGATAACTTCCGAAGCGAGGAGTTAATCTTTGACATAGTCCCGTTCCGTAGCGGCTATCATGCTCTGCTCGGACGGACCGCGTTTGCAAAGTTCAATGCGGTGCCGCACTACGCATACCTCAAGCTCAAGATGCCAAGCCCTCGAGGAGTCAGCACGGTCAACAGAAACACTGAACGCTCCCTCCGAACGGAGGAACACACAGCGGCTCTCGCGGCAGAATTACAGAGCAGCCTCTTAAGGCAATTCTCGAGTCCGGCCGTTAAGCGACCGGACACTGCTAAACGCGCCCGGAGTAACCTACAACAAGACCACCTAACACGTACCGAGCACGCGTAGCAGTGCGGCCCCAACCCTAGCCCTTGCAAAATATCAAGACCGGTACTTCGCGTACATCATTACGCTGTGGAGATACCATGGGCATAGGGGAAGGGGCACGACCACGACAGGCCCAGTGTGCGGCTCAACCACACCATGGGCTCCCAAGTGTGTCATCTTTTTTTTCTTATCCACAAGACTCCATTTACCAGAGGCCCTGTCCGGCAGCAGACCTGCCGAACTCACGATGCAACAGCCAGGGAAGGAGAAAAGCTACGACGAATATCCAGGTGGTCTCCATTATGAGCATTATACCTGTTTTATACACCATTCCGCAGCCTACCCCTGGAGGGGAACATGCTAAATAGTTCCACCCCTTGCTTACCGTACTATTTGTATCGTTCTGCATTCATGGCAGTATTTCTTGAATAAACAATGCATCGCTTTTTGCTTATAATTGCATTTCTTTCTTATACATATGTTCATTTATGACATATTGCATCCGTACACTTTGGTACGGCTAAATACACCAGGGGCTTAAGTTCCCCATATTATGGTGTGATAAGTCCGAACACTTTCACAAGTGCGGCACCCCGAACTTATAGCATTATATGCATCGGCTCCGAATCATGTCTTGGGTCAATAGTTGGGTTTGCCCAGCTCCCATGTTTTGGTACCTTACGTTTCGTTGTATCGGCTAAGGTAGCACTGGGAGAACCACTGCGATTGCACCCCAGTTGAGTTGGGCGAGCGCCTCAGTGGAGAAAGCTAACACTGACCGTCATGATAAGGCGAGAGCTGGTCGCTGTTCGAGAGGTTCTTTCGAGTCCCTAAAGACTTATGCCGCTTAGAGCGAGGAACCACCTATGTCCGGCCCAGGCGTGGATAGCGCCCCGAACTTGGTCTTTCGAACACTAGGGGCTTCGCCGAAATTTAAAATTATAGAATTCTATGGCTAAGTGAGAGTGTTCAAGCATTATAAGTCTGGTTGCCTCGTTCGTTGTGTTGAGCGCCTCCCTAGATGGACCCAAAAATGGGAACAAGAGCGCTCAAGTTTATCCCGAACACCCCAGCACTCGTGGCATGGGGGCTGAAGCCGACGACTTGCCATCTCTCAGATTTGATAAACGGCCGCACAGAAGGTAATATTTTAAATTAACAAGCGTTGCTTAGCGCATATGAACAAAGTTTTTAGCGCACAGGATAACAAAATGCGAGTCTACTCAAATATTACATCTTTGGAGCACTCAGCCGCAATCATGCGGGCACCCTTCAGGACACTCTTATAATACATCTCGGGCGTGCGATACTCTTTGCCCGTCGGTGGCGCGTCCGTCACAAACTTCTCAGCGTCCATCCTGCCCCAGTGCACCTTTGCACGGGCAAGGGCCCGACGGGCACCTTCAATGCAGGCGGAGTGCTTGACGACTTCAACCCAGGGACACGCATCCACCAGCCGCCGCACCAGGCCGAAGTAGCTCCCAGGCATGGCCTCCTTGGGCCATAGCCGAACTATGAGGCCCTTCATGGCCTGTTCTGCCACCTTGTGGAGCTCGACCAGCTGCTTCAGCTGGTCGCTAAGGGGCACCGGATGTCCGGCCTCAGCATACTGAGAGCAGAAGACCTTCTCCGACGAGCTCCCCTCCTTGGCCCGGTAGAAAGCGGCAGCATCGGACACGCTGCGGGGCAGATCTGCGAACGCTCCTGGAGAGCTCCGAATTCAGGTAAGTAATAGGTAATTCACATTCACATGCTTGCATTGCATGAAAAATGCCTTACCCACCGCTATCTTCTTCAACGCCTCGATTTCCTGGAGGGCCTTGTGGGCTTCGGCCTTAGCGGCTTTGGCACTCTCAAGAGCCGATGCAAGCTCGGACTCTCGAGTCTTTGAGTCGCGCTCCAAACTCTCATGTTTTTTCACGAGAGCCTGGAGCTCTTGCTGTACCTCCGCCACCCGCGCCTCCTGCTTCTCTCGCTCGGCTCGTTCTGCGGCCGCATTGCGTTCAGCCGCGGACACCGCCTCCTTCAGGGTCGCCAGCTCGTTCGTGGCCCCTGTAGTACCCACGTTATCCTTGTTATTTCTCTTGCAACCAAATCCTTTTCTATAAGGTACAACTTTAATACGGTGTTACTCACCTTCCTTGTCCTCGAGCTGCTTCTTGGCATGGCCGAGCTCGTTCTCGGACCGCTCGGGGCTCTGCTTCAAAGCATCGACCTCCGTAGTCAGTGCGGCAGAGGTCAGCAGCGCAGCCTGCAATCCCATATTGACATATTTTTAGACTCCTGCGTATATCTTTTTAGATCCTCAATCTGGCTTTTCTTTCCGAACACCGAACCGAGCATCAGGGGCTACTGTCTATGCGGTATTATATTACATATCTTTAAATTCTTGCCTCAAAGCCTGTTAGAAGGCTGGCGCGGGCTTCGGTCAGCCCGCTCTTGGCAAGCTGAACCTTCTGAATCACCGCACTCATGACAGTGCGGTGTTCTTCTTTGATGGAAGCGCCGTTGAGCGCCTCCAGCAAGTTGTCTGGCGCCTCCGGTTGGACGGAGGCTGCCGGTGTCACAGTCTTGCCCTTCTTACGAAGGGTCCGCTCGCCGGACTCCGGAACCACTGCAGGTTCCGGTGCGGAGTCTGGTGCAAAGTCCGGGAGGTTGCCCTGCGGCACCTCCGGGGCCTCCCCCTCCTGGCGGGTCCCTTCCTGGGATCCCACCTCAATGTCGTCAGCGTCACGAGGGGTGGAGGCGGTCGGAAGAGAATCCATATCCGACGTGCCCAAGGACCCGCTCGATGAAGCGGGAAGATCATCCTTGGGCGGACTACAGGTTGTATGTGGCATTAGAAAGACACCGTGTGGCAAAAAAGAAAAATTATAAATCATCTAGGAGTCCAGATACTTACGATCTTTCCAGGGGCTTGGCCCTTGAGGGCCACTCCTCGTCGCCGTCGCCGACGTTGGCGGAGCAGTCCGGGGGAAGGGTCCTTCCCTTCTTGGACCCTTCGGCATCCCTCGTTGGGAAGGCCTTCCTCTTCTTCTCTCCCCCCGCTGGGGGAGAGGCCTCTTTCTTCTCCTCCTCGTCCTCGTGGGAGGAGTCCGCCTTGGAGTCATCGGACGATGAGTCCGATACCACCTAACACCGGGAACTCCTTCGGGTTCCCGTGGCCTTCTTCTTGGCCTTCTTCTCCGGCACCACGTAAAGTGCCGGGACCAGCAGCCCCGTCAAACGGGTGTCCGCTGGATCTTCTGGAAGGGGAGCCGGACAGTTAACCTGTCCGGACGTTTTCTGCCAGGCCTGTTAAAGGTATTGGGAGTTTAGATCCCACATAGAGTCAAACTATGAAAAGCAAGTGTCCCATAAAGGATAACATAGCCTACCTCGCCAGCCGGACGCTGCATGCTGAATCCGCGATCTTCGGTAGAGGATGCGGGAGCTTCGGCGCCCTTGAACAGCACCCTCCAGGCAGCTTCATACGTAGTGTCGAAGAGCCCGCTCAAAGTCCGGTGCTGTTCCAGATCAAACTCCCACAAATTAAAGTCCCGTTGCTGGCAGGGGAGAATCCGGCGGACGAGCATGACCTGGATCACGTTGACAAGCTTGAGCTTCTTGTTCACCAGGGTCTGGAGACAGGACTGGAGTCCGGTCAGCTCTTCCAAACTACCCCATAGCAAGCCCTTCTCTTTCCAGGAGGTGAGCTGCATGGGGATGCCAGATCTGAATTCGGGGGCCGCTGCCCATTTAGGGTCACGCGGCTCGGTGATGTAGAACCACCCCGATTGCCACCCTTTGATGGATTCCATGAAGGCACCCTCGAGCCAAGTGACGTTGGGCATTTTGCCCACCGTGGCGCCTCCGCACTCCGCTTCGCTGCCCTTCACAACCTTCGGCTTCACATTGAAGGTCTTTAGCCACAAGCCGAAGTGGGGCTGGATGCAGAGGAAGGCCTCACACACGACGATAAATGCTGAGATATTGAGGATGAAATTTGGGGCCAGATCGTGGAAATCTAGGCCGTAGTAGTACATGAGCCCCCGGACAAAGGGGTGGAGTGGGAAGCCCAGTCCAGGAGGAAGTGGGGAAGGAATACGACCCTCTGATGGGACCTGGGGGTGGGGATGAGCTGCCCCTCGTCGGGGAGCCGATGCGCGATGTCGCTGGACAGATATCCGGCGCTGCGCAGCTTCTCAATGTGCCCCTCCATAACGGAGGAGGCCATCCACTTGCTTCCCGCTCCGGACATGGCTGGAGAAGGTCGAGGTGAGATGTGCAGACTTGGGCGTTGGAGCTCGAGTGCGCGGAGATGGATAAGCAAAGGAGGAAGAAGGCGTAGGTAAAAAGGCGGATCCTTATCCCCTTATATATGGGCGGACGAAACTATACGTCCCCACCGGCCTGGTAAAACTCGCTTATCTCCCAAGCGCCACAATCAATGGCGCGGTTGGGTTACCCACGTCCATATTGATGGGAATCCCGGAATAAGGGGAACACGATCTCTGCTTCGACAAGACGTGCCAAGGAAACCGCTTCGCTAAACGCGCTGAGGTGGTATAATAAAAACGATTCAAGTAAAGGCTTGGTTGTGGTGTGACGTCACGCCACAGAATACGTCAGCAGATTGAACTTGTGTAAATATTATTCTCTCTACGGTGGTATGTGGAATTTATTTTACAGAGCCGAACACTATCCAGGTGTTCACTATCCTCTATGAATTATTCGGAGGAGGAACCCACCTTGCAATGCCGAAGACAATATGCGCACCGGACTCGTCGTCATTGAAGCCTGGTTCACGGGCTACTGAGGGAGTCCTGGACTAGGGGGTGTCCGGATAGCCGAACTATCATCATTGGCCGGACTCCAAGACTATGAAGATACAAGATTGAAGATTTCGTCCCGTGTCCGGATGGGACTTTCCTTAGCGTGGAAGGCATGCTTGGCGATACGGATACGTAGATCTCCTACCATTGTAACCGACTCTGTGTAACCCTAGCCCTCTCCGGTGTCTATATAAACTGGAGGGTTTTAGTCCATAGGACGAAGAACAACAATCATACCATAGGCTAGCTTCTAGGGTTTAGCCTCCTTGATCTCGTGGTAGATCCACTCTTGTACTACCCATATCATCAATATCAATCAAGCAGGAGTAGGGTTTTACCTCCATCGAGAGGGCCCGAACCTGGGTAAAAACATCGTGTCCCTTGTCTCCTGTTACCATCCGCCTAGACGCACAGTTCGGGACCCCCTACCCGAGATCCGCCGGTTTTGACACCGACAGGAAGGCTAGAGATCAAGATTCATATGGTAGGAATGGAATATCTTGGCCTCAACACATGAGTAGGTAGTTCTCTCTCAGAAAATGTATGCTGGGAGTGTAGGTTCAGTCTGATGGCTCTCTCCACGAATGAAGAGGAGGTGGAGGGGTATATATAGCCTCCACACAAAATCTAACCGTTACACACAATTTACCAAACTTGGTGGGACCGAATCAACAAACTCGGTCGGACCGATTTAGTAAACCTAGTGACCGTTAGGATTTTCGGTGGGACCGAAATGCAACTCGGTAGGACCGATATGGTTAGGGTTAGGGCATAACGTAATCTCGGTGAGACCGATTACACAAACTCGGTGGGACCGATTTTGGTAATAAGCTAACCAGAGAGTTGGTCAGGCAAACTCTGTAGGACCGATTACTCAAACTCGGTGGGACCGATTTTGGTAATAAGTTAACCAGAGAGTTTGCATTGTAATCTCGGTAGTACCGATTGCTCAAACTCGGTGAGACCGATTTTGGTAATGGACATACACAGAGAGATTACAATCCCATCTCGGTGAGACCGAGATCCCTATCGGTGAGACCGATTTGCCTAGGGTTTGTGGCAGTGGCTATGACATCCAAACTCGGTGGCGCCGGATAGAAAGAATCAGTGGGGCCGAGTTTGACTTTAGGTTTAGGACAAATGTGTGGAAGTGGGAAAGTAGTTGAGGGTTTTGGAGCATATCACTAAGCACTATGGAGCAAGAGACTCATTAAGCAACACCTCATCCCTTCGTGATAGTATTGGCTTTTCCTATAGACTCAGTGTGATCTTGGATCACTAAAATAGAAAATGAAGAGTCTTGAGCTTGAAGCTTGAGCCAATCCTTTGTCCTTAGCATCTTGAAGGAGTCCCACATCCTCTAGTCCATGCCACTCCATTGTTGAACTTATCTGAAACATACTAGATAAAAGTGTTAGTCCAACAAGAGATATGTTGATATTAATTACCAAAACCACCTAGGGAGCACTTGTGCTTTCAGTAGTACTACTTCCGCGCCGTATACCATAAAAAATGGTGTATATCCGGTGGTTCGATTCGGTGTGGTCCGCAGCCCCTAGAGTATGGAGTCTAGCTCCTCTACCCAGTGTGTATCCGATTCTCTTAATGATCGCACTAGTCTGGGTTTGATGTCGCTCATAATGAGACCATTTGCCCGTTCGACCTGGCCGTTTGTTTGAGGGTGGTAGACGGAAGCGTAGTCGAGCTTAATGCCCATTTTGTCGCACCAAGTTTTCACTTCATTGGCTGTGAAATTTGAGCCATTATCAGTGATGATGCTGTTGGGGACATCGTATCGGTGTACGACCCCGGATAAGAAGTCTATTACTGGTCCGGATTTGGCCGTTTTAACTGGTTTGGCTTCGATCCATTTGGTGAATTTGTCCACCATAACCAATAAGTATTTTTTCTTATGGCTTCCCCCTTTAAGAGGTCCGACCATATCCAGCCCCCAGACCGCGAAGGGCCAAGTTATGGGGATTGTTTGGAGGGCGGTAGGGGGCATATGACTCTGATTGGCGAAGAGCTGGCAGCCGACGCAATGTTGGACAAGGTCCTGTGCGTCCGCTCGGGCCGTCGGGTAATAGAAGCCTGTACAGAAGGCCTTGCTGACTAGCGCTCGAGCTGCGGCATGGTGTCCGCCTAGTCCGGCATGGATTTCAGCCAGGAGTTGCCGCCCTTCCTCTTTGGAGATGCACCTTTGGAGCACTCCAGTCGCACTTTTTTTGTAGAGTTCCCCTTCATGGACTTTGTAAGCTTTAGAACGTCGGACTATGCAGCGTGCTTCATTTTGGTCTTCGAGGAGCTCCTGCCTATTTAGGTAGGCCAAGAAAGGTTCAGTCCACAGGGCGATTACGGCCATAATTTCGTGGGCCGAACATGTTATTTCGGTGGCAAAGCCTCCGATTGTGTCTGATGGTTCGGAGTCTGGGGGTGTATTCGGATCTGTGCTGGTATTGCCGGACTCCCCTTCCCATACTACGGATGGCTTGAACAGCCTTTCCAGGAATATATTGGGTGGGACAGGGTCGCGTTTGGCGCCGATGCGGGGGAGAACATCCGCCGCTTGATTGTTTTCTCGAGCCACATGGTGGAATTCGAGCCCCTCGAACTGAGCTGACATTTTGAGGACGGCATTACGATAGGCCGCCATTTTCGGATCCTTGGCATCAAAGTCTCCATTTATTTGTGATATTGCGAGGTTCGAATCTCCGCGCACTTCCAGGCGTTGGATGCCCATAGAGACTGTCATCCGAAGACGATGCAACAGAGCCTCGTATTCGGCTGCATTGTTGGAGTCTGTGTATAATATTTGTAGGACATACTAGACCGTGTCCCCGGTGGGAGATGTCAGGACTACCCCTGCTCCCAGTCCGGCCAGCATATTGGAGTCGTCAAAGTGCATGATCCAGTTAGAGTACGCGCCGTACTCTTTAGGGAGTTCGGCTTCTGTCCATTCGGCGACGAAGTCAGCTAGTACTTGCGACTTGATGGCTGGTCGTGGTTTGTATATTATGGCGAACGGGAGGAGCTCGATAGCCCATTTAGCAATCCGGCCCGTGGCGTCGCGGTTATTAATTATGTCGTTGAGTGGTACTTCGGAGGCGATGGTAATCGAACACTCTTGAAAGTAGTGTCTTAGCTTTCGGGATGCCATGAAGACCGCGTATGCTATTTTTTGATAGTGTGGTTATCGGGATTTGCATGGGATGAGGACCGTGGTTACATAGTAAACCGGCCTTTAAATCGGGAATTTGTGTCCATCCGCCTCTCGTTCGACGACGAGCACTGCGCTTACCACTTGATGTGTTGCAGGTATGTATAGTAGCATGGGTTCACCGATGTTTGACGCTATTAGGACTGGATTACTGGCCAATAAGGTCTTTATCTCATCGAGTCCGCCCGCGGCTGCATCCGTCCATACAAAGTGTTCGGTGCGCCGAAGGAGGCGGTAAAGAGGCAATGCCTTCTCTCCTAGCCTGGATATAAAGCGGCTCAAAGCGGCCACGCATCCAGCTAGCTTCTGGATGTGTTTGAGGTCTGTTGGTATAGCCAACTGCGACAGAGCTCAGATTTTTGCTGGATTCGCTTTGATTCCTCTATTGGAAACAATGAAGCCCAGCAGCTTCCCCGAGGGGACGCCAAAACGCATTTTTCCAGATTCAACTTGATGTCATATGTCCGGAGGTTATCGAATGTGAGCCTCAAGTCGTCTATTAGGGTTTCGACGTGTCTAGTTTTTATGACTACGTCGTCCACATATGCTTCCACTGTTTTGCTGATATGTTTTTCCAGGCATGTTTGAATCATGCGCTGATAGGTTGCGCCGGCATTCTTGAGCCAGAAGGGCATAGTGTTGAAGCAAAAAGGGCCATATGGCGTTATAAAAGCTATTGCAGCTTGGTCAGACTCTGTCGTCTTTATTTGATGGTATCCGGAGTATGCGTCGAGAAAACACAGCGAGTCGTGTCCAGCTGTGGCATCGATGATTTGATCGATGCGAGGGAGGGGAAAGGGATCCATGGGGCAAGCCTTGTTGAGGTCTTTGAAATCGACGCATAAGCGCCAAGATTTGTCCTTTTTGGTACCATTACCAAATTTGCCAGCCAATCCGGATGTTTAATATCTCTGATGAATCCGACCTCAAGCACCTTGGCTAGCTCTTCCCCCATGGCTTGCCGTTTGGGTTCTGAAAACCGCCTTAGGGTCTGTTTGACCGGTTTGTATCCCTTTAGTATATTGAGGCTGTGTTCGGCCAGCCGGCGTGGGATGCCTGGCATGTCCGAAGGGTGCCAGGCCAAAATGTCTCTCGAAATCTCGCAGTGCGGCGTCCATCACGGGGCTCAATTGTGTCCCAATGGACGCTGTCTTCGTGGGGTCCGTTGGATGGACCTGGAATTTGACTATCTCGTCTGCAGGTTTAAATGAGGTGGACTTGGGTCGTTTGTCGAGTATCACATCGTCCCTGTCCATGGTGGCCCACAGTGTTGTTAACTCTTCGGCTGCTAGGGCTTCAGATGATGCTTCCAGGGCTAGTGCTGCGGTTTTGTTTTTGGCGTGAAGTGCGACTTCCGGATCACTGGCTAGAGTGATGATTCCGTTGGGCCCGGGAATTTTAAGCTTCATGTACCCGTAATGGGGTACAACTTGAAAGCTTGTAAACGCGTCCCGCCCTAGAAGGGCGTGGTATCCGCTGCTAAAGGGGGCCACTTGGAATGTGATTTCTTCGGATCTATAATTCTCCCGGTATCATGCCCAAGATGCGACCCTATCCTAAAGGAACTCGAAGGTCCCACCAAGGATAGAAGCGCATCTTGAAGACGCTTTTGCAAGGTGGATATCATTACATCAACATTACATAATAGTGGGGATACATCCAATACATACAATGTCACATGAATACAACAATACCACATACAAGAACAACATCCGACTACGGATGAATCATAAACAGAAACTCAAACAATATCCACCCTGCTAGCCCAGGCTGCCGACCTGGAACCTATCCCCTGATCGAAGAAGCAGAAGAAGAAACTCAACGCAAGCAAGCATCGCTCTCGCGTCATGATCATCGCATAACCTGTATCTGCAACTGTTGTTGTAGTAATCTGTGAGCCACGAGGACTCAGCAATCCCATTACCATGGGTATCAAGACTAGCAAAGCTTAATGGGAAAGGAAGGGGTAAAGTGGTGAGGTTGCAGCAGCGACTAAGCATGATATGGTGGCTAACATACGCAAATGGGAGCGAGAAGAGAAACAAGCGGAACGGTCGTGAAGCTAGCAATGATCAAGAGGTGATCCTGAACTCCTACTTACGTCAATCATAACACAGAAACCGTGTTCACTTCCCGGACTCCGCCGAGAAGAGACCATCACGGCTACACACTCGGTTGATGCGTTTTAATTCGGATCTGGCGTCAAGTTATCTACAACCGGACATTAACAAATTCCCATCTGCCACATAACCGCGGGCACGGCTCTCGAAAGTTTATACCCTGCAGGGGTGTCCCAACTTAGCCCATGACAAGCTCTCACGATCAACGAAGGAATAGACCTTCTCCCAGGAAGACCCGATCAGTCTCGGAATCCCGGTTTACAAGACATTTCGACAATGGTAAAACAAGACCAGCAAAGCCGCCCGATGCGCCGACAATCCCAATAGGAGTTGCACATATCTCGTTCTCAGGGCAACACCGGATAAGCGAAGCGTACAGGTACCGACGAATCCAAGTTGCCAACGAATGGTCCCGCACGGTGCTCTAGTTTGGACCAATACTTAGACAAGCATTGGCCCGGGGGGGCTATAATAAAGATGACCCTTGGGTTAATTACTCCCAAGGGAAAAGTAGGTGGTGGTGAGGCAAATGGTAAAACCAAGGTTGGGCCTTGCTGGAGGAGTTTTATTCAAAGCGAACTGTCAGGGGGGTCCCATAAATCACCCGACCGCGTTAGGAACACAAATTCCAGGAACATAACACCGGTATGACGGAAACTAGGGCGGCAAGAGTGGAACAAAACACCAGGCATAAGGCCGAGCCTTCCACCCTTTACCAAATATATAGATGCATTAATAATATAAGAGATATTGTGATATCCCAACATAAACCCTGTCCACCATGGAGCAATCTTCAACTTCACCTGCAACTAGCAACGCTATAAGAGGGGCAGAGCAAAAGCGGTAACATAGCCAAACAACGGTTTGCTAGGAAGGGTGTCAAAGGTTAGAGGTTCATGGCAATTTGGGAGGCTTGAAGAGCAAATGATAGGTAACACAGCATAGCGATAGAACGAAGCAACTAGCATAGCAATGATAGTAGTGAGATCCAGGGTAGCGGTCATCTTGCCTGAAATCCTGCTAGGAAGAAGAACGAGTCCATGAAGAAGATGAAGCCACGAAGACGAACCACACGTAGACGAACGCATCCTCACGATCGCAACGAAACGGGAACTATCGAGAAGAAGCACACAACATGGTAAACACACCACACAAAGACAAGACATGATGCACAAACAAGCATGATGCATGAGAAAGCTAGATGAGGCTACTCATGGCAAGAGATGATGCAAACAAGAACAACACATCAAGGCAAGTTTAAATGAGGCCGGAAACAACATATAACAATTCCGGTAAGTCCTCATATGCAAATTTTGAAATTGGTCCAGATCTGAACAAACCTTATGTTCAAGTTGTTAAACAGCAAGTTAAAGAGCACCAAGATGAACTACACGAAATTCTAGTCAAGTTACATATAAAGTTCATTAGATTTGGAGCTACGGCCTAGAAGATATGAGCAAAACAAGTTAGGCATGGCGTTGATGCAAAATGCACCCAAACATCAAGCAAACACCTCAAAACATGGATGCAACATGATAATATGAAACTACATGCAAAATCTAGCAAGTTTCATATAGAGCACACTCAAAACGGAGCAACGGTGCAACACATACACTCTATACAAGTCATAACAACAATCTGTCCAAAACAGCAACTAGGCATCTTACAAGCATCAAAACAACATGCTACAGCAGCCCAACATAATAACAAAAGGCATGGGCATGAAGTACAGATAAAGCACAACAAAACATGAACACTGAGCTATCTCCATAAATCACTAGAACATGCTCCAAAACACATGGTAAGATTGCAAATAATAACAGTTTCAGACTTTAGCAGAAATAACATCAGGTTGCAATGTTTAGAGCTGTGAAACAACATGTTACAGGAACTTATCATGGCAAACAAAGGCATGGCATGAATCTACTAAATGCATAGATCAAAAGTCCTTTACTGACCATGAGCCAAAAAGGCACAGAAAATATGATGGCACCCATGTAAACATGGCAAGTTATATGACAGATTCAAACATGGCAGGAACAACAATAAGTAGGCATGTTCGTGAGCTTGAACCACTCACCACCGAGAAATACATGGCATGGCAAGGCAACCAACAGTAAGAAGACATGTTTGCGAAGTTAAGCATGGCAAGAGCAAGGTCATAGGGTGCATGGAACACTAGCAAAACACATGGGAACTAGTGAACTTAATGTTAACAGGCTGACAGCAACATCATTTAGCAACTTTGGAGCAAGATAAACAACATGTTCCAGCAGGCTATAATTGCAACCAGTGGCATGAATGGATAGAGCAAGACATGTAGATCAAAACATGTTTATAGAACATCTCCATATTATGCATAGAATGATTAGTAGAAGCATGTTAACATAGCAACAAAATATAACAGAATCTGCCTAGCAAAACAGTAACAGCAAGTACCCTCCTTAACAAGCTCAATGCACTCACTACACAAGTCACAAAAATATATGGATGGCACCCCTGGAAAGATGGCATGGCATAGATCAAAACACATGTAGACATCAACCTCATAGGATGCATACATCAATCATGGCAAAAATGACAAATGAGCAAGTTATAACAGTTTCAGCAGGTTAACATCAACATGCACTCTTCCAACAGCATTACGGGCATCAAGATGAACTCAAATGAAAATGATGCAATGGAACAAATAAAGTACTCGTCGAGACGAACAATCTGACATATTACAGACGCAAAACGGAGCTACAGATGCAGAGATACGATGCGATGAACATGGCATGATTATGCAAAATAACTTCGGGACTTAGTGGATTTTTGGGAGGGGGGAAAGTCAACCTTGCCAGATCTGGATCTGGGGCGGATCGAGGCGGGCCGGGCTCGGGCCGCCGGAGCGGAGGGAGAAGGCCGGAGACGGGGCAACAGAGAGGGGCGACGGGCGGCGGCCGGCGGCGGCGAATCGGGAGGCGCCACGCGGCGGCGGAGCTGAGGTGGCAGCGCGGGATTGGGCGGGGTGAGGTGGCGGCTGGACGTGTCCGGCGCGGGCGGACGCGTCTGGCGGCGCGAGGAGGAAAACTAGGGTTTGGACTGCGGGAATTCGGGGAGGAAGACATATTTATAGGTAGAGGGAGCTAGGAGAGTCCAAATGAGGTGCGGTTTTCGGCCACGCGATCGTGATCGAACGACCGAGAGCATAGAGGGGAGTTTGCTGGGTTTTGGGCCACTTTGGAAGGGGTGTTGGGCTGCAACAAAAGAGGGCTTTACGGTTACTCGGTTAACCGTTGGAGTATCAAACGACCTCCAAATGGCACGAAACTTGACAGGCGGTCTACCGGTGCTATGCCAAGGCCGCTTGGCAAACCTCAGGCCATTTCGAGAAATTTTAACACCCGCTCACAACAGGAGAGAAGAAGGGGACGCCGGAGGACATAGGAGTGCCGGATTGCAAAACGGACAACGGGGAAAATGCTCGGATGCATGAGACGAAGACGTATGCAAAATGAAATGCACATGATGACATGACATGAAATGCATATGATGACATGGCAAAGTGCAACACGCAAGCAAATGACATGGCAACGACGGCGAACAACTGGCGGACACCTGGCGCATCGGATCCGGGGCATTACACCCGGGTGCTGAATACCACATCGAGTGTGATTTTTCCCGCGCACCGTGCTTCCCGAGTAGGGATGATTCCCCTGAAGGTGGTGCCGCTTTGCTCAATGCGGCCTTTATCAATCTCCATTTTGCTGAGCATTTCTTCATAAATCAAGTTTAACCCGCTTTCGCCGTCCATGAGTACTTTGGTGAGCCGAAAGCCGTCCACGATTGGGCTAAGGACCAGAGCGGCCGGTGCCTGGACAGTCTGGAATCGAGGTTCATCACTGGCATTGAAAGTTATAGCAGTGTCGTTCTAGGGGTTTATCTTTGCTATATGGCAAATTTCCGCAGAGCTTCGGTGAGCTCGCTTGCGCCTGCTGTTCGAGGCGAAAGTCTCGAAGACTGTTAGTACCGTATTGTGTCCGCTGGCAGGATGTTGTTCCGCTTTATGGCTTACAAGAAGATCCTCGCCACTTTTTGCCACCTGCCGGAGTATCCAACATGCCCTGAGACTATGAGTTGGCATTGTATCCAGCGTACTGTGGAGCTTACATGGCCCGTCGAGCCATTCTTCCAATACGGATCCACGCCCAGGGGTGGGCTTCGGCTTCTTGGGGATTGGATCTGACGACCTACGAGAGTTCGTCCGTTTAGTTCGGACAAAGGTTTTGGTGAGAGCGGTACTATCCCAAAATTCTGTTTGGGTCTTCCAAGCGCTCTCCATCGCACAGTACTTCCGTACTATGATTGCCAAGTCCGCGAAGCGTGCTATGTCGCGGCGGCTTATAGCATTGAGGAGCCCTTCGTCCGTGCAGTTTTTGCAGAAGAGCGAGACCATGTTTTCCTCGCGGCAGTCCTTGACCTTGCTAAGCGCAAGGAGGAATCTGGCCCAGTAATGATGTACCATTTCCTGGGGCTCTTGCCTGATGCGGGAGAGACAGTTTAAGTCCCGATAGGTGTTGTTAGCAAAATCCGGATTTTGATCCGATCCAACGCCCGAAGGCGCGGGTGGTTCCGAGCTCAACAGCTCAGAATCCGGAGTATCACCCAATTTCTTTGGCCCGATGCCCGATTCTAAGCCCGGGGCCTGGGTCATGCTTTCCTCTGAGCAGGTTTTCGGCTCGAGGAGCTCGGCAATCCGAACATAATTCGTCCTCAAAGTTGAGGGATAATCCGCGCGTGGTTCCTCCACTATCGCTACCTCATGGGTGGTCGGCGGGGACCTGATGTCCCTTCGGTCGGGTTTAAGCCCAATCCGGTCATAGTTCGTAGCGACTCCCAGAGCGGCGATGCGGTCCAAGAGTTCGTTAAGGGAGGAAAGCTCTATTGGATCCATCTGTTCGGCAAGTTCCGACTGACGTGAAGGTTATGATTGATGACTCGAGAGGCCATCATCGGCGCCTCCGCCGATGGGGCGGCCATGATAAAGCCGCCGAGTCGGAGCGTCTGGCCTACAGCCAGAGCCCCCTCTGAGGTAATGTCGTCCTTGATGACGAGACGAGCCATCGAGCCTTGCGGCAACGTCACAGAGGAACTCTCAATGAAAGCACCAATGTCGGTGTCAAAACCGGCGGATCTCGGGTAGGGAGTCCCGATCTGTGCGTCAAGGATGATGGTAACAGGAAGCAAGGGACACGGATGTTTACCCAGGTTCGGGCCCTCTCGATGGAGGTAAAACCCTACTTCCTGCTTGATTAATATTGATGATATGGGTAGTACAAGAGTAGATCTACCACGAGATCGTAGAGGCTAAACCCTAAGAGCTAGCCTATGATGGTATGAATGTAATTGTGATCGGCCTTCTAAGGACCAACCTCTCCGGTTTATATAGACACCGAAGAGGGCTAGGGTTTACATGGAGTCGGTTACAAGGAAGGAAATATAATATCCGGATCGCCAAGCTTGCCTTCCACGCCAAGGAAAGTCCCATCCGGACACGGGCCGAAGTCTTGAGTCTTGTATCTTCATGCTTCAATAGTCCAGACGTTGTACACAGTCCGGCTGTCCGGATACCCCCTAATCTAGGACTCCCTCAAAGACCTCCAGCGGAGAAGACCACGTGGTGAAGATGAGGTCGGTGCGAGGAGGCCGATGGTGAGACCTCCAGCAGAGGAGGTCCACACGGTGAAGATGAGGTCAACGCGAGGAGGCCATTGGTGAGACTCCGGTGGAGGAGGTCCGCGTGGTGAAGATCTGTTCGATGGAGGTCCGTGTGGTGGAGTTCTCGGACATAGGGGTCCACGACAGAGGTCCCCACCTTGGAGACCCTCGATGGAGGTCCACGCGGTGATGAAGGTTGGCGCGGTGGAGGTCCATGGTACTGAAAGCCTATGTCATGAAGGTTCGCGGTGGAGGTCTACACGGTGAAGGTCCCCGCTATGGAGGTCCGTGACGGCGAAGGTCTACGCCATGAAGGTCCGCGGCGGAGGAGGTCTGCGCGGTGGAGGTCCCCACTGTGGAGGTCCATGGCGGCGAAGGCCTACGCCGTGGAGGTCCACGATGGAGGAAGTCTCCGTGTGACGGGGGTTTCCGTGTGATGAAGTTGGATAGCTTGTTCATGAAGAAAGATGAAATCAGGTTCTATTTTTGCGTATAAAACAGATGCATACCTTGGTGCACTCTTTGGCCTCGTCCCGGAGTTTGACTATCGGATCGCCCTGAAATTGTAAGGGCTTCTTAGCAACACAAATTAGCATGAGATCAATGGTTAGATTTTCCAAAAGATGTCAGAATTGACCGTTGGACTCGTTCTTCCAAGCTCGCGTGGATTCTCGTCCAGATTCGATAGGGCCTCAGTATTTCAGAGATTGCTGGAGACTCGTAGATTGGATCACGGTGAAATTTTACAGGGATGTTGTAGACCCAAATTCGCACAATCCCTTCGAATAAATCATTAAAAAGATGCTCGAGGAGGCCGGGGTGATGACAACGAATATGTTGTCCGGAAAATTCGGCAGGTCGCGCAGATGCCATGTTGATGTTGAGCCCTCGACGTGCATGGACGATCCTCCATACTGTCGATTGAGATCGAAGTTGTTGTTGATGAAGCATCCCATCTGAACATAGTATCTACTCACACCATCCCCTACTTGGCGCGCCAACTGACGGAGCAGAATCCTGTCAGATCCCTGCGTAGGGTCCTCATGGGGTGGAGCACATAGAGGGTCTGATTGGGTACACATAGGACACGAAATTTACCAGGTTTAGGCCCCGTGGTGAGGTAATACTCTACATCCTGCATGTCATTGTATTTACTGTCTCATATAAGAGACTAAATCTTTTGTAGGTCTAATAGAGAGGTGTCAAAGATGTTTGCCGCTGACTTGGGAGGCCCCTACCTCCCCTTATACAGAGAGGTGAGGGCTAGGGTTACAAGGCCCAAGTCAGTTTACATGGCTTGATGCCCAAGTTGTCTACTGGAGTACATGTCTTGCGGTACAAGCAGTAGGTATTCTTCTGGAGGAGACCCATCGTTAGTGGCGAGGGGCCCAAACTACGTTAGGCTCCGAGGCCTGGCGACCTTGTTCCCCAGAGGACGGGTACCCCCGGTGTATGGCACCGTCAGCCACAATTTTTTCAATTTTTTTATTAAAAATGCTTATGCGGCCCCTACTTTGAAATGATTGAATGAAAAGACTATATAATAAGATCAGCAAAATTAGAGAAATCACGAGTTCACAAACAAGATCGACGCATTTTACAAGATCGTGCACATGGGTAAGTCGAGAGTATTTTGGGTCGAGGTTAGCGGCTACGTTAGCATATGGTAAAGTAGCTAATTCTGTTACATTTACTAAATGACAGATAAGGCCTAACTATTAAAAGGTTTAGTACACATGTATGCGGTACGCGAGTATGAGTATTGTGTCATACCCGGCTTATAAACTCGTGGATACTTACCTTTTCTAAACCCTTCCCTAATAGGGTTTTTATCCGTCAGGTTCCTTGGTTGTGGGTAAACATTGCCATGTTGAGGGGAGATGTTCACGAAACACCGGCCTGGCCAAGCAAAATAATACGCCCTCCATCTCAAAATATAAGATCATTTTTAACACTATCATAGTGTCAAAAAATGTTCTCTTTTTTGCGGGTGAAAAAATGGTCTTTTTTTAACACAGTTCAGACACAAGCGCTCATATTTACACGCACACACTTATTTCTATGAACGCACACACATACACCTCCCCCTATGAGCACCTTCGAGAGATTGAGGCAGCATATCATCTTAAGATTTACAAAGTCACCATAGGCGTATCGTAGCCGATGGAAATGTCTCCTAAACGTGCATCGTCAAAGATCATGAAATAAATTGAAAAAATGCGAGCATCATGATTTGTACCCTGGTGGGTGGGCTGAGATACCACTGTCCCTGGTTCGCTAAAAAAATGGTCTTGCATTTTGCGACCAAGGGAATAGATATCGTGTCATGGGTAGGGTTTCCTTCGGGCCAAGTTACTCGAAAATAAAATAGGAAATACTCGTAGTTAGTAATCGCGGCCACCGCTGCTGCTGCCGCCCCCAATCCCACCCCCACGCCCACCCACCCGACCTGAAGTAACCCCCCATCGCCGGGGGACGGAGAGTAAGAGCAAGTGCGTCTGCCGACATGCATGGCAAGCCTCTCCGCCGCATAGGCGAAGATTGTCCTGATGGCGCTACGCATAAGAGCGTTAGGCAGGACATATGCATCTTGCTCGATCGCATCCACGGTTTCTACGAGTCGGCGCTCGACCGGCTGCCGGCGGAGAGGATACCCTCGCTGACCACGCGCCTGCTCAAGGCCGGCGTTTGCTTCGGTTTCCTTGACCCGGTCTCCAACATCATCGCCAACACCGTCTCCTACACGCCAAGCCCCGAGGACGAAATTAAGGAGGAAGATGAAATCATCTCTAAGGTGAGGACCAACACAAAAGATGAACCAAACTTTGATATACCGCTGTACCCAGAGACGGTCGACTCCATGACCGTGGCACGGCGGTCGCTGGAGGGTCTTGTCAGCTTCCTTTGCTTTCAGTACCGCTACTTGGAGAAAACAGAAGCACTGCGCTACCTGCGCCTCGCCGGATGCGACCTCCTCGGCGCTGTAGCTCTCATCGAGCAAGACCGTAACAGGAGCCCCGGCGAGCCCGTGTTCAATATCATGTCACCTACAACCAAAATAGCCCTGGAGTGTGCCGCCCTGTCCGCGAGGCATCCCGAACCAGCAGTCCTGGTGGGCGTCTCGCTGTCATTGATGTCTCGGACGGTCAAGGTGTCCAAGATTCTTGGGGCACTCTGCTGCTTACCCTCTGCAGCTGTCAAGCGCCTTGCCAGGCTGCTCAGGGCCTCGATTGATCTTGGTGCCGATAGAAAGAGGAAGAGAAAGAGGGGTGAGCTGACACCCAGGAACGCAGAGTCTGTTGAGTGGAAGCCGGGTATGCATGGAACATTCAGACACACACAGACTCTGAAGCTACTGCTCCTCGGCAAGATCCATGGTTTCTACCTAGAGGCACTCGCCCTGCTGCCTAGGGACGGCCTGCGCCAGCTTCACCACTGCAGCCTCATCAAGGGCGGCTACTGCTATGGCCCCATGGATCCTGTCTCCAACATCATCCTCAACACCATTTGGTATGGCACTGCATTCCCCATGCACCAAGATTTCGAGTTTGACTTTCAGGTGGAGATGATATGCACAAGGACCCTTATGCGCATCGAGTGCTGCTCCCTCTATGGCATCGTCGCCTTCCTCCGTGCTCGCTTCAGTTCTCTCTCGGAGCATGGTGCTCTCTGGCACCTTCTTTTGGCCAATGTGGACTTACGGTTAGCCGTTGAGATGGTACAACAGTCTGGTTTCCTTATCGGCGGCACTGACCTTGATGCCTATAAGAAAGCTGCGGTTGATTCATGGCACTCGGACCCTGATGCACTGGTGAAATTCACGACATTGTCCCTGGACATTGAGCCCACCAAGTTGTCGCATATGCTGGCTCACGCGCTTGACGACTGCACAGTTGAGCACCTCACAAAGCTTGTGTCAAAATCTTCACCTACCAAATCAAAGAAGCGGGCTCGGTTACTGAATAAAGTATCATCATGCTCAGAGATCTTGAATAAAAACCAGAAGATGTTAATTCCGGCCATTCGGAAGAAATTTAAGGCCGACCAAGAGTTCTATGTCAGGAAGGTCAATGCCGCATTGAACAAGTTTTCTCAGCAAACAGGGGTTGGTACATTTGCTTCTTTTACTTATTCATTAATTTAAATGTGTATCAGGATTCAAAGTGACTCTCAACCATTTCTGCTGCCCTGTTAGGTGGACTATGAACTTCATATTATTTGCGGTGTGAATCCCAAGGTATGTGAAGGTTCAACTACTTATCTGTACAAGAAGAGGTTCAAATATGAGTATTTCCATATCAACTTCTTGGCAACACCAAAGGGATCAGATCCTGCTACCACACCTCGAGAATTGTTCTTCGCTGAGTGTAGCAATGGTGATAACGATGAGGAGGAAAGACCATCGTTGTGCTTGCCGGTTTTGGGTTCTTCGATAGATCACAGTATGCTCTCAGCTCACTTTTCTTGTACACACTAGATATGCATCTCATGATAGTTTCCTTGCGTGGTTTTTGAATTAGCATTAAGAATTACTACTTAACATGGTTACCACAATCTATGTTCATATCTTTCCCCTAGAAAATAGATATATAATTCCGTTCTGCTGTATGTAGGTTGTAATATCCAGATTTTTGTTGCTCATCATTTGAACATTAGCGATACACTTCCTTTTCCTTTTATCAAATACAAATACAACTAATCAGGAATGCTATTTTTGTTCTTATGGCAGTAAACTTCTGTGATGTCTGTTGGAAGTGCAGCTGTGATGGCTTGGTTGATTCCCTTGTTTAGTTATTTCTCTTTTTATGTTGAGGCCGAGGATCTAATTTAACCTTTTTTTCAATGACAGCTCGCTGCTTTTTCTGTGAGCATAGTGGGATAAACATTGTGCATCCATATTTTGGAACATATAATGGACGCCGTGATGATTTCCAAGAGATGGCTTCCGGAAGGCAAGATGTCCTAATTCAAACTATCATCAGCCGCTACGAGTTTCAAGTCGATGGTATGTTTACTCTGAAGGAGGACTGGATCTATTTTGATCCCAACATGGACGCAAAGATTGCCCAGATGAATCCTATTCCTGACTGGGCTAGGAAGGTGCGAGAATGGGGCAGAATCTTCTGACTTGGTTACAAATCCCCCCTTCGCCAAGTACGAGAATGGTGCCTGAGATGTGTGATAACAGTTTCATTTGAATTTAAAGTACTCTTTCCCTGTTCTTGTATATAAATCATGTTCTAACATTCAACCTTTCGCTAGATTTGATAGAATGGGAGCTTTTTTAATAATTTGATTTTTGATGAAATGGGAGCTTTTGCAGTAATTTGATGTTTGACGAAAATGCAGTTTGGATCTGGCATGGTTTTTTTTACCACTGAAGATTTCTGTCAGAGTTGTCCATGGCCTGAGACAATGTCGGACAAGCAGCAACAAAAGGGTACAAATTTGCTTTACTTGGAATCTAAGGTTTGTTTGAAATGCGGGATTAGAAAACTGAGAAACAGAATAATGGAAAATGGTTGTAGGCCTATTTGAAATGCGGGACTAGGAAACAGAGGAACAGAGCAGTAATTGTTTTCTTAATACTGCAACAGCACTGCATAGCGATTGCTCTTGCTTTTCATCTCACTTTTTTTTGTCGGGGTAATGATTTCATCCGTCAAAGGATGAGAGTATCATTTAGAATCACCGATGAAATAAAATCAGGGGCATCATCGGTGTCTCAGACGGAGGAAACCTTCGAGCTCAGCAAGTTGGTTGACTCATGGTTGCATGTACTGTGAGTCAACCTGGGCTAACTCCTTGCAAGTTGGGAGCATTCAACAATGAGTCAATTACATCACTGGTGCTAGAACTTGGTACAGATGACCACTTTGGTGCTAGAACTTGTGGTGTACATATAAGTGATTCAAGAACTTGGCTTGACGGTGCAAATACGATGTTGCATACGCCTGCGGCGCTGACTAGGCATGCCAGCATGACGGGACCCACTGCGGTGACAGAAAAGGGAGGGCAGGGCGTGTGGCCTGTTTTTGTTTTGCGAAAATCCCCTCAACATTTTTTTTCTCTGATGAAAAAGTACAAAAAATAAATTGGTCCGCTAGAGATTCAAACCAGCGACCTGCCGATTGCCAGCCCACCTAGATGGCCTTGTTGTCACATGAGGATACATATCCTTTATATATTTCGACTGAACCACATGTCATCTGTGGTAAGCTATGTTAAAAAAAAACCAACATATCAAAGCGAAAAAAAAACATATTTTAACTGAACATTTCTCAAAAAAACTCGACTGAACAATTTTAATTTTAAAAAGCAGTGCATGCTCAGTAATCCAAACCAGGAACCTTAGGGTAAATAAGTGCCTGGGAATACAACCACAACAGGCAAGGTGACTTATTTGTGATGTCTAATTGCATTTTATGAATATAACACAACGCAAACATGTGACTAAACTGAATTGCAGCAAGTGAAACCATTTTCAATATTTTAGTCTTTTTCATCTTTAAATTTGGTAAACAAATATTTAAATTATAATTATGTGCTATGAATAATATACATATAAATAATATAAATACATTAAAAATGTTCATATAACATCAAATCAAAGCCACCAACTAATTTAACAAAAATTCATATAATTAAATTAGTGCCCGGGATACAACTCCAACCGAAGAGGTAGCATATTTCTGCAGTATACTTACACTTCATGACTATAACGGAAAACGATCATGTGGTTGAACTGAATTGCAGTCAGTGCAGACAATTTCAACATTTTAGTTTTTGGCATTTTTAAAATTTTATAAATTACAATAACGTGCTATAAATAATATACATATAAGTACAATAAATTACATTAAAAATGCTCGTATAGCATCAAAAAATATCACATGCTAATTTAACAAAATACCCATATAATTATCTTATGATGTTTTTTAAAAAACAATGATTTTAAAAATTGTTTACATTTTAATAAAATGCTTCATTAGTTTTAGAATTTTTTATATATTAAATAATTTCTTATATATGTTGAATTTTTTCCTGATTTCTAATATCATATTCATGTAGTATATAAAAGTGATCATGGTTTAAGAAAATTTCAGGTTGTTTTAAAAAGAGATCATGTGTTTTAATATTTTTTGTGTTTTGTAAAACATTATGTATGTATTTTTAATTAAAACTAAATATAAAATATGTTTGAAAAATAAATATGAGCCTAGTGTGCCATCAGATTGCAGATTCTGAAATTTTTACTATTTAAATATTATAAACAGAATTTATAATTCAGAAATGTTTTAAATTGTCTGAATATGTTTTAAAATAATACATGAATTGTTTTTTATATGGCATGAATTTTGTAAATTATGCAAAGCTTAATTATATTTTGGACGTCTTGAGTTCGGGTGGTATGCCCGGCTATGTACCCTGCTGTATTTTGTTTTTTGGACTAAAATTCTAAAATTATTGGTTAGGCCTAAAGTATATATATATAAAGCCTATATATCAATAGTGACATCAAATCCAAATTGGTGTGCTGGCTACCCACCGGCGCATGTGACCTATAGGTCGTGAGTCCGAACGAGTAGATTTTTTTCTTTTAGGCTAGTCATAGTGGGGAGTAACTTAGACTAGTAACATCCATATGTTACTAGTCTATGTTACTACCTTCATAGTGGAAAGTAACATATGTGTACTATCATGCAAGCCATTATTTATTAAGATGTAGACTCATTTTACCTTGGAATGTGTTATGTTACAGTAACATATTATGTTACTCCAAACACCTCTCTCCTCATTAACTACATGCCACATAAGCAATTTTTTCTTGGAAAGTGTTATGTTACTTGCTAAGTTACTCCCACTATGACTAGCCTTATGTACAGTTTCTCGAGGGACTTTTTCATCAGAAAAAAAATCATCAAGAGGCTTTTTGCAAAAGATAGGCCACACGCCCTACGCCAAGCTGGCGCGCCGCAGGCGTGCACAACACCGTATTTACACCGTGAAGCCAAGTTCTTGAACCATTTATATGTACACCACAAGTTCTAGCATTAAAAGGAACTTTTGTGCCAAGTTCTAGCATAGGTGGTGTAATTGACTCTTCAACAATTGTAGTTGTCTTATTATGTTCCATTAGAAAACTTGCGGGTCTTTGACTGAATCAATTGCCATATAACAATCACAGTCCGCTTCAAACCGCCCGCATCCGCCCGGACCGCGTTGACCTCTCCGGTTCAACACACTTCGCTTCAACCTCACGACATCTCCAACGGACCTGCAAACAGCACACTCCGCTTCAACCTTACGACATCTCCAATGGACCTGCAAACTGCACGCATCCGTCTGGACCGCATTGTCGACTCCGCTTCAACTTTAGGGCATCTCCAAGGCGGACCCACAAAGCGCCCGCATCCGTCCGGACGGCGCTGTCCGGAGCATGAAAGCCATCCGAAGCGGGCCCGTATCGGTCCGCAGCGTGGTCCGGACGCGTTTCCTCTTGCAAACTGGAGACAAACGTGAGGAAGCTTTGCGGGAGTCCGGACACCAGACACGTAGAACTCCGATACCTCCAGCCCACCCAAAACCCTTTTCGAACCCTGCGCCTCCATCCTCCACATTTTCTCTTCTTCCTTTTTTCTTTCTTGTCTTCGCCACCGCTCCACCACCCTGGCCGCCACGCCACATCCCTTCCGGAACTCTACGTCTCCGTCACCTCCAGGGCTCCACCCTGCTTCTCCCCCATCGCTGTTGAACCCCTGTCCTCCGCGACCCTTGACAAACGCCGATTGGTACGTGTCAATGTCGATAGGTGGATGAGTGTTGTTAAAGACAATGTTTGTTCCTCTCCGCCCCACCAGGTACCACCCGCCACTGCTATACTCACCATGCCCGACAAGTGCTCAATGAATCGCCATAGCTAAAAACAGTTTTCCCTTCTTCTTTCTAGCAACGGATTCCGATTTGGAGCACATATAGAAGCTGTGTGTTCTATCTTTTGACGGCTCGTCGGATGAGGAGTACTTTGATGAGATGGCGACGATGCATGCGGTCCTAGAAGACGGGGAGCGTGCGGAGGAGCATGTTCTCAATTTCAAGGGCTCGATCAAGTGTCATCAAGTGCTCAACCGCAACAGGGCGCGCAACTATTTGCCACTAATGGCTGACTACTTTGCCCTCGATGCACTTTTCGGTGATCATTTTCGCAGGTGTTTTCGGATGCGCAAGACTGTCTTCGATTGTTTGTACCATGGCATCCGGTCCTATGATACTACTGAAGGAAATATGCCCTAGAGGCAATAATAAAGTTATTATTTATTTCCTTATTTCATGATAAATGTTTATTATTCATGCTATAATTGTATTAACCGGAAACATAATACATGTGTGAATACATAGACAAACATAGTGTCACTAGTATGCCTCTACTTGACTAGCTCGTTTATCAGAGATGGTTATGTTTCCTAGCCATGGACAAAAGAGTTGTCATTTGATGAACGGGATCACATCATTAGGAGAATGATGTGATTGACTTGACCCATTCCGTTAGCTTAGCACTTGATCGTTTAGTATGTTGCTATTGCTTTCTTCGTGACTTATACATGTTCCTGTAACTATGAGATTATGCAACTCCCGTTTACCGGAGGAACACTTTGGGTACTACCAAACGTCACAACGTAACTGGGTGATTATAAAGGAGTACTACAGGTGTCTCCGAAGGTACATGTTGAGTTGGCGTACTTCGAGATTAGGTTTTGTCACTCTGATTGTCGGAGAGGTATCTCTGGGCCCTCCCGGTAATGCACATCATTATAAGCCTTGCAAGCAATGTGACCAATGAGTTGGTTACAGGATGATGCATTACAGAACGAGTAAAGAGACTTGCCGGTGACGAGATTGAACTAGGTATTGGATATCGACGATCGAATCTCGGGCAAGTAACATACCGATGACAAAGGGAACAACGTATGTTGTTATGCGGTTTGACCGATAAAGATCTTCGTAGAATATGTAGGAGCCAATATGGGCATCCAGGTCCCGCTATTGGTTATTGACCGAGAATAGTTCTAGGTCATGTCTACATAGTTCTCGAACCCGTAGGGTCCGCACGCTTAAGGTTTCGATGACAGTTATATTATGAGTTTATGAGTTTTAATGTACCGAAGGAGTTCGGAGTCCCGGATGAGATCGGGGACATGACGAGGAGTCTTGAAATGGTTGAGACGTAAAGATCGATATATTGGACGACTATATTCGGAGTTCGGAAAGGTTCCGAGTGATTCGGATATTTTTCGGAGTACCGGAGAGTTACGGGAATTCGCCGGGGAGAAGTATTGGGCCTTATTGGGCCCTGCGGGAAAGAGAGAGGGGCTGCCTAGGGCAGGCCGCGCGCCCCCCCATGGCCTAGTCCGAATTGGACTAGGGGGAGGGGCCGCACCCCGTCCTTCCTTCCCTTCTCTCTTCCCCTTCCTTGTCTCCTACTCCTAATACATGGAAGGACTCCTAGTTGGTCTAGGAAAGCGGGAATCCTACTCCTGGTGGGAGTAGGACTCCCCTAGGGCGCGCCATAGAAGAGGGCCGGCCCTCCCCTCCTCCACTCCTTTATATACGGGGGTAGGGGGCACCCCATGGAAACACAAGTTGATCTACGGATCGTTCCTTAGCCGTGTGCGGTGCCCCCTCCACCATATTCCACCTCGTCATATCGTCGCGGAGTTTAGGCGAAGCCCTGCGCCGGTACAACATCATCATCGTCACCACGCCGTCGTGCTGACGGAACTCATCCCCGACGCTTTGCTGGATCGGAGCCCGGGGATCGTCATCGAGCTGAACGTGTGCTGAACTCGGAGGTGCCGTACGTTCGGTGCTTGGATCGGTCGGATCGTGAAGACGTACGACTACATCAACCGCGTTGTCATAACGCTTCTGCTTACGGTCTACGAGGGTACGTGGACGGACACTATCCCCTCTCGTTGCTATGCCATCACCATGATCTTGCGTGTGTGTAGGAAATTTTTGAAATTACTATGTTCCCCAACAGTGGCATCCGAGCCTAGGTTTTATGGTTTGATGTTATATGCACGAGTAGAACACAAGTGAGTTGTGGGCGATACAAGTCATACTGCTTAGCAGCATGTCATACTTTGGTTTAGCGGTATTGTTGGATGAAGCGGCCCGGACCGACATTACGCGTACGCTTACGCGAGACTGGTTTTACCGCCGTGCTTTGCACACAGGTGACTAGCGGGTGTCTGTTTCTCCAACTTTAGTTGAACCGAGTGTGGCTACGCCCGGTCCTTGCGAAGGTTAAAACAGCACCAACTTGACGAACTATCGTTGTGGTTTTTTATGCGTAGGTAAGAACGGTTCTTGCTCAGCCCGTAGCAGCCACGTAAAACTTGCAACAACAAAATAGAGGACGTCTAACTTGTTTTTGCAGGGCATGTTGTGATGTGATATGGTCAAGACGTGATTAGATATAAGTTGTTGTATGAGATGATCATGTTTTGTTGAAGTTATCGGCAACTGGCAGAAGCCCTATGGTTGTCTTTTTGTTGCATAAGATGCAAGTGCCAAATAATTGCTTTACTTTATCGCTATGCGATAGCAATAGTTGCAAGAGCAATAGTTGGCGAGACGACCATGTGACGACACATTGATATAGATCAAGATGATGAAGATCATGGTGTCGTGCCGGTGACGATAGAGATCATGACAGTACTTTGGAGATGGAGATCAAAGGTGCAAGATGATCATGGCCATATCATGTCATATATTTTGATTGCATATGATGTTTATCTATTATACATCTTATTCTTGCTTTGATTGACGGTAGCATTTTAAGATGATCTCTCACTAATTATCAAGAAGTGTTCTCCCTGAGTATGCACCGTTGCCAAAGTTCGTCATGCCCAGACACCACGTGATGATCGGGTGTGATAAGCTCTACGTCCATCTACAACGGGTGCAAGCCAATTTTGCACATGCAGAATACTCGGGTTAAACTGTACGAGCCTAGCATATGCAGATATGGCCTCGGAACACGGAGACCGAAAGGTCGAGCATGAATCATATAGTAGATATGATCAACATAGTGATGTTCACCATTGAAAGCTACTCCATTTCACGTGATGATCGGTTATGGTTTAGTTGATTTGGATCACGTGATCACTTAGAGGATTAGAGTGATGTCTATCTAAGTGGGAGTTCTTAAGTAATATGATTAATTGAACTTAAATTTATCATGAACTTAGTCCTGGTAGTATTTTGCAAATTATGTTGTAGATCAATAGCTCGCATTGTTGCTTTCATATGTTTATTTTAATATGTTCCTAGAGAAAATTATGTTGAAAAATGTTAGTAGCAATGATGCGGATTGGATCCGTGATCTGAGGTTTATCCTCATTGCTGCACAGAAGGATTATGTCCTTAATGCACCGCTAGGTGACAGAACTATTGCAGGAGCAGATGCAGACGTTATGAATGTTTGGCTAGCTCAATATGATGACTACTTGATAGTTTAAGTGCACCATGCTTAACGGCTTAGAATCGGGACTTCAAAGATGTTTTGAACATCATGGACCATATGAGATGTTCCAGGAGTTGAAGTTAATATTTCAAGCAAATACCCGAGTTGAGAGATATGAAGTCTCCAACAGGTTCTATAGCTAAAAGATGGAGGAGAATCGCTCAACTAGTGAGCATGTGCTCAGATTGTCTGGGTACTACAATCGCTTGAATCAAGTGGGAGTTAATCTTCCAGATAAGATAGTGATTGACAGAATTCTCTAGTCACCATCACCAAGTTAGTAGAACTTCGTGATGAACTATAGTATGCAAGGGATGATAAGAATGATTCCCGAGTTTTTTCATGATGATGAAATCGATGAAGGTAGAAATCAAGAAAGAACATCAAGTGTTGATGGTTAACAAGACCACTAGTTTCAAGAAAAGAGCAAAGGGATAGAAGGGAACTTCAAGAAGAATGGCAAGCAAGTTGCTGCTCAAGTGAAGAAGCCCAAGTCTGGACCTAATCCTGAGACTAAGTGCTTCTACTGCAAAGGGACTGGTCACTGAAAGCAGAACTACCCCAAGTATTTGGCGGATAAGAAGGATGGTAAAGTGAACAAAGGTATATTTGATATACATGTTATTGATGTGTACTTTACTAGTGTTTATAGCAATCCCTCGGTATTTGGTACTGGTTCAATTGCTAAGAGTAGTAACTCGAAACAGGAGTTGCAGAATAAACAGAAACTAGTTAAGGGTGAAGTGACGATGTGTGTTGAAAGTAGTTTCAAGATTGATATGATCATCATCGCACACTCCCTATACTTTCGGGATTAGTGTTGAACCTAAATAAATGTTATTTGGTGTTTGCGTTGAGCATGAATATGATTTGATCGTGTTTATTGCAATACGGTTATTCATTTAAGTAAGAGAATAAAATGTTGTTCTGTTTACATGAATAAAACCTTATATGGTTACACATCCAATGAAAATGGTTCATTGGATCTCGATCATAGTGATACACATATTCATAATATTGAAACTAAAAGATGCAAAGTTAATAATGATAGTGCAACTTATTTGTGGCACTGCCATTTAGGTCATATTGGTGTTAAGCGCATGAAGAAACTCCATGCTGATGGGATTTTGGAATCACTTGATTATGAATCACTTGATACTTGCCAACCATGCTTCATGGGCAAGATGACTAAGACTCCGTTCTCCGGAACAATGGAGCGAGCAACTGACTTATTGGAAATAATACATACTGATGTATGCGATCCGATGAGTGTTAAGGCTCGCGGCGGGTATCGTTATTTTCTGACCTTCACAGATGATTTGAGCAGATATGGGCATATCTACTTGATGAAACATAAGTCTGAAATAGTTGAAAGGTTCAAAGAATTTCAGAGTGAAGAAGTGGAAAAATCATCGTAACAAGAAAAATAAAGTTTCTACGATCTGATCGTGGAGACAAATATTTGAGTTACGAGTTTGGTCTTCAATTAAAACAATGTGGAATAGTTTCACAAATTCATGCCACCTGGAACACAACATCATAATGGTGTGTCTGAACGTCATATCCGTACTTTATTAGATATAGTACAATCTATGATGTTTCTTACCGATTTACCAATATCGTTTTGGGATCATGCATTAGAGACAACTGCATTCACGTTAAATAGGGCACCATCTAAATCCGTTGAGACGACACTATATGAACTGTGGTTTAGCAAGAAACCAAAGTTGTCGTTTCTTAAAGTTTGGGGCTGCGATGCTTATGTGAAAAAAGTTTCATCCTGATAAGCTCAAACCCAAATCGGAGAAGTGCGTCTTCATAGAATACCCAAAGGAAATTGTTGGGTACACCTTCTATCACAGATCCGAAGGCAAAACATTCGTTGCTTATAAATGGATCCTTTCTAGAGAAGGAGTTTCTCTCGAAACAAGTGAGTGGGAGGAAAGTAGAACTTGATGAGGTAACTGTACCTGTTCCCTTATTGGAAAGTATTTCATCACAGAAATCTGTTCTTGTGACTACTATACCAATTAGTGAGGAAGCTAATGATGATGATCATGTAACTTCAGATCAAGTTACTACCAAACCTCGTAGGTAAAACAGAGTGAGATCCGCACCAGAGTGGTACGGTAATCCTGTTCTGGAGGTCTTGTTACTTGACCATGACAAACCTACAAACTATGAGGAAGCGATGATGAGCCCAGATTCCGCGAAATGGCTTGAGGCCATGGAATCTGAGATGAGATCCATGTATGAGAACAAAGTGTGGACTTTGGTGGAGTTGCCCGATGATCGGCAAGCCATAGAAAATAAATGGATCTTCAAGAGGAAGACGGACGCTGATAGTAGTGTTACTATCTACAAAGCTAGACTTGTCGAAAAAGGTTTTTGACAAAGTTCAAGATGTTGAATACAATGAGATTTTCTCACTCGTATCGATGCTTAAAAGTCTGTCTGAATCATGTTAGCAATTGTTACATTTTTTAAATCTGGCAAAAGGATGTGAAAACTGCATTTCTTCATGAATTTATTAAAGAAGAGTTGTATATGATGCAACCAGAAGGTTTTGTCAATCCTAAAGGTGCTAACAAAATGTGCAAGCTCCAGCGATCCATCTATGGACTGGTGCAAGCATCTCGGAGCTGGAATATACGCTTTGATAAGTTGATCAAAGCATATAGTTTATACAAACTTGCAGTGAAGCCTGTATTTACTAGAAAGTGAGTGGGAGCACTACAGCATTTCTGATAAGTATATGTGAATGACATATTGTAGATCGAAAATAATGTAGAATTATTCTGCAAAGCATAAAGGAGTGTTTGAAAGGAGTTTTTCAAAGAAAGACCTCGGTGAAGCTGCTTACATATTGAGCATCAAGATCTATAGAGATAGATCAAGATGCTTGATAAGTTTTTTCAATGAGTACATACCTTGACAAGGTTTTGAAGTAGTTCAAAATGGAACAGTCAAAGAAAGAGTTCTTGCCTGTATTACAAGGTGTGAAAATTGAGTAAGACTCAAAACCCGACCATGGCAGAAGATAGAAAGAGAATGAAAGTCATTCCCTATGCCTTGGCCATAGGTTCTATAAAGTATGCCATGTTGTGTACTAGATCTATTATATACCCTACACTGAGTTTGGCAAGGGAGTACAATAGTGATCTAGGAGTAGATCACTGGACAGCGGTCAAAATTATTCTTAGTGGAATAAGGATATGTTTCTCGATTATGGAAGTGACAAAAGGTTCGTCGTAAAGGGTTACGTCGATGCAAGTTTTGACACCGATCTGGATGACTCTAAGTCTCGATCTAGATACATATTGAAAGTGGGAGCGATTAGCTAGAGTAGCTCCGTGCAGAGCATTGTAGACATAGAATATTTGCAAAATACATACGGCTCTAAATGTGACAGACCCGTTGACTAAGCTTCTCTCACGAGCAAAACATGATCACACCTTAGTACTCTTTGGGTGTTAATCACATAGCGATGTGAACTAGATTATTGACTCTAGTAAACCCTTTGGGTGTTGATCACATGATGATGTGAACTATGGGTGTTAATCATATACAGATATGAATATTGGTGTTAAATCACATGGCGATGTGAACTAGATTATTGACTCTAGTGCAAGTGAGAGACTGAAGGAAATATGCCCTAGAGGCAATAATAAAGTTATTATTTATTTCCTTATTTCATGATAAATGTTTATTATTCATGCTAGAATTGTATTAACCGGAAACATAATACATGTGTGAATACATAGACAAACATAGTGTCACTAGTATGCCTCTACTTGACTAGCTCGTTTATCAGAGATGGTTATGTTTCCTAGCCATGGACAAAAGAGTTGTCACTTGATGAACGGGATCACATCATTAGGAGAATGATGTGATTGACTTGACCCATTCCGTTAGCTTAGCACTTGATCGTTTAGTACGTTGCTATTGCTTTCTTCATGACTTATACATGTTCCTGTAACTATGAGATTATGCAACTCCCGTTTACCGGAGGAACACTTTGGGTACTACCAAACGTCACAACGTAACTGGGTGATTATAAAGGAGTACTACAGGTGTCTCCAAAGGTACATGTTGAGTTGGCGTATTTCGAGATTAGGTTTTGTCACTCCGATTGTCGGAGAGGTATCTCTGGGCCCTCTCGGTAATGCACATCATTATAAGCCTTGCAAGCAATGTGACCAATGAGTTGGTTACGGGATGATGCATTACAGAACGAGTAAAGAGACTTTCCGGTGACGAGATTGAACTAGTATTGGATACCCACGATCAAATCTCGGGCAAGTAACATACCGATGACAAAGGGAACAACGTATGTTGTTATGCGGTTTGACCGATAAAGATCTTCGTAGAATATGTAGGAGCCAATATGGGCATCCAGGTCCCGCTATTGGTTATTGACCAAGAATAGTTCTAGGTCATGTCTACATAGTTCTCGAACCCGTAGGGTCCGCACGCTTAAGGTTTCGATGACAGTTATATTATGAGTTTATGAGTTTTGATGTACCGAAGGAGTTCGGAGTCCCGGATGAGATCGAGGACATGACGAGGAGTCTCGAAATGGTCGAGACGTAAAGATCGATATATTGGACGACTATATTCGGAGTTCGGAAAGGTTCCGAGTGATTCGGGTATTTTTCGGAGTACCGAAGAGTTACGGGAATTCGCCAGGGAGAAGTATTGGGCCTTATTGGGCCCTGCGGGAAAGAGAGAGGGGCTGCCTAGGGCAGGCCGCGCGCCCCCCCATGGCCTAGTCCGAATTGGACTAGGGGGAGGGGCCGCACCCCCTCCTTCCTTCCCTTCTCTCTTCCCCTTCCTTGTCTCCTACTCCTAATACATGGAAGGACTCCTAGTTGGACTAGGAAAGGGGGAATCCTACTCCCGGTGGGAGTAGGACTCCCCTAGGGCGCGCCATAGAAGAGGGCCGGCCCTCCCCTCCTCCACTCCTTTATATACGGGGGTAGGGGGCACCCCATGGAAACACAAGTTGATCTACGGATCGTTCCTTAGCCGTGTGCGGTGCCCCCTCCACCATATTCCACCTCGGTCATATCCTCGCGGAGTTTAGGCGAAGCCCTGCGCCGGTACAACATCATCATCGTCACCATGCCATCGTGCTGACGGAACTCATCCCCGACGCTTTGCTGGATCGGAGCCCGGGGATCGTCATCGAGCTGAACGTGTGCTGAACTCGGAGGTGCCGTACGTTCGGTGCTTGGATCGGTCGGATCGTGAAGACGTACGACTACATCAACCGCGTTGTCATAACGCTTCCGCTTACGGTCTACGAGGGTACGTGGACGGACACTCTCCCCTCTCGTTGCTATGCCATCACCATGATCTTGCGTGTGTGTAGGAAATTTTTGAAATTACTACGTTCCCCAACAACTACTTCATCCCGAAAAAGGACGCCGTGGGAATGATTGGGTTCTTTGGTTACCATAAGTGCATGGCCTTACTCTGGACGCCTGCATATGGCATGACCGCTGATTTGTGGGACGAGTACCTATGGTTGTCTGAGAGCACATGTGAAGATACCATGGTCAGGTTTGCAACTACCGCGGTCGAGGTGTTCGGACCTCAGTACCTGAGAGAACAAACTGTGGCAGACACCGAGAGGCTCTTGGCAATCTCAAAAGCAAGAGGGTGCCCGGGTTTGCTTGGATCTCTTCATTGCATGCACTGAAAATGGAAGAATTCCCCGAAGGCTTTACAAGGGCAATGTTAGGGTCATGTAAGAAGCCACCATAATTCTTGAAGCACTTGCATCACAAGATCTTTGGGTTTGGAACACTTTCTTTTGCATGCCCGAGTTCAATGTGCTGCATCGATCATCATTTTTTGCGAGGCTGGAAGGAAAATCTCCTCCTTACCACTATACTATCAATGGGCGTGAGTACAATATGGGCTACTATCTGGCTGAAAGTATATATCCTCCATGGGATACCTTTGTCAGCACCATCTCTAACCCAGTTGGCCAGAAAAAGGCTCACATTGCCCAAAGGCAAGAAGCGGCTAGAAAGGAGATGGCATTTGGAGAGGATTTGTGGCTTGCTGTTGGACCTGCCCTTATGTTTTGCCAAGATTGGACTATTACATAGTGCTAGTGACACATGCGGTATAAACCATGTCGCGACAGTGATGAAGTGACCCCCACCTCTCCATCAGAATAGCATCTAAAGCACCTTAGAGGACATCTGCATGAAAGCATGCATCCACATTTTTACCATTACAACCCATGAGCGGGTTTCTTCCATCTATGCTCCTCTAAACAGAGGAAAAATGCTTGCCTCGTTCATTAATCCAGGAGTAAACCACAGTTTTAGCTCAACAAAGAGCAAATCAAATGAAAAATACACAAAAAATGATTATGAAAGGATCGATACGGTCAACTAAAGGGGGGTGAATAGGAGACTACATATTTTAATCTTTCTTGTCAATTTTAAGGTTTAGCGGATAAATAGGGTTCACTAGATATGCAACTAGGTGAACACAACCTATATGACAAGCAAGCTTAAAGCAAAGTATGCTAGGCAACAATCTAATTAGCAAGCCAACAAGCATACAAGAAAAAATAAAGTGCGGGAAAGGATTAACCACAAGTGAGGCGAGGACGTAGATTTTAACCCGAAGTTCACTCTTCCTTGGGGAAGAGCTACTCTCCATTTAGAGCGGTGCCGGAGCCAAAGCTTGCGGAACGCCACGAAGGCTCACCGTAATCTCTTTCGAGTCACCCCCAACGGATGAGCCTCGAATCATTCGGGGTTGGTCTTGAAGGCGACCACCACACCTTTACAAACTTCTCTAGAGAACACCACAAGCAAGGAAGCTTCTGGAGGAACCTCTAACCGCCTAGGAGCCTAAGCTCCAAGAGTAACGAGTCAATGGGGAAGAAATGTTGCGGGGAACGCGATTTGGTTTGGTCAAGATGTAGATCGGGTCTTGCTCTCCCAATCCCAAAAGTTTCAACAAGTTTGGGTGGAGGGATTGGGAGTATTGAGCAAAATGAGGTGTAGCAATGGTGGAGCTCAACAAGACATTAGGGTTAGGGATGGAGGAAGAAGAAGGGGGGCTTTTATAGTGTTTGTGCCCGGGTGGACGTTTCTGCCCGTTGGACCCGTGCGCACGGGCTAAGTCAAACCCGTGCGCACGGGGTACTCACAGACTTTCAACTCAGAGACTTACGCACTACCCCGTGCGCACGAGGGTCAAAAGACCCCGTGCACACGGGGTACCCAGAAACTTTCTGTTGCAGGCCCTCTGAGTATCATATGCACGCACACTGTGGATTTTAGTGGTAGGAACGGGTAGACTGGTGTATATGTTTTGGCAATGACATTCCCACACTGACCCTCTTAATAGTGCGGTCTTTCCTAGACTCGAAGTAAACCAAAAATAAAACCTTCGAATCTGTTGGGATCTACGGTAGGGTGCGTCGACTGCAAATTTAAAATTTTCCTACGCGTAGAACAACCAGATCATGCTACGAGATATGGACCACAGATCGTTACCACTAGACGCGCAGTGCCGTGCAGCAGAAGAAGAGTTGGGGCAGCGCGTCCGCGTGGATCGTATCCTCCTCGTCCGATCTCCCTCGAATATTCGGTCGTCGGTTCCCACGTACAGGTTCGCCGGAGCGGCGCAAGTGCATCGTCTATAATGGTATCCGCACGTGCAGGAGGAACACCGTGTGGCGGACTGCTAGGTCCGATCACACAGTCGGTGATGAGTGGAGGTGGCTATTCGCAACACATGCAAACCCTAGTGACAGCGCCGAAGCGATCAACTAAATGAGTGTGATGCACCTCCACTTTATATAGGCGCCCATCACGGGCTCAACACTTGGGCCTCACACAGACCCTAAAGCCCAAAATATGTTCGGCCAGGATCCGAGTCCGAGTAGGATCACATCTAACTCATGGAGTCGGATCAGGCCTCACAGGCTCCTTCCCTTAAGCGCACAATCCCCTAGGTTCAAGTCGGCTTGGTCGCAGGTCAGATCATCTCCAAGCTGCTCGGCTGGTAGCGGCCTCTAGCAAGGCGTGCCGACCACCAAGTAAACAATGAAACTGGTTGGCGAACCTGTACATCACACTTCTATTCCTTTTGCCACACGATATATGTTGTTGGGCTCAAGGCGAGTCTGTCATCCTTGTGCTAGCCCGACCTCTTTCTCGTTCCAGTGATGCCGACCACAAACCGGATTATCTCATAATCATTGTCGCATGGCCATGCTTATCCTGGTCGGATCACACGAGTGCCCAAAGTATATCTATCCTGATCGAAGGGGCAAATCCCATCTTGCTCGACCATGTCTTGCAGCATGGGTCTGGACAAGCCTAAAACCTACCTTTGTACCTACCCAGTCACGGAGTAGCGTTTGGTCGGCCCAAAGTAGGTCTGACACCACCCTGAGTACTTGCGCCATCTCAGGTTGTAGGACATAGAACATATGTTGTACTAGAGACTCACATATAACATATTGTTGCGTCTCATAGTTGGGTCTGTCCGACTCGGACCTTATCTCGACTCGGATCCGACTATGTCGAATCCGACCAGATCCTTCCAAGTCCATATTATCCGGTTAGCATCCAATGCTACATGGCTAGTGAGACCAAGCCATCGACCGTGCCATACGCTACTCTAGTCGGTTGCGCGTTCACACAACCCTTTCGACTAGGGACCTTTTAGGACAGTAATCATACAATGCATAGTCCCACAAACAAGTCACATACTTGCTGATATACATCATTGATAATGTCCAAGGACTATCTTTATTCATAAGAACATAGGAAATATCATCATACATGATTGCCTCTAGGGCATATATCCAACAGTCTCCCACTTGCACTAGAGTCAGTCAAATAGACATTGAATGCCAATAGCTCTAACGTGCCCCTCATGCTTGGGTTGTGGAAGCGGTTTAGTCAATGGATCCGCGACATTTGCATCTATGTGAATTTTGCATAACTCTACATCACCATTCTTTACGATCTTTTGTATCAGGTGATATTTCCTATCTATGTGTCTGACCTTGTGGTGATTCCTCGTCTCCTTGGCTTGTGCGATGGCACTAGAATTATCCAATAAAGGTCCAACTATTTTACTGAGGCTGGGAAAATACTAAGATCATCCAGAAAGTTCCTGATCCAAACACCTTCCGTTGAATCTTCACAAGCCGCAATGTATTCGTCTTATGTGGTAGAATCGGCCACTGTATCTTTCTTGGAACTCATCTAGCTCATTGCTCCTCCGTTCATGACATACACGAATCCAGACTGTGATCGACAATCAACTTTGTTGGTTTGGAAACTAGCATCGGCGTAAGCCTTTACGCAGAGCTCCTCCTCACCTCCATAAACTAGAAACATTTCCTTAGTCCTTTTCAAGTAATTTAGAATATTCTTCACCGCTGCCCACTGACTCTCACCGGGATTAGCCTGGTATCTCCTTGTTAGGATTATTGCAAAAGCAACATCTGGCCTTGTACATATCATGGCATACATGATGGATCCGATTGCTGAGGCATACGGAATCCTACTCATCCTGCTTCGCTCATCAGATGTCGAAGGACTCTGAGTCTCACTTAGCCTTATACCATGTGAGAGTGGCAAGAACCCTTTCTTCGCCTCACTCATGTTGAACCGCTTCAACACTTTATCTATGTACATGCTCTGGCTTAAGCCGAGCAGCCTCCTCGATCTATCTCTATAGATCTTGATGCCTAATATAAATACTGCCTCACCAAGGTCCTTCATCAAAAACTTGCCATTCAATGACTCCTTGACGGGGCATACTGGAGCTTGAGGTTTGTAACTCTCGTTTAGGCAGAGAGAGTGCTCCCCTCCCCTCCCCTCCCCTCCCACCGCCGGGCGCCACTCCGGCACCGACGTCCACCCCATCGCCGTCGACTGCCACTCTGGCACCAGCGTCCACACCCCCTCCCCCCGCCTCCTGCCTCTCCGGCAGTGGCACTCCCCCGCTACCCCGCGGCCCTCACCCTCGCTGGCATGGCGAGCAGCCCCCTGTCGGTCTCCTCTTTGGCCCGCCCGAGAGACGAGCAGCCGGTGGTCTCTGGGCTTGGCCTCTCATCTGGCTCGAAGGAGTCGGAGGGTCCGGTCGCCATGGAGGCGGCTTCTGGATCTCAGCCGGCAGGTGAGCCGAGCAGGCGGCTATCCGTTTGGGAGCCGACGGCGCTGTTGAAGAAAACGCTCTGGAAGCGCCGCCATGGTGTGGATGGTGGCGCTCCCTAGGTTCGCCGCCCGTCCCCGGACCGCCGCCCTTCGCCGCCCAGGGAGATCTCGCCAGACATGAGAGACAAGTGCTTCTAGTGCCTGCTCGAGGGCCACTTCCGCCAAGACTGCACCAACTACGTCGTCTGCATCCGTTGCGGACTACCCGACCATGAATCTAGGGGCTGCACAAGGCCGCGTAGCCCATCGTCAACTGATGAGCTCCGGCGGGAGGCTGCGGCCAAGGGAGCGAGGAGGGAGCTGGAGGGCGCCTCACGTCGTCGTTCTCCCACGGAGAGAGGTGCTCCCTCAGCCCCTGCGCGCTCCGGTGGGGGGCACCTGCGCTGCCACCGCCACCTCCGCCCCCGTGCTGCCGCGTTCTCGCCCCTAAAGTGGTCTGGTCGGCGCTGCCTGCACCGCGCTTAGAGGTACCCGTCGTCCTTGACATGGTGTCGTCTTACCTCTGCGTTGTGCGTCGCTCGCGCTCCATGGTAGACCTGGAGCGGCGCTTGCAATTTGCCATGGTTGCCTATGCGGCCGGGGCTCGAAGGGACATCCTGACGGGATTCATGGTTGAGGCGCTAAGGGCGTAGGCGGAGATCGGACAGGAGTGGGTGTCGGTGATCCCATACAGGCCTGAAGATTTACTCATGGTTTTTGGAAGAGCAGAGCATAGAAACAGAGTCAGCGCCATGCCGTTCCTGGAGCACTGCAACATTCGTCTCTACTTCCGGCCATGGAACCGACAAGCGCAAGCCGTGCATGCCATGTTCGTCCTCAAGGTCCATTTGGTGCTCGAGGGGATCCCGCCGCACGCATGGAATAGAGAGGTGGTGGAGCAGCTGCTCGGTTCGTCATGCATGGTGGACGAGGTTGATCCGGAGACTGCGTCGCACTCTGACCTATCGGCGTTCAAAGTGTCAGCTTGGGCGGCTGATCCCGAAGCCATCCCGACGCTCAGATGGTTGGCGATTCCAGAGCCGGGGGTGGCTCCGCCGCTCATGGAGCCGATTCTACTGCAATACCGTGTGCTCATTCATATCGAGGCGGTGATAGACTACGCTGGAGTGGCTGAACCGGCATGGCGGATTGATGGCTCCTCGAGCAGCGGGCAGAGTGGGCTGCCGGACTCAAGTGGCAGCAAGGGTGGTGCTGGCCAGTGACACATCGCCGGACATGGCAGTTTGGAGCTCGTGACAGCAGAGGGGAAGGTCAGTCCGGCCATGGCCAGAGAGTTCATCGGAGCTCGCCCACCGGCGGCCATGGAAGCTCGGAGGAGCGGATGGCCTGGTCTGGAGGTTACCATCGATGGAGCGTCCAACTGGCGAGGCAACGGAGGGCCCTACGGTGACGATATGGAACAGGATAACTGCGAGAAAATCGGCTTTTGACCGAATTGGTGGACCGGCACCGGGAAGTTCAAATCAGGCGGAGAGTGGCGGACACGTGATTTCCCAGCCAGCCGTGGCATCCCCAAGGACGGATGGACAACAGGCGGCACTTGCGCCTTGCCACCCAACGGCAACAGCAACATGAACGGAGGAGATCCCAAGGACGCAGATGGGGCGAGCACCAATCATTGGAGGAACCACAACAACCACGCAGCCGGAGACCGTTGTGCCACCAGCGACAAGGACGGAGCCCGAGATGGAGAGGAGGGGACCGGAGGTGGACCCCAGCAGCACAGGAGTTCCGGACCCTGACCGCTGCAACGACAGGAACACACCAACCCCAGTGGATAAGCTAGACACGACTCGAGACGAGACCGACAAGGGCATGACATACGAAAAGGAATGGACTGCCTAGGATGCCCACCGCGGGAACAAGGAAAGGGTGGGGCCATTTGAATCGCAGGCCAAGGCCACGGGCCAACCAGCTACACAGGCAGGCACGGATCCCAATGGACAGCTGCTAGTGGAGGAGATAGAAAAGGCAAGGCAAACCACACCTGATGGAAACCATGCAGGGACCCCACCTGATGGGAACCATGTGGCCAGGAACGTGGTGCTGGGCATGCAGGAGGAAGTGCATGCATACGGAGAGACTACCCACGCTGGGGCACCCATCCTGGAATCCCAGGAGCACAAGGGAGCGCTTGTGATCCATCAAGCAGCAGAAGACACGAAAGGGATGATGACTCAGGAAGCAATAGCATACAACAAGCTCAAAGGATTCTGCTCTGACATCATCAAGAAACTGGCGCCACCACTCCTCAAGGAAGTAAAATCAGCGAAGCTTAGGCCGGAGGCTACATCATTCACCCCAAAGCGCATGACGAGGGCGACCAAGAAGTCAGCCACAACTAGCCGGACCAAGGATAACCTCGCAGAGAATGTACTCCTGCACGCACTTGGCCTTGTACCGGACGATCTTGTGGCCGACGAGGGGATGGTACATGAGCTCCAGGCCCTATTTGATTCACCATTGTGTCGGTGTACAAAAGTAGGGGCTCTCATTTTGACCCCTTTACTTGTGCACGAGCAGTTGAAGCCACGCGCCATGGCCACTCATAGCAGGGCAAAGGATGGAAGCCGGAGAGAAGCCGAAGGCTCGAGATAAACAAGGCAAACATCAAGGACCAAGGCCACAAAGTGCAGATGGGCGAAGCAGGTTCCCCCGGCAAGATCCTTGCCGGGGGCAACCTCCGCAGCCCTGGCAAGCCCCTTGCAGGGGCAGCTCGCCCACACCAGCGGAGCGGGCCACCCTCGAGCCACGGTCCCCAACACCAACAACTACGTTGGACCAGAGCTCGGGAGGCACCTCCATGGTGGCATGCAGATCTTTGTGAAGACATAGAATGCTCAAGATCAGATGGGGGTTGAGAGCCAATAATCCTTACCAAAGACCCTTACCGAAGAGATCCACAAGACCCCCCGGCAAGACCCTTGCCGGGGACGCCAGCGCGCCACGGCAAGACCCTTGCCAGGCCACCCGGCAAGACCCTTGTCGGGCCACCCGACAAGATCCTTGCCAGAGGAGACACCAGTGCCACTGCCAGGCTCGCCCCAACCAACTCCCCGCCGCCATTCGCATGCAGCTGCCAGCCCAACCAGCTGGGCAGGCACCTGCATGGCAACATGCAGCTCCCAGGCCAACTCAACACGCACCTACGTGGCGGCATGCACATCTTCATGGAGGCTCCACCACCGCGACACCTTAGCTGCTTGCCTGCCTACATGGCACCGCATGCATTGTTGGCCAGGGCGCGTGTCGAAGCGAGGAGGAGCGGCGACGGACGGGACGGGCTTCGCTCCCATCCCCGATAAAGTGAGGGACACCTAGGCCATGCAGTAAATGCATCTTGTCCTGTAATAAGCGATAAGCTCGAAATACTGTAGGCCTTTCCACCTCCTATGTGCCACTGTGGCAGCCCCTTTCACCTATAAAAGGAGGCCCATGGCATACAGGAAGAGGATTCGGCTCTTTCGAACCACACAGCCTCCATAGCTAGTTCGAGAGCTCAAGAACACTCAATACATCTACCAAGCAGGACTAGGGTTTTACGCATCCTCGCGGACCGAACTTGGGTAAACGATCCCCATGCCAATTGCTAATCCCGCTCTTCTCACAACCCCGCGCCCGCAACTATAGTAGGGATTCTTGTGATCCCATAGGTGTCGTTTCCCACCGACATCTTTGGCGCGCCAGGTAGGGGGCGCAATTGTGAGAATCTGGTCTAGCAGTTGACCTAGCTGTTCTTCATCGCCATGGCTCCTAAGAAGAAGACGACCACGGCGATCGGGTCGTCCGGGACCAGATTGCTAGTACCGGTGTGGACCAGTAGCGGGCTAGTCGCGGAGAGAACCCGTGGCGCGGCCCGCAAACATCCACATCACCTTGGTGGTCCAGGCCTGGCGAGCGGCGTCGTTCGCACGCCAGGCAATGAGCCACCAGTCGCGGGCTCCAGAGACGGAGTCGGGCCCCCCGCAGGCGGCGCGGGGCCCTCCACGGGCGTCGTCATCCCGCCAGACGGCAGTGCAGCGGCCTCCAAGATGCCAACACCGGCGCCCACGGCGCGCTCTTCTCTGGTTGTGCATGACGAGCAGCGCCGCCCCGCTGGTGACCCTGGGCGCCATCCTGGGAAGAGTCCCATGCGGCCTTCACATGATGAGGAAGGCCAGCATGCGCGCCGAGGCACTGACGGGGGTGGCGAACGGCTGCGGTGTCGTGATGCAGCTCCTTCTAATGCAGTTAGAAGTCGAGGAGCGTCACGGTCCACACAACTTTCGCCACCACCCACGCCAGCAAAAGCCCTAGCACGTGCGCAGCTGCTCCTCTATTTTCCTCCTGCCGCGGAGAAGCTTGACGAATGGAGGGCCACCGTCCGGAGCCTCATCGGCATCGCCAACAACGATGAGTTGCGGCTGGCGGGACCCGTAGGCCGTCGCTCCGTCGGGCCATCGCATGCCAGCGGAGGCCGGGTCGGAGGCGATGCGGCCACGGTGCACTCCCCTCCTCCATCCCGACCACCACGGGTGTCGGTCCATTGCGACGACGCTCGTGATGATATCTCCATAGCGTCGTCCAACCCGCGAACCCACCGCGACCAGCGCCAAGTTCTTCGGGAGCGAGTTCATGAAGACGCTCGAACCACCATCGAGCACCGGCGTGACGCATGCCACCAGTTGGACAGGCGGGCAGGGCCCACTACAGACCACCCAGCACCGGGAGGCTACGATGGCCGACCTTATGAGGTGGGTTGTCCGGCCTTCACCCGTGAGCTGTGGCAGTTCTAGTGGCCCTCCCACCGCACGTTCAAGCCCGACGTTGGCGAAAAGTACAACGGCAAGACTCACCCGTCGGAGTTCCTCAGCATCTACACCATCGCGATGCAAGCTGCTGGGGCCCGCGACGACAAGGTGCTTTCCAATTACTTTCCGTTGGCACTCAAGCCCAATGTTATGTCATGGTTGATGCACTTGCCGGTAGACTCAATTTCCTCTTGGGCGGATCTGCGCCATGAGTTTGTTGGCGCCTTCAGCGGAGGCCACCAAGCTCATGGCCAGGCAAGTGATCTGCACATCATCCCCCAAAAGGAAGGAGAAAACTTGCGCAAGTACATCCAGAGGTTTAGCCGAGTGCAGTACAACATCCTCGATGTTCATCTGCCACCGTGATCAGTGCATTCCATCAAAATGTGCGCAATCGTAAGATGCGTCAAGAGATGGCGATGAACAATGTTAGAGATGTGGCCGAACTTTATGTTCTGGCTGATCGGTGCGCTCGTGCTGAAGAGGGAAGGAAGTACCCCGGCGAAGACGCTGACGCGGAAACCGACTCCATAGATGATACCGCCACCCCGGCGAAGAAGGGCCAGCGCCATAACAGGAAGCACAGGAGCAAGACCGTGCTTGCCGTCGAGGGATCCGACGATACCGGCGCCACCAAGAAACCCAAGGCAAGTGACCCCGGCAAGGAAGTTGCCAGGTGTGCCGCTTGCCCAGCCTTGGCGGCTGCCGATAAGCCAGGGGGCTCCGACAAGCAGTATTGCAAGATCCATCGCATCAAAGGCCACGATCTCTATAACTACCAGCAAGTAGAGCTGCTCGCTAAGAAGCAGAAAGCCGAATACGAATGGCAGGACAAGGAGAAAGGCCAAGAAGGTGCCGAAGGATCCGGCAAGAAACGTGGCAGCCAAGGGGGCCGTCGCGGCAAAGACAATCAGCAGGAGAGGCCCGCCCGGGGCCGCGACAAGAAGCAGGAAGACGATGATCATGACGGGGACGATGAGTCCGGCGATCACGAGTTTCAGAAAGCCACAAAAAGCCATGTGCCTTGACGGTGGCGCCTCGCTGCATACATCCCACCACCAGCTCAAGCAGTGGGCGCGTGAGATCACAGCGGTGGAGCCATCGGTCGACGCACAGAAGCCGCTGAGGTGGTCCAGTACGCCTTTCATCTTCGACACTGAGGACCACCTTGACCGCACTACTGCGTCAGGTGATTGTCATTGTTGGTCTCACCAACAATCCGCAACCTCAAGGTGACGAAGATGCTGGTGGACGGCGGGGCCGGTCTGAACTTGATCTCACCTATTGTGATCAAAAGGCTGCAAATCCCTGATGGAAACCTCGACGAGACGGGCACGTTCCAAGGGGCCAACCCGGGGGGGAGCCAGCCGAAGGGAAAGGTCATGCTGCCCGTGATGTTCGGAGGCGAGCTGAACCACAGGACGGAGAGGATTACCTTCGATGTAGCTGAGATCCCCTTGCCCTACAATGGGATCCTCGGCCGCCCGGCACTAGCCAAGTTCATGGCGGCTTCGCACTACGCCTACAACATGCTGAAGATGCCCGGGCCAATGAACATCATCACCGTCCCCTCCGACAAGAAGGATGCGTTGATTTGCGCCGACCGACTCTACCGGGAAGCAGTTGCAGCAGCTGCCGTCAGGGCACCTGCTCCTGCTGACGGAGCCCCGGAAGGGAAGAAGACCGGTGAGACCCCTCGCACCTACTCCGGCAGGCGCACCTCTTCAGGGTGTTGCGCTCCCGTTGAGGATGTGCCAGAGAGCTCCGCCAGCAAGAGCAAGAAGTCCAGAGCTGCACCACCAGAGACCAATAAGGTGCCCGTCAAGGAGGACGGCGCGGGGGGAGCTTTCACCATAAGCTCCACCCTCAACAGCAAATAGGAAAATGAGCTCGTCACTTTCCTGCGGGCAAATGTCGATGTGTTTGCATGGCAAGCCTCCGACATCCCCGGCGTTCCCAGGGAAGTGATTGAGCACCATCTTGCTGTCTGTCCTCATGCGCGGCCCGTCAAGCAGAAGGTCAGGAAGCAATCTCTAGAAAGGCAGGAGTTCATCACGGAGGAGATCAGAAAACTAGAGGCGGCAGGTTTGGTAAGAGGAGTATTCCATCCGACATGGTTGGCCAATCCGGTAGTGGTGCGCAAGGCAAACGGGAAGTGGAGACTGTGTATTGATTACACAGACATCAATAAGGCTTGTCCAAAGGATCCCTTCCCGTTACCGTGCATTGACCAGATTGTTGACTCCACGGTTGGGTGTGACCTGTTATCATTCCTCGACGCCTACTCGTGATACCACCAGATCTTCATGACGAAAGAAGACGAGGAGAAGATAGCATTCATCACCCCATGTGGTACGTATTGCTTTTTACGGATGCCTTTCAGGTTGAAGACTGCTGGCTCAACCTTCGCAAGAGCGGTCCAAATCGGTTTTGAGCCCCAGCTACATAGAAATATGGAAGCTTATATGGATGACATAGTGGTCAAAACCAAGGACAAAGCAACACTTGTGCAAGATCTGGAGGAGACATTTGCAAACCTGCGCAAGATCAACCTCAGATTGAACCCTGAGAAGTGTTTCTTCGGTGTCCCGTCTGGCAAGCTTCTCGGCTTCTTTGTGTCCCAGCGCGGGATTGAAGCAAACCTAGATAAGATTAAGGCCATTCAGCATATTAAGGCACCCAAATGGATCAAGGACGTGCGTCGGCTCACTGGCTGTGTTGCCGCCATGAGCCGATTCATCTCCAAGTCCACAGTGCATGCCCTTCCTTTTTTCAAGATCTTGAAGTAAACGGGCCAGTAGAGTGGACTCCAGAGGCCGAGGCAGCGCTGCAAGATTTGAAGAAATACCTCTCCTCTACCCTAGTGCTGGTCGCGCCCAAACCACAAGAACCGTTGCTGTTGTATCTGGCGACGACGAATCAGGTGGTTAGCGCCGCACTAGTGGCACAGAGAGAGGTCAACAAAGAAGCGGCAGCAGCGGCAGAGTCAACAAATGGCGAGCCAGAACCCTCCCCGGAAGGGCTCGGTCCCGGCAAGACTGAGCCCCCAGCAGGGGCTGACGCCAGTGCAACAGGGTCCACGCAACCGGGTGAAGTGGCACAAAAGAAGAAAATGATGCAGCACCCTGTTTACTTCATGAGCTCCCTCTTGCTGGGGGCTAGGTCGAGGTACTCAGGTGTGCAAAAGCTGCTCTTCGACCTCCTTATGGCCTCAAGGAAGCTGCGCCATTACTTCCAAACGCACGAGATCACGGTGGTCACCCGCCTCCCATTGCAGCGGATACTGTATAACCCAGACGCAACGGGGAGGATCGTGGAATGGGCCCTGGAGTTGTCAAGTTTTGGTTTAAAGTTCGAAAGTACCTCGATGATTCAGAGCAGAGTCTTGGCGGAGTTTGTTGCAGAATGGACCTCAACGCCCGACGAAGAGGTGCAGGAGACCACTCTCCCCGGCAAGGAAACAAGCCGCAACTAGATCATGTACTTTGATGGGGCCTTTTTGCTGCAAGGCGCCGGTGCCGGTGTGCTTCTTGTCGCACCCACCGGAGAGCACCTCAAGTATGTCATCCAGATGCACTTCCCCTGGGAGATGTCAACTAACAACACCGCCGAGTACGAGGGTTTGCTTGCCGGTCTCAGGATCGCGGCGGACCTCGAAGTCAAAAAGCTCATCATTAGGGGCGACTCACAGCTCGTCGTCAGGCAGATCAACAAAGATTATCAAAGCCCGTTGATGGAAGCTTACGTAGATGAGGTGAGGAAACTGGAGGAGCGCTTTGACGGTATATAAGCAGAGCATGTCCCTTAGACGGAGAACGACATCGCTGACTACCTGTCAAAGCACGCTGCCCTCAAGCTACCTGTGGAACCAGGTACTTTTGTGCTTCAGTTAACTCAACCATCCGTCGAGCCGTCAACCAGGCAGAACAAGTGGAGGAAGCTAGGCTCCGGCAAGTACTTCCCCACCGAGCTCCCCGGAGCCGCCGGCGAAGATGTTGCCGTGGATGCCGATCCTGCCGCGGGGCAACCGACTCCGGCAGGGCCTCAGGTTATCGCCGTAGAGACGGCCTTTCCTGTGGCAGAAGAGATGCCTTTGGTCCTTGTCATCGAGCCACATGCTCCGGCATGGGCACAGCACACCGTCCGATTCCTCCAAAAAGGAGAGCTTCCTGAGGAGCAGGAAGAGGCAGAAAGAGTGGCCCGCCGGTCTGCTTTGTACCAATTCATTGATAACATATTGTACAGAAAAAGACCGAATGGGGTTAAATTGAAGTGCATCTCCCGGGAGGAAGGACTAAAGCTGTTGGCAGAGATACATGGAGGCATATGTGGCTCCCACATAGGGTCGAGGGCCCTTGTCGGCAAGGCTTCTTCTGGCCCATCGCCCTCCAGGATGCGACGGCACTAGTAACCAAGTGTGAAGCATGCCAGTTCCATTCGAAGAAGCTTCATCAACCAGCTCAAGCCCTTCAAACTATCCCTCTCTCCCGGCCCTTCTCGGTCTGGGGGCTCGACATATTGGGCCCCTTCCCCCGTGCTGTCGGGGGCTTTGAGTACTTGTACATCGCAATTGAGAAGTTCACAAAGTGGCCAGAGGTGGAAGCAGTGAGGAAGGTGACGGCACAGTCAGCCATCAAGTTCTTCAAGGGACTAGTGTGCCATTTTGGGGTGCCCAACAGGATCATCACCGACAACGGCTCACAGTTCACAAGACATGCCTTCATGCAATACATTGAGGATCTCGGCAGCAGGGTCTGTTTTGCCTCCGTGGCGCATCCACGGAGCAACGGCCACGCGGAGAGAGCAAATGCTGAAGTTCTGCGAGGCTTAAGAACAAAGACTTTTGACAGGCTGCGCAAGAGTGGAAGGTGTTGGATTGATGAGTTGCCGGCGGTTCTTTGGTCGATCAAAACGACGCCAAATCGAGCCACCGGCCAACGCCCTTTGCCCTGATCTACGGGGCAGAAGCAGTTCTCCCCATGGAACTCATATACGGGTCACTTCGAGTGCTCGCTTATGATGAGCTTGAGCAAGAGCAATTGCGGCCAGATGACGCGACACTCCTTGCGGAAGATCATCTCCGGACGGCTGTGAGAGCAGCATGCTACCAGCAAGCCTTGCGCCGCTACCATAGCTGCAAGGTTCATGCCCGGAGCTTTGAGGAAGGCGACCTTGTTCTTCGGCACGTTCAGTCGGCCAAGAATTCCAACAAGTTGACGCCGAAGTGGGAAGGCCCTTATCGGGTAACACGAGTCACCAGGCCCGGCGTAGTCCGGCTGGAGACCGAAGATGCCATTCTAGTGAGCAACTCCTGGAACATCGAGCATCTCCGCAAGTTTTACCCATAAGGCGCGGCTGCCGGACCTCCCGGCAAGCCACCCTTTTGTACAAGCCTTGCCGGCAAGGCATGTAACCCTTTGTACAAAGCCAGGCGCAGAACCTGAGCATAGATAAACGAAGCGCTGGCGCCCTAAGTCATAGCATGCATGCTAGGTTGAGTCTCTTCCTTGGTTAGGGTTGATAGTGCTTGGCGGCGGCTAACCCCTAGCTTAGAGGTCAGGTGCGCATCTCTCTGTTCTTCTCTGTCTTCTTTGGTTCGCAGGGCACATAAGTATTCCTGTCGAGCTGTTTTGGAAGAAAGGGGACGGACCGGCGTCCGGGCCCCGGCAAGCCAAAGTTGTCGGGGGTTGCAAGAGCAAGGATCCATCCACGGCAAGCCAAGGTTGCCGGGGTCCACAAATCCAGATAAGTTCTCTATCCTCTGTCATGCATTTCGTTAAGGACTGGGGTATGTGAAACCTCGTTTTATCCCTAGGCTACCGTGCTCCCCTCTTTCCGTACCCTATGACTATCTCCTGGGGCCGAATTTGGTCATAGTCACGGCAGCAAGGAAATGAAACGAGGGGCCTAAGCCCACCTCATCCCTGCCTCCGCCAAGGGCGTGAGAAAGGCCGAGCAAAGTGGGGGGACGACCAGGCCTGTTGTCGGGCGGAAAAACGTTTATTTTAAAAAAATAACAAGGATTCGCTATTTGTCGTGGGTTCCACCCGCGAATGAAAAACCCGGCAAACATCCCTTTTTCATTAAAAAAACATCCCGTACAGGTACAGTTCACACGAAATGAAAAACATGAGCAAGGGGATTACAAGTTCTAAAGCTAACAAAGGCCCGAAGGCTTACAAGACTAAAAAGAGATAAGATGCTCGTAATCCCTTTCTTGTCCCTCTCCTCAGGAAATGAAACAAGAAGGTAGAAGGTAAAAAGGGGCGCCTAGGTGAGCTACGAGTGGCAGAATACACCAAGAGAACATCTCGGTGACCGTCCAAAGGCTAGATGGTGATGGCGGCGCCGGAGGAAGAGCTCAAAGACGAGGCGGCAGGACGTCAATACGCGACGAAGGCGTCGGTGGCCGCGTACTCCGACTTGACGGCCTTGCCGCCCGCCCTCTTCCTCTTCCACAGCCTCCCAATGCCAGCCGCCCAAGGAGACGACCTTGAGAAGTTCAAGGAGTCGGCGACACGGATGATGGGGTCGTTGGAGCCGCCCGGAGCGGCGCCCGACACCTAGTCGGACCCGTCATCCTGCCGCCCACTACCCTCGTCGTCGCTGCCGTTGTCTTCCTCACCACTCTCACTTGAGGAGGAACCTTTATCGTCAGAAGAGCTCTCCACGCAGCACCTTACTCGAGTCCTGAGGTGCCCGAAGATCTTGATGGAGAGGAGGCCACTCTCCATTAGTTTGAAATGGAGAGTGAGCCCCTCCGTCAAGCTGTGGATGCGAGCGAAAGTTTTCCACCCTTGGCGGAGATACATGACGTGAGGGGCGGGGAACTCGACGTCAGCCCATGTGCCACTGTTCCTGCAACCCCTCATATGCAGCCGCAACGCCTATGGCGGATCCAGCTCCATCTCTCGTGCAAATGGAGTCGGGAGGCAGAGGCGATGGCACGGTGGCTAGCGCAGCCTGATGAAGAATTCGCAAGGGTTGTCCCCGACGTGGCCCTCCATCGGAGGAGGGGCTGCTGGCGGAGGCGAGGCTGATCTGCCGCCCCGTCCTCCTCTCCCTCGACCGCCATGACGGCCTCGACCTCGCCCCCTCCCCTTTCCTCTAGCGGCCGGGTCCGCCGCTACGAGCTCTTGGGGAGGAGCGATGCATTGTCTGGCCGAGGCCCTCGCCGCCACCGATGAAGCATCGCCACGCCCCCTCGCCATGGCAGAAGAAAGGAGGAAGCGGGAATGGGGAGAGGCAGATGGCAAAGGATTGAGAGGTGTCGTTCCTTCCGCTCCCCTCTTTATAAAGGGGCGGGGGCGAGGCTCGGCCGCCCCCTCTCGGCCAATCCGGCCCATTGAAGTGACAGTAAGCGGGGCCATCGACGGCCCTCCCCGCTCCATTGAAGGCGCGTGGGAATTGACCCACGTGCGCACGCGACTTCCCACATCCCGCGCGCCTGTCATTCGCTCTGCATCATGCATGCAGCGAACGTGGCGCGAGGGGTGGGTGCAGTGGGACACGTGGAGCGACGGTTCCCAAGTGAGGGCAGTAAATGAGCAGCAGCCCTGCGATCTCAAAGAGACACGCACCGCCTCTTTACCGTCCACCTCAGGATGACGCCAGCATGCTTCCGTCACGCGCGCGCACGACCCCCACGTCGCGCGTTCAACGCAGGTCATGGGAAGCGCTGCAAACGGAGCAGTTATCGCGGTAAAATCCGCCCCGCCTTCCCGCGCACCATTCTGGGCCTGGCCCAACAACGTGTCGCGCTTATGTATGGCCCAGGCCCGGGGGCTCCTGTCGGTGTACAAAAGTAGGGGCTCTCCTTTTGACCCCTTTACTTGTGCACGGGCAGTCGAAGCCACGCGCCATGGCCACACATAGCAGGGCAAAGGAGGGAAGCCGGAGAGAAGCCAAAGGCTCGATATAAACAAGGCAAACATCAAGCACCAAGGCCACAAAGTGCAGATGGGCGAAGCAGGTTCCCCGGCAAGATCCTTGCCGGGGGCAGCCTCCGCAGCCCCGGCAAGCCCCTTGCCGGGGCAGCTCGCCACACCAGCGGAGCGGGCCACCCTCGAGCCACGGTCCCCAACACCAACAACCACGTTGGACCAGAGCTCGGGAGGCACCTCCATGGTGGCATACAGATCTTTGTGAAGACATAGAATGCTCAAGATCAGATGGGGGTTGAGAGGCAACAATCCTCACCAAAGACCCTTACCGAAGAGATCCACAAGACCCCCCGGCAAGACCCTTGCCGGGGACGCCAGCGCGCCACAGCAAGACCCTTGCCGGGCCACCCGACAAGATCCTTGCCAGAGGCGACAGCATGCCATTGCCAGGCCCGCACCAACCAACTCCCTGCCGCCGTTTGCATGCAGCTGCCAGCCCAACCAGCTGGGCAGGCACCTGCGTGGCAATATGCAGCTCCCGGGCCAACTCAGCACGCACCTGCGTGGCGGCATGCAGATCTTCGTGGAGGCTCCACCACCGCGCCACCTCAGCTGCTTGCCTGCCTACATGGCACCGCATGCATCGCTGGCCAGGGCGTGTGTCGAAGCGAGGAGGAGCAGCGACGGACGGGACGGGCTTCGCTCCCGTCCCCGATAAAGTGAGGGACACCTAGGCCATGCATTAAATGCATCTTGTCCTGTAATACGAGCGATAAGCTCGCAATACTGTAGGCCTTTCCACCTCCTGTGTGCCACTGTGGTAGCCCCTTTCACCTATAAAAGGAGGCCCATGGCATACAGGAAGAGGATTCGGCTCTTTCGAACCACACAGCCTCCATAGCTAGTTCGAGAGCTTAAGAACACTCAATACATCCACCAAGCAGGACTAGGGTTTTACGCATCCTCGCGGCCCGAACCTGGGTAAACGATCCCCGTGCCAATTGCTAATCCCGCTCTTCTCACAACCCCGCACCCCGCAACCGTAGTAAGGATTCTTGTGATCCCATAGGTGTCGTTTCCCACCGATACACTGCGGGAACAGCACGTCCAGATCATTGCAGGACTATTTGGCAAGGTGGTCCCAAGCAGGCAAGAGATGGAGGGCAGCAACACGAAAATGATTTGCCAAAGCTAGGTGTGAGGAGCCCTGGTGTCGGTGCCAATGCCACAATATGGATGTACACCCGTAGATACTCTGCTGGAACGTTAGAGGGATAAATAGGCCTGCCAAGAGGAAGGCGGTTAGGGAGTTTGTAGCAACGGTGAAGGTGAACTTGGCTTGCTTCCAAGAAACTAAGATGGATGTAATGGACCAATACAATGTTATGCAACGTTTAGGGCCATCTTTTGATGGCTTTGTGTACTTGCCGGCGAAGGAGACTCGTGGAGGAATTTTGGTGGCTTGGGACAGCACGACACTTACACTCAATAACATAACGCTCGATGCTAACTTCCTCACGGGCTTGGTACATACCAAGATAGGGGAGCCTTGGTGGATCACGGTGGTCTATGGGACACAGGGAGATGAGGCCAAAACACAATTTCTAAACGACCTGCGAGCCAAATGAGCTCTTTATCCGGGACCCTGGATGGTCCTAGGGGATTTCAACATGATACTGCAGGCTTCGGACAAGAGTAACACCAACATAAACAGGAGAATGATGACCATGTTCCGGGACTTTGTGGATGACCAGGAGCTAAAAGAAATGTATATGCATGGACGGAGATACACGTGGTCCAATGAGAGGGATGCCCCCACTTTGACAAAGATTGATCGCATACTCACCTCGATGGATTGGGAGATGGAGAACACTGATTGCCTCCTACAAGCGCTGTCAATTGGGGTATCAGACCACGCCCCGCTCCTCTTGACTACGAGCGTTGGTTTCTACACTAAAAGAAGATTCAGATTCGAGATGTTTTGGATGAAGCTGGTGGGATTCGATGAGGCCGTCCAGGAGGCTTGGGTGTGTGACCCAGAGATTGTGGATCCGTACAAACGCCTGGTCTGCCTACTAAGAAACACGGTCGTCTATCTCCAAGCTTGGGGGCAGCAGAAGATTGGCAACATCAAGCTACTCATGCGAGTTGCCACGTGGGTAATTCATAGGCTGGACATGGCACAGGAACAGCGCTCACTTGAGAGGCCAGAGACCTGGTTGCGCCGAACGCTGAAGCATGCCCTGCTAGGGCTCGCGGTGCTGGAGCGCACAATAGACCGACAAAGATCAAGTATGAGCTGGTTAAAGGAAGGGGATGCCAACACAAAGCTCTTTCAAGCAGTGGTGAACGGACGGAGAACAAAAAACTTCATCCCACATATTAGACGTGATGGGGAGATCATCACGGATCAGAAACTCAAGGAGGAGGCATTCTATCAAGCATATGAGAATCTGATTGGACGGGATCGTATGAGAGAACACTCCCTCGACCTTCAGTTCCTGGGAGTTCGGCAGCACAACTTGACCACGGTAGAGGAGATGATTACCGAAGAGGAGTTATGGGGAGTGATCAAGGAATTTCCACCGGACCGGGCGCCGGGCCCCGACGGCTTTGTTGCCGCATTCTACCAGAGGGCTTGGACGACCATCAAGGGGGATGTTATGGCGGCAATGATGAAATTCTACGTAGGGGATGGACGGGGCATGGCAAAGTTAAACAAGGCACACATTATCCTCATCCCCAAGAAGCCGGAGGCGGAAGAGATTGGAGACTTCCGGCCCATTAGCCTAATCCATAGTATACCAAAACTCTTTGCCAAGGTGCTTGCAAACCGTTTACAGAAACAGCTACCGGAGATAGTGGAAGTAAACCAACCCACGTTTGTCAAGGGGCGACACCTACACGACAACTTCCTGCTAGTCAGACAAGTTGCCCGCAAGATCCATGCACGGAAGACCCCAGGAGTGTTTCTCAAGCTTGACATATCACGTGCTTTCGACTCGCTGTCCTGGCCGTTTCTCTTCGAGGTGTTGACTGCCAAGGGTTTTGGTCCGAAATGGAGATCTTGGGTGGCAACTTTGCTACAAACTGCAAGCACAAAGGTGATAGTAAATGGGGTGCCAGGCAAGAGCTTTGGTCATGCCTGTGGGCTGCGCCAAGGAGACTCCATCTCCCCTATGCTATTCATTTTGGCAATGGATGTGCTCACGAAAATGGTGCAAGAGGCCCTAGAACAGAGAGTGCTAAGCCTCGTACCAGGAGTTGCATCAGTACAAAGGATCTCGATCTATGCAGATGACGTCACTCTGTTCATCAAACCTACGGCCCAAGATCTTGACTTTGTCAGAGTGGCGCTTGCTACTTTGGGGAGGCCTCTGGACTGCATGTAAACTACCAGAAATCATCGGCGGTAGTGATCAGAGGAGACCTGGAGGATAAGCAAAGGGTGGCAAACTTACTGCAATGCGAGCTGACGGAATTTCCTTGCAAATACCTCGGACTCCAGCTAGCCATCAAGAGCCTCACAAGGGTTGATTGGCAACCCATGCTGGACCAGGTGCGACACTATGTCCCCGCTTGGCAGAGAGGAATGATACAGCGCCCTGGTCGACTCATTCTTGTACAATCGGTGATTTCAGCAAGGCCGTTGCATCACCTCATGGTCATGGACGCCCCGGCTTGGGTGTTTGAGGAGATAACTAAGTGGATGAGATCTTTTTTCTTGGCTGGCAAAAAGAAGGTGAACGGAGGACAGTGCCTTGTCGCGTGGGATACCATCTGTAGACCCAAATGCTACGGTGGGCTGGGAATTAAAAACATGAAGCTACAAGCAATGGCATTAAGGGTCAGGTGGGAGTGGCTTCAGAGGACTCACCCAAACAGGCCATGGCAAGGTCTACCAATGGTCGAAGACAAAGAAGCTCGAGCGGTGTTCGACAGGCTCGTACGGATAGAGGTGGGCAAGGGAGACTGCAGCTTATTCTGGCGAGATCGGTGGATCGGCAGGCTAGCTTTCGTGGATATCGCGCTGCTGATTCTGGCCATGGTGCAAAAGAGAACCGTCAATACACACACAGTGCAGCAAGCGCTACAGGATAACAGATGGGAAGCAGACTGTCAGCCGGATGTATCATTCACGGCACAGCTGCAGTGCATGCACTTATGCCAAGCCATTGGCGCGGTGTGGAGGAACACACAGGAGCCGGACAAATTCAGCTAGACTTGCTCGGCATCAGGTCAATACTCTGCCCGCTCGGTATACAAAAGCCTTTGCTCTACCTTGCCGAGGACACCGATGGCGAATTGCATTTGGAAGAGTTGGGCACCACTAAAGTGCAAGATATATGCATGGCTGGCAATGCAATATAGGATCTGGACATCGGACAGACGCGCATGACATGGTCTGCAAGACAAACCCTCCCCTTGCTACACGTGCTTGCAAGACCAAGATGATGTCGAACACATTCTGTCCCGCTGCACATACGCGAGGGAGGTATGGTGTACCATTTGGGAGACTATCCACTTAGATGGAATTGACCCAGCATCGAATGACACAACGTTGCAATGGTGGCTCAAAGAGAGGGAGACATACCATAGAACAGAGAAGAGAGGCTTCGACACTTTATTCATTGCGACAATTTGGGCCCTTTGGAAGCAAAGACATGCGGGGTGTATAACAGGACGGAGCAGCAAAGGAGGCCAAGGGAGGTGGCCACAATGATCCTCGTGGAACTGGTGGAATGGAGGCAAGCGGTTGGCAGAGTTGGAGGTCTACAACGTTTTGTGAGAGAGTAGCCTAGCGTGTTTTTTGTAGGTGTAGGAGTTGGGGTTTTGTGTCTCACCCAATTGTACGCAATTGGAGTGACACTTCTTGTAAATACTCTTTCTATCTTCTATAAAGCTATGGTACGCCATTGGCGTACCCTCGAAAAAAAATAACTCCTTGACCGAGTTCAGCATCAAAACATCGTTTCTGATCAACAATATGTCATCCACATACAAGATAAAAAATACTATTGAGCTCCCACTTAACTTCTTGTATAAACAAGCGTCCTCTTCACTTTTCATGAAACCGAGACCAGCGACGACCTCATCAAAACGAATATTCTAGCTCCGAGATGCTTGCCTCAACCGATAAATGGATCTCTTGAGCTTGCATACCTTACTAGCGCTAGTCGGGTCGACAAAACCCTCGGTTTGTATCATATACACGTCCGCGGTTAAACTTCTGTGAAGGAAAGCCATCTTGACATCCATCTGGCATATCTCGTAATCGAAATATACAGCTATAGCTAGTACAATCCTCATCGACTTTAGCATTGCTACTGGTGAGTAAGTCTCGTCGTAGTCAATTCCTTGAACTTGTCCATAACCCTTAGCGACAAGCCGAGCTTTGTGGATCCAAACATTTCCATCCACATCGGTTTTCTTCTTGAAGACCCATTTGCAACCAATGGCCGCTATGCCAGGCGGCGGATCAACCAAGTCCCAGGCTTGATTCTCATCCATGGGCTTTAACACGGATCTCATGGCCTCTAGCCATGCCTCAGAATCTAGGCTCACCATCGCTTCCGCATGTGTGGCCGGCTCGTCGCTTTCTACAACAATACATCACGCACTCTGCGCAATCTTTCGGACATCCGTGGTTCCGGTGCCGCTTCCACTACGGGTTGCCTGACTGACTCCGATATGATATCATCACCATCCGAGCCGTCCCCGAGTGGTCCTGGAATTTCTTCGAGTCGGACCATCCTCCCACTGGCCTCCCGACTGAGAAACTCTTTTTCAAGGAAAACCCCGTTCCGAGCAACAAACACTTTGTTCTCTTCCCAGTTGTAGAAGCTATATCCCAAGGTTTCCCTCGAATATCCCATGAATATGCATTTATTCGACTTGGTGTAAGCTTGTCTGACATAAGTCGCTTGACAAATGCTTCACAACCCCAAATCTTTAGAAAAGACAATCTGGGACTCTTCCCAGTCCACATCTCATGTGGTATCTTGTCTATGGATTTTGATGGTACCCTGTTAAGTGTGAAAGCTGCAGTTTCTAGAGTGTATCCCCAGAATGACAAGGGTAAATCCGATTTGCTCATCATAGACCGGACCATGTCCAACAAGGTCCTATTCCTCCATTCCGACATGACATTTCTCTGTAGTGTACCCGGAGGTGTGAGCTGAGGTACTATACGTCGGCTTTTTAGATGATCATCAAACTCTTGGCTCATGTACTCACCTCCATGATCATATCGTAGAAGCTTTATAGTCTTGACGAGCTAATTCTCAACCTTGCTCTGAAACTCTTTGGACTTTTCAAAAGTTTCCGACATGTGCCTCATCAAATATACATATCCATGTCTACTCAAGTCGTCGGTAAAAGTCACCAAGTACTGATAGCCACCTCTGATAGTTGTGCTCATTGGACCATACACATCACTGTGTACAAGCTCCAACATCTCGGACGCCCTCTCGCAACTCTTTGCAAAAGGAGACTTAGTCATCTTGCCAAGCAAACATGATTTGCATCTCTCAAATGACCCGAAATTGGACGAAGTTAGGAGCCCATCATCATGGAGCTTCTTCATGCGTTTTAGACTAATGTGTCCAACCCGGTAATGCCAGAAGTATGTCGGATTTCTCTCATTAGGCTTGTGCCTCTTGACATTCACGTTATAGACCGGTTCCTGTTCCAGATTTAATACAAATAGCCCATCAACAATGGGTGCATAGCCGTGGAACATACCATTGAAATAAAACGAACAATCGTTGTCCTTTAAATTGAATTCATAACCCTGGCTCATCAAGCATGAGGTAGAAATAATGTTCCGACTATGTGCAGGAATGTAATAACAATTATTCAATTCCAAAATAAATCCAGAAGGAAGCTGGAGCTGCATCGTGCCGACCTCCAACACAGCCACTCTTGTTTTGTTGCCGACCCTGATGTCAATCTCCCCTTGTGCTACACGCCTAGTTCTTGCTAACCCCTGCACCGAGTTGCAAATGTGAACAACCGATCCGTTATCAAATACCCAAGTGCTACTAGGTATGTCAGCAAGGTAAATGTCTATAACATATGCAACAAGTGTACCATTGTCTAAAGCAGCATTCCCGATCTTCTTGCCATGCTCTACAAGCCACTTGCCATAGTTCCTCTTTCGGTGACCAATTTCCTTGCAGTGATAGCAAACGGTCTTTGAGTCCGGTCCGGACTTTGGCACAGCGGCAGAGGTTACCATCTCCGTGCCCTTGGCCTTAGCCTTTTCCTTGGACCAACTCTTCTTGAACTTAGCCGAGTTGTGCACCATCAACACTTGATGCGTGCCATTCTTAATATCTTGATCTGCCACCTTGCATATCCCATGCAATTCAGTGAGCTTCTTATCCATGCCATGCATATGATAGTTCGAGATGAACATCCCATAGCTAGGCGGAAGAGAACCCAGAAATGCATCAGTAGCCAGCTCATCCAAGAGCGGGAAGACCAACCGACCCAAAGCTTGCACATATCCGATCATCTTGATCACATGCGCGCTCAGTGGATCACCTGCTTCCTTCGGCTTGCAATATAATCCATCAACGATCGCCAAACATTGAACCTCTCGGTCCTAGCCTGCACCTGAAACATGCTCTTGAGACTCTCAATCATATTGAAAGCCCCAACATCTTTGAAATGCTATTGCAAATCGTGCTCCATACAAGCCAGCATGAGGCAGCTGATCTTGTTTGATTCATCAACGAGTTTCTGGTAGGCATTCCTGGTTGTGGCATTAGCATTATCGGCAGGTTCCTCTGGAAGTGGATCCTCTAGAACATGTTCCTTTTTATCATGCTTGAGAAGAATTCTCAAATTTCTATACCAGGTGGTAAAGTCTGTTCCATTTAGTTTATCCTTTTCCAGAATTGATTTCAATGCAAAGTTGGGTTGAGAAGGTGGTGCCATTGATCTACAACAGAAATATATGCAATCACTAAACAATGTGTTTATGTAGAGTAATTCAAGCCTAAACAGAAATACTCCCACTAAAGTCGGCATCCCTCCACAAATTATCAGTGATTCAGGATCCAACTAGCACATGCGACTATGAGCTTTAGCAGCACTGCTAGACAACATGTCTATCCGGTAAGCAACCCCTTGATAATCATATCTCTATATGACTCCTATCAGTAGGGAAGGTATCTCATACCCCGGCCCCCAACCTTCTTTGCCACAAGGCCCAAAACCGTTTTGATAGCCTTGTCAAGTTAACCTGATGCAGTGCATGTCTGTGTCCGACACGAACCCTTCAGTTCAAGGACACCTAGTAGCACCCCAATTTTATGAGCCCACTACTAGACATACTTGACATGCGAAGGTGCAACATCGGGAATGGAAAATCACTTGATATTAACAAGGGATCTTTCTATCATTCTAACATGCATAGAAAACAAGAAGCATAATAATCACAAATAAACACATATTGTGAAATAGTATGGCTCCTTCATGGATGTTCTTCCAGGTCGGCTCCGACTCCGATGACCATCAAGGAACTCCATCTTGTTTGTCACACTGGGACGCCAAGCTACCAACCTGATCTCTATAATCCAACTACTAAAACTAGTAATGAATTTTACATAGAGTCACAAGTCGACACGCAGGTCGTTATACATTAAATGACAGCACTTTGGCTCCTGCCGACTGACAAACATGACGCCGCGCCATGTATAAATTACACACATGCATCACATACACATGAGCCATACTATTCACATCAAACCTGCAAAACAAAGTTACGCATAGAATCGCATTCTACCGGTTTGAGTGATCGTGTACGAAATACAAGGCGCTACAGATAGAACCTTCGAATCTGTTGGGATCTACGGTAGGGTGCGTCGACTGCAAATTTAAAAATTTCCTATGTGTAGAGCAACCAAGATCATGCTACGAGATATGGACCATAGATCGTTACCACTAGACGCATAGTGCGGTGCAGCAGAAGAAGAGTTGGGGTAGCGCGTCCACGTGGATCGTGTCCTCCTCGTCCGATCTTCCTCGAACAACCTGTAGTCGGTTCCCACGTACAGGTTCGCCAGAGCGGCACAAGTGCACCACCTCTAATGGTATCCGCGCGTGCAGGAGGAACACTGTGCAGCGGACAGCTAGGTCTGATTACACAGTCGGCGACGAGTGGAGGTGGCCATTCGCAACACATGCAAACCCTAGTGACATCGCCGAAGCGATCAATTGAATGAGTGTGCTGCACCTCCACTTTATATAGGCACCCGTCCCAGGCTCAACACTTGTGCCTCGCACGAACCCAAAAGCCCAAAATCTGTTCGGCCGGGATCCGAGTTCGAGTAGGATCACATCTAACTCGTGGAGTCGGATCAGGCCTCACAGGTTCCTTCCCTTAAGCACGCAACCCCTTAGGTTCAAGTCGGCTTGGTCGCATGTCAGATCATCTCTGGCCTGCTCGGCTAGTAGCGGCCTCTAGCAAGGCGTGCCGACCACCAAGTAGACAATGAAGCCGGTTGGCGAACCTGTACATCACACTTCTATTCCTTTTGCCACACCACTACTGGAATCAGGATCTTTGCCATCAGTCAGCTCTTTGCCGGTCGCTAGCTGACGGCAAAGAACGTCTTTGCCATCAGCTTACATAAAACTGACGGCAAAGAATGAGCTGACGACAAAGATCATGTTTGCCATCAGCCCACTCTTTGCCATCAGCTAGCTGACGGCATAGAAGCTTTGTCGTCCACTAGCAGACGGCAAAGAGGGTGGGTGGCCTACTAACGAGAACGACCTAAATGCCACTTTCTTTGCCGTCAGCTAGCAGATGGCAAAGCTTCTTTGCCATCCGCTAGCAGATGGCAAAGAAAGTGGCCAACCTAATGGCCGTTTCCCCCGGCCCCACCCCACTAGCTAGGCTCTTTGTTGTCTGCTAGTAGGCGGCAAAGAGTTGTGACCTAACTAAAAACTGGCCAGCGCCCGCGCCCCACCCCTCTCTCTCTCTCCCTCTCTCTCCCCTCACCTAACCCGCACCACCGCTGTCGGTGTCAAAACCGGCGGATCTCGGGTAGGGGGTCCCGAACTGTGTGTCTAGGCGGATGGTAATAGGAGACGAGGGACACGATGTTTTACCCAGGTTCGGGCCCTCTCGATGGAGGTAAAACCCTACGTCCTGCTTGATTAATATTGATGATATGGGTAGTACAAGAGTGGATCTACCACGAGATCAAGGAGGCTAAACACTAAAGCTAGCCTATGGTATGATTGTTGTAATGTATGTTGTGTCCTACGGACTAAAGCCCTCCGGTTTATATAGACACCGGAGGAGGCTAGGGTTACACAGAGTCGGTTACAATGGTAGGAGATCTACATATCCGTATCGCCAAGCTTGCCTTCCACGCCAAGGAAAGTCCCATCCGGACACGGGACGGAGTCTTCAATCTTGCATCTTCGTAGTCTTGGAGTCCGGCGGACGATGATAGTCCGGCTGTCCGGACACCCCCTAGTCCAGGACTCCCTCAGTAGCCCCTGAACCAGGCTTCAATGACGATAAGTCCGGCGCGCATAATGTTCGGCATTGCAAGGCGGGTTCCTTCCTTGAATAATCCAGAGAAGATCATGAACACCAGGATAGTGTCCGGCTCTGCAAAATAAATTCCACATTCCACCGAAGAGAGAATAAAATATCCGGGATTCCCATCAATACGGACGTGGGTAACCCAACCGCGCCATTGATGGTGGCGCTTGGGAGATAAGCGAGTTTTATCAGGCCAGTGGGGACGCATAGTTTTTGTCCACCTATATATAAGGGATAAGGATTTACCTTCTCACCTACGCCTTCTTCCTCCTTTGCTTATCCATCTCCGCGTACTCAAGCTCCAACGCCCAAGCTCGCGCATCTCGCCCCAACCTTCTCCGAATATGTCCGGAGCGGGAGGCAAATGGTTGGCCTCCACCGTTAAGGAGGAGCATATCACCAAACTGCGCAGCGCCGGATATCTTTCCGGCGATATCGCGCATCGGCTGCCCGACAACGGGCAGCTCATCCCTACCCCTGGGCCCCATGAGAGGGTTGTCTTCCTCCCCCACTTCCTCCGCGGACTGGGCTTTCCACTGCACCCATTTGTCCGGGGGATCATGTTTACTACGGCCTGGATTTCCACGATCTGGCGCCAAACTTCATCCTCAACATCTTGGCGTTTATCGTCGTGTGCGAGGCCTTCCTCTGCATCCGGCCCCACTTCGGCCTGTGGCTCAAGACCTTCAATGTCAAGCCGAAGGTTGTGAAGGGCACGCAAGCGGAATGCGGAGGCGCCATGTTGGGTAAGTTGCCCAACATTCTTTGGCTCGAAGGGGCCTTCGTGGACTCCGTCAAGGGGTGGCAATCGGGGTGGTTCTACATCAGCAAGCCGCGCAAGCCCACACGGGCGCCGGCCCCCGAGTTTAGATCTGGCGTCCCCACGCAGCTCACCTCCTGGAAAGAGAAGGGCTTGTCGTGGGGCAATCCGAAGGAGCTGACGGGACTCCGAGCCTGCATCCAGAAGCTGGTGAGCGGTAAGCTCAGGCTCGTCGACGTGGTCCAAGTCATGCTCATCCGCCGGATTCTCCCATGCCAAGAATGGGCATTCAATCTGTGGGAGTTCAATCTGGAACAGCACCAGGCGCTAAGCGGGCTCTTCGATACGACATACGAAGGCGCCTGGAGGGTGCTGTTTAAGGGCGCCGAAGCCCCCGCATGCGCGACAAAAGATCGCGGATTTTGCTCGCAGCATCCGGCTGACGAGGTAAGTGATTCAACCCCTTTACGGGACACTTGTGGTAATCAAATTGATTCTAAGAGGGTTTCAATCTCTATTTTCCTTTGACAGGAATGGATGGAGAAGGCCAAGCAGGTCATCAGCCCGGCTCCCATGCCAGAGGAACCAGAGAACGCCCGTTTAGCAGGGCTGCTGGTTCCAGCACCACACGTGGTGCCGGAGAAGAAGGCCAAGAAGGTGGCCGCGGGGACTCGAAAGAGTTCCCGCAATCAGGCGTCTGACGATGAGGCGTACTCCTCCCCCGAAGACGAGGAGGAGGAGGAGTACTCTCTCCCGAAGGAGGGAGAGAAGAAGAGGAAGGCTTCCCCAATACGGGAGGCCGAAGGGTCCAAGAGGGGGAGGACTATCCCCCCGGACAGTTTCGCCAACACCAGCGTTGGCGAGGATGAGTGGCCTCCAAGAGCCAGGCGTCCGGCAAGATCGTAAGTATCCGGATCCTTGATGTGCAATTTCTTTCGTGTCGTGTAGTGTCCTTAATGCCGCATTCTGTCTGTAGTCCGGCCGATGACGATCTCCCCGACTCATCGAGCGGGTCGTTGGCCCCGTCGGATGTGGATTCACTTCCGACTGCCTCTACCCCACGCGCCGACGAGGACGCCGAGGTAGGATCCCAGAGAGGGACCCATCAGGAGGAGGCTCCGGAGGCGCCGTCAGGCAGCCTCCCGGACTTTGCGCCGGACTCTACATCGGAACCTGCAGTGGTTCCAGAGTCCGGCAAGCGGCCCCTTCGAAAGAAGGGCAAGACCGTGACACCGGCGACCTCCGTCCAACCGGAGGCGCCGGATAACTTGCTGGAAGCGCTTAAAGGCGCTTCCATCGAGGAAGAACACCGCACTATCATGAGTGCGGTGATTCAAAAGGTTTAGCTCGCCAAAAGCGGGCTGACCGAAGCCTGCAGCAGCCTTCTAAAAGGCTTTGAGGTAAGAAGTTAAAATTATGTAATGTAATACCGCATGGACAGTAGCCCCTGATGCTCAGTTCGGTGTTCGGAAAGAAAAGCCGGACTGAGGATCTAACAAGATATACACAGGGTTTCTTAAAATATGTCAATATGGGTTTGCAGGCTGCGCTGCTGACCTCTGCCGCACTATCGGCGGAGGTCGATGTGTTGAATAAGGATCTCGAGCGGTCCGAGCAAGAGCTCGGCCATGCCAAGAAGCAGCTCGAGGACAAATAAGGTGAGTCACACCACTTTGAATAGTTACCTTACAGAAAAGGATTTAGGTTGCAATAAAATTAACAAGGATAATATGGGTATTGCAGGTGCCACGAACGAGGTGGCAGCCCTGAAGGAGGCTGTGTCCGCGGCTGAACGCAGTGCGGCCGTGGAGCGGGAAGAGCGAGAGAAGCAGGAGGCACGGATGGCGGAAGTACGGCAAGAGCTCCAGGCTCTCATGAAGAAACATGAGAGTTTGGAGCGTGACTCCAAGACTCGAGAGTCCGAGCTTGCCTCGGCTCTCGAAAGTGCCAAGTCCGCCAAGGCCGAGGCCGATAAGACCCTTCAGGAGGTTGAAGATGTAAAGAAGATAGCGGCGGGTAAGGCTTTTTTCATGCAAAGCAAGCATGTTAATGTAAAATACCTGACACTTACCCGCATTCAGAGCTCTCCAGGGGCGTTTGCAGATCTACCGCGTAGTGCGTCCGATGCCGCCGCATTCTATCGTGGCGAGGAGGGGAGCTCGACGAAAAAAGTCTTCTGGTCTCAGTACGCTGAGGCCGGACACCCGGTGCCCCCAAGCGACCAGCTGAAGCAGCTGGTCGAACTCCACAAGGTAGCTGAGGAGGCCATGAAGGGCCTTATAGTCCGGCTGTGGCCTGGACAGGCCATGCCTGGGAGCTACTTTGGCCTCGTGCGGCGGCTGGTGGATGCATGCCCCTGGTTGGAGGTCATAAAGCGCTCCGCCTGTATTGAAGGTGCTCGTCGGGCCCTTGCCCGCACAAAGGTGCATTGGGGCAAGTTGGATGCAGAGAAGCTTCTCACGGACCCACCGCCACCGGGCAAGGAGTATCGCACGCCTGAAATGTATTATAAAACTGTCCTGAAGGGAGCCCGCGATATTGCGGATGAGTGCCCCCGAAATGTAATCTTTGAGTAGACTCGTTATGTATTATCCTTTGCGCTGAAACTTTATTCATGTGCGCATTAAGCAACGCTTGTTTAATTTAAAATATTACCTTCTGTGCGGCCGTGTAAAAATCTGAGAGATGGCAAGTCGTTGGCTTCAGCCCCCAAGTCACGAGTGCTGGGGTGTTCGGGATAACCTTGAGCGCTCTTGTTCCCATTTTTGGGTCCATCTAGGGAGGCGCTCAACACAGCGAACAAGGCAACCGGACTTATAATGCTTGAACACTCTCACTTAGCCATAGAATTCTATAATTTTAAATTTCGGCGAAGCCCCTGGTATTCGGAAGGCCGAACCCGGGGCGCTATCCACGCCTTCGTCGGACATTGTCCGGAACTTCGCTCGAAGCGGCGTGAGTCTTTAAGGACCCGAAAAAACCTCTCGAACAGCGACCAGTCTCTCGCCTTATCATGCCAGTCAGTTTTAGCTTTCTCCACTGAGGCGCTCGCCCGGCTCAACCGGGGCGCAATCGCAGTGGTTCTCCCAGTGCCACCTTAGCCGACAGAACGGAACGTAAGGCACCAAAACGTGGGAGCCGGGCAAACCCAACTATTGACCCAAGACATGATTCGGAGCCGATTCATATAATGCTATAAGTTCGGGGTGACGCACTTGTGAAAGTGTTCGGACTTATCACACCATAATGCGGGGAACACAAGCCCCTGGTGTATTCGGCCGTACCAAAATGTACGGGTGCAAGATGTCGTGTAATGAACATATATATATATATATATATATATATATATATATATAAGGTAATGTAATTGCAGTCGAAAAGTGCTGCATTATTTATTAAAGGAAGTCTGCTATAAGTGCGGACTGATACAAATAGTGCGGTAAGCAAGGGATTTGGACTAAGTAAACATGTCCCCTCCAGGGGTGAGCCGTGGATTTGGTGTATATAATCGAATTTAATGCTCGAAATTGAGACCACCTGAGTGTTCGTCGCAGCCTTCTTTCGTCCCTGACTGTTGCATCACGAGTTCGGCAGGTTCGCCGCCGGACAGGGCCTCTGGTTACCGGAGTCCTGTGTACACAAAGAAGGAAAATAATAAATAAAAAGGGGGCACACGTGCGAGCCCCTGGTGTGGTCGAACCGCACTCTGGGTCCATTGCGATCGTGCCCCTTCCCCTGCGCCCATGGTATCTCCAAAGCGTAATGATGTACGCGGAGTGTTATTCTTGCAATCATGCGCGGGCGGGGGTTGGGGCCGCGTTGCTACGCGTGCTCTGATCGCACCAGGTGGTCTTGGTTGGTATTGCTTCGGGCGCGTTTTGCTGTATCCGGCCGTTTAATGGCCGGACTCGAGAATTGCCTTAAGAGGCTGCTCTGTACTTCTGCCGCGAGAGCCGCTGTATGTTCCTCCGTTCGGAGGGAGCGTTCCGTATTCCCATTGACTGTGATGACTCCGCGAGGGCCTGGCATCTTGAGCTTGAGGTATGCATAATGCGGCACCGCGTTGAATTTGGCAAACGTGGTTCGTCCGAGTAGAGCGTGATAGCCGCTGCGAAACGGGACTATGTCGAAGATTAACTCCTCGCTCCGGAAATTGTCCGGGGATCCGAAGACTACTTCCAGTGTTACTGAGCCTGTACAGTTGGCTTCCACACCTGGTATGACACCTTTAAAGGTTGTCTTTGTAGGTTTAATCCTTGAGGGGTCTATGCCCATTTTGCGCACTGTATCCTGATAAAGCAGGTTCAGGCTACTACCGCCGTCCATCGGGACTCTCGTGAGGTGAAATCCATCGACGATTGGGTCTAAAACCAATGCGGCGAATCCGCCATGGCGTATGCTGGTCGGATGGTCTCTTCGATCGAAAGTGATCGGACAAGAGGACCATGGATTGCACTTCGGGGCGACTGGCTCCATCGCATATACGTTCCTTAGTGCGCGCTTCCTCTCCCTCTTGGGTATATGGGTTGCGTAAATCATGTTCACCGTCCGCACTTGTGGGGGAAAACCCTTCTGTCCTCTACTGTTCGGCGGTCGGGTCTCCTCCTCGTCATCGCTGTTTAGCCCCTTGTCATTGTTTTCGGCGATTAACTTGCCTGCCTGTTTGAACATCCAGCAATCTCTATTAGTGTGATTGGCTGGTTTTTCAGGGGTGCCATGTATCTGGCATAAGCGGTCGAGTATTCCGTCCAAATTGGACGGACCCGGAGTGGTTCTTTTGAATGGCTTCTTCCATTGACCGGGTTTAGAGCCTCGGAATCCGGCGTTGACTGTCGTATCCTCCTTGTCGTCGCCGTTAATGCGGCGTTTGTTTTTGTTTCGACGTGACCTGCCGTTATTGTCCTTAGTATCCGGACTGCCAGAATTTTTACGGAGATTGTTGCTGCGAGCTAGCCAGCTATCCTCTCCCGCGTAGAAGCGGGTCATTAATGATGTGAGGGCTGCCATAGATTTCGGCTTTTCCTGTCCTAGGTGTCGGGCTAGCCATTCGTCGCGGATGTTATGCTTGAAGGCTGCAAGGGCCTCTGCATCCGGACAGTCGACGATTTGATTTTTCTTCGTCAAGAACCGTGTCCAGAATTGTCTGGCCGATTCGTCTGGCTGCTGAATGATGTGGCTTAGTTCATCGGCGTCTGGTGGTCGCACATACGTGCCTTGGAAGTTATCAAGGAATGCGGCCTCCAGGTCTTCCCAACACCCAATCGACTCTGCGGGCAAGCTGTTAAGCCAATGCCGAGCTGGTCCTTTAAGCTTGAGTGGGAGATACTTGATGGCGTGGAGATCGTCGCCGCGGGCCATATGGATGTGGAGAAGATAATCTTCTATCCAAACCGCGGGGTCTGTTGTGCCATCGTAGGATTCAATGTTTACGGGTTTAAACCCTTCAGGGATTTGATGATCCATTACTTCGTCAGTGAAGCATAGTGGGTGTGCGGCGCCTCTGTATTGAGCAATATCACGACGCAGCTCGAGAGAGTGTTGTCTGCCGTATTCGGCCCGGCCGGGGTTATTATATCTGGTGTGACGGTATTTGTCATGGGTTGTGGGGCGCCCACGTGATCCGTAGATGGATCTGGATTGCCTTGCTTTGTCCTCCAATATATCTCACAAGTCCGGCGCGTTTCCTCTTGGCTTCGTACTTTTGGAGCGATGCCGGGGTACGGTCTTGGCTGGGGGCCTGGATGCCTCTCTGTCACGACCGCGGGGTGGTCGGTCAGCCGTATCGTGCGCTGGTGATGGAGGTATGTATGCTTTCGCCTCTATCAGGGGAGCAGCTTGCATCTTGGATAGCTTTTGGAGGGGCGTTCGAGTTTATACTCTTCGGCCGCGAGGACCTCGGTCCATCGATCGGCCAGCAGGTCCTGATCAGCTTGAAGCTGTTGCTGCTTTTTCTTTAGGCTGTTTGCCGTGGCGATAAGCCTGCGTTTAAAACGCTCTTGTTCGACGGGATCCTCGGGCACGACGAATTCGTCATCGTTGAGGCTTGCCTCGTCTTCGGAGGGAGGCATATAATTGTAATCCTCAACCTCTTCGTCTGCCGCCCTCTCACGAGGGCTTGCTTCTGCGTCCTCCTGCGCTGAGTTTTGCTGGAGGGGGTTGTCTTCGGCACTTTCTGGGGTATTATTGTCTCCTGTGCCGGAGTCTCCATTCTCGCTATGGCGGGATTTAGAGTGGCGCCGCTGACGCCGGCGCTTGGGCTGTTTCTTTAAAGAATCTGCCTCCGATGTTTCTTCGTCGTCCCCGTCTTTTGGGGTATCCACCATGTATATGTCATATGACGAGGTGGTCTTCCAGTGCCCTATAGGCGCTGGTTCCTGTTCGTCTCCGGCATCGTCGTCCAAAGCGTCGATGTCTTCGGAGTCGTAGTCTAGAATGTCGGTTAGATCGTCGACAGTGGCTACAAAGTGGGTGGTGGGTGGGCTCTGAATTTCTTCGTCGTCCCTATCCCAACCATCCTGGCCATAGTCCGGCCAGGGCTCTCCTGATAACGAGAGATGCTTTAGTGAATTCAGGATGTCGCCAAAAGGTGAGTATTGGAAGATGCCCGTGGCGGTGAATTCCATAACCGGTGCCCAATCCGATTTAGTTGGTAGGGGTGTGGGAGGTTCGGAGTCCGGCAAGGAGTCCGGCACCTCGGAATCACGAGTTTTGCGAGGGACAAGATCAGTGTTCGGCTCCATCACCGTGGAAGTTGAAGCCCCCGAGGCGGTGTCTATCCACCGATTCTCTATCCGGGCAATCGGCTCCGGACTAATGGCCGGAGCGGATTCGTGTGCGGCCACCAAGGCACTGTTCGGCGGCAGAGCTAGATCATGCCCATCGCAACAGTGCGGCGCGCTTGGCTGTGGCTCGGGTCCGTCGAAGATCAAGTCTCCGTGGACATCGGCCGTGAAGTTTAGGCTTCCGAATCTGACCTGACGGCCAGGGGCGTAGCTTTCGATCTGCTCCAAATGGCCAAGTGAATTAGCCCGCAGTGCGAAGCCACCGAATACGAAGATCTGTCCGGGAAGAAAAGTCTCACCCTGGACAGCGTCGTTGGTTGAAGATGCCGTCGGGCCTATCGGTGACGACACAGAGGAACTCTCAATGAAAGCACCAATGTCGGTGTCAAAACCGGCGGATCTCGGGTAGGGGGTCCCGAACTGTGCGTCTAGGCGGATGGTAACAGGAGACGAGGGACACGATGTTTTACCCAGGTTCGGGCCCTCTCGATGGAGGTAAAACCCTACGTCCTGCTTGATTAATATTGATGATATGGGTAGTACAAGAGTGGATCTACCACGAGATCAAGGAGGCTAAACCCTAAAGCTAGCCTATGGTATGATTGTTGTAATGTATGTTGTGTCCTACGGACTAAAGCCCTCCGGTTTATATAGACACCGGAGGAGGCTAGGGTTACACAGAGTCAGTTACAATGGTAGGAGATCTACATATCCGTATCGCCAAGCTTGCCTTCCACGCCAAGGAAAGTCCCATCCGGATATGGGACGGAGTCTTCAATCTTGCATCTTCGTAGTCTTGGAGTCCGGCGGACGATGATAGTCCGGCTGTCCGGACACCCCCTAGTCCAGGACTCCCTCAACCGCCCCCATGCGCGAGCCACCCCCGCCCCCGACCCCCGCCGGCCTTGACACCCAAGGCGCCCTGCCGCTCAGGCCGCTCGCCGCCTCCTCCACCATCGTCGGAGCCAAGGTGAGCTTTTTTTCTATAGATCTTTGTTGTTTAGGTTTAGTTGTTATTAATAAGTTTAGGTTAGTGCTAGGTTTAGGTTTAGATAATTAGAAGAAGAAGAAAGTTGAAAAAAAGAAGAATAAGTAGAAGAAGAGGAAAAAAGGAAAAATAAGGAAGAGGGTCGTGGATCGCCGGTCATCGAGGGGATAGATGGTGGAGTCAGTGGGTCCTGCTGGTCCCGACGCAGTCACCCATGCCGAGAATCTCTCGGTCCAAGTGGTGACCTGTCGACCGTGCGTCGCCATACCAGAGGGCGCCCAGGGATGAGCGGGTTAGGGGGTTCCTCGACGTTGATGGAACCCTAAATACCAAGTATCATCGGTGCGAGATACATGTGGCCATCGGTGTCGAACACTACATCCACGTCCCACAAGTGACGCCGGCGTCCAGCGTCCCGCAACAACAGTTCTTGGGGTCGATGGCGGTCGAACACCTATGTGAATTTGTCTTGTAGCCTCTGCGGTGACGATTGAAAGCCAAGTGTTGAAACTTGAAACACCCAAACTAACTCAAGTCGGTTTGGTTGTTTGAAGTTTCAAAACTTGGTTTTAATCCTCATCGCAGAGGCTGCCAGACAAATTCACCTAGGTGTTCGACCGTCATCGGCCCCCAGAACTATTGTTGCGGGAGGCTGGGCGCCGGCGTCACTTGTGGGACGTGGATCTAGTGTTCAACGCCGACCGCCACATGTATCTCGCACTAATGATACTTGCTATTTAGGGTTCCATCGACGCCAAGGAACCCCCTAACCCGCTCGTACTGTTGTAAATATATAGTTAGGTTGACGGAAAATACAATATTGCTATGTTACTCATCTTTCGATTTAAATGTGCATTTTTTCGTCGCTGCGAGGGTCTAGTGTTCGACGAGCTCCGCCCCTGCATTCGTGGGTGAGCACAAATGGCATCTCCTCCTTCCCCCTTCATTTGCTTTGTTCCGGACTTCGTGCCGATGAAACTTGCTAGCTATAGGTGTCTTCAATCATTAGTATGGGTGACCACTATGCGTCTCCCATTCGAAAGGGTTACATCTATAAATATGCATGCATTTGCATATTTATAACCATGATTCTTTTGAATTTTCCAACGTTACACATGGACAGCCCGACTATGTGTAGATTGGGTTCGTTTTCCCATATGCTCTGCTCCGGATCCGATGCAGAATTTTGTCAGTGCCTCCCTGTTGTTCTCCGGGTACACATCCTCTCTGCTTATTGCCGAGACGTGTATCAGGAGAACAGGGGGGAGGTGCTGCCGAAATTTTGCGTCGGATCCAGAGCAGAGCATGGGGAAACGAACCTAATCTACACATACTTGGGTGGGATTAGGACCTATCTTTACCTATTAGTGTCTAGGTTGCATGGACGTAATAAAAGTGACAAACTCCATTAACTGATGAATATATACATACTAATATATATATATATATATATATATATATATATATATATATATATATTTCTTATGTGTCCATTAGCTAGGCAAAATGAGTGATCGTGTGTGGATGTACACCGGTCACACTAGTCAGAAAGACATGACCATTGAATGGTTAAGAAAAAACAAGGGGTTTTTGAGAGCCGCATTTGCAAATGGCCAGAGGACAACCTGGTGCCCCTGTGTCGGGTGCAACAATTGGCACAAGAGGACAAATGATGAAATGGGCAAACACCTGCAGAAGAGGGGTTTTACGCCAGATTATATGGTGTGGACATTTCATGGCGAGTCTGCCCAACGTGCCAGAGCTGAGGTGCTTCTTCGTCGCACCGACGGGCATGGTACCGGGATGGAAGACATGGTGCAAGACTTTGATGATGCTCGGGACTCGGGCGATGAGATGGAGGAATCTGCAAAGGCCTTCAATGAAATGTTGGAGTCTTCAAAACGTCCTCTCCACAAGCACACTGAGCTTTGTCAGCTGAATGCCATCTCACAAATAATGGCTCTAAAGGCTCAATTCAACTTGAGTAGAGAATGCTATGACGCGATGATGGCAGTATTTAGACGTTTCCTACCCAAAGGCCATGTACTACCTGCAAACCTGTACCAGTCAGAAAAAATCCTCTGTGCTCCTAAGATGCCCTATTAGAAGATACATGCCTGTGAGAAAGGATGTGCCTTATTTAGGCTTCAGTATCTAGACTTGAACTATTATCCCATTTGCAAGTCATCCAAGTATGTTGTGGTAGACAACGGTATGGGTGAGAAGACGCAGACCAAAATCTCTGTTAATGTTCTTTGGTATATACCAATCGTACCAAGACTTCAACATCTTTTCATGGTCGAAGAGACGGACAGACATATGACATGGCACAAAACAGGCAAAAGAACCTAACTAGATGCAGATGGGAAGCTGATGATGGTGCACACATCTGACGGTGAAGCATGGAAGCGCTTCGATGCATTACATGACAACAAAGCGGCATATCCGAGGCATCCTTGAGTCACCATCAGCATGGATGGGTTCAGTGTGTTTGGTCTGATGGCATCCCAATACAGTTGTTTGCCTGTTTTTTTCTTTCCACTCAATCTCCCCCCGGACAGATTATGCAAAGAAAGAACATTTTCCTGACGTTGGTAATTCCAGGGCTCAACTATCCCGGAAACAATATGAGTGTGTACATGCAGCCGCTGAAGGACGAATTGCAAGAAGCCTGGGATAATGGGTTCAAGACATACGATGCCTTTAGCAAATAGAACTTCATAATGCGTGTCTGGTACATGTACTCGATGCATGACTTGCCAGCGTATGCGCTATTCGTTGGCTGGTGTGTGCATGGAAGGTTCCCGTGCCGCACATGCAAGGGAGCTCTTCAGTTTCGTTGGCTTTAGGCCAGTCGCAAGTTTTCTTGCTTTGACTTGCATAGACAATTCCTGGATCCTCGCCATAAGTTCAGGAAAGATAAGCAAAACTTCAACAAAGGTAGAGTTGTCAAAAACTCTGCACCACCTCCGTTGACAGGCCAAGAGATCCTGGATCAGTTAAACCCTCTCGAGCCAGATCCAGAGCGTCCAGGTGATACGTCCATTTTGCATCATGCTTTTATGTCAATATTTATTGCATTATGGACTGTTATTTCACGTTATGTCACAATACTTATGGCTATTCTATCTTATTTTACAAGGTTTACATGAAGAGGGAGAACATCGGCAGCTGGAATTCTGGGCTGGAAAAGGAGCAAATATTGGAGGACTATTCTGCGCAACTCCAAAAGTCCTGAAACTCCACGGAATACCTTATAATAATTAAAGAAAAATCGTCGCCAAAGATGAAGGCCAGGGGGCCCACACCCTGCTCACGAGGGTGGGGGGCGCCCCCCTACCTCGTGGGCCCCCTAGTGGCTCTCCGACGCCCATCTTCTCCCATATGAAGTCTTTCGATGAGAAAAAAAATAGAAGAGAACCTTTCGGGACGAGACTCCGCCGCCACGAGGCGGAACCTTGGTGGAACCAATCTAGGGCTCCGGCAGAGCTGTTCTGACGGGGACACTTCCCTTCGGGAGGGGGAAATCATCACCATCGTCATTACCAATGCTCCTCTCATCGGGAGAGGGCAATGTCCATCAACATGTTCACCAGCACCATCTCATCTCCAAACCCTAGTTCATCTCTTGTATCCAATTCTTGTCTCCAAGTCCGGGATTGGTGCTAGTAGGTTGCTAGTAGTGTTGATTACTCCTTGTAGTTGATGCTAGTTGGTTTATTTGGTGGAAGATCATATGTTCAGATCCTTTATGCACAATATTACCCCTCTGATTATGAACATGAATATGCTTTGTGAGTAGTTATGTTTGTTCCTAAGGACAAGGGAGAAGTCTTGCTATTAGTAGTCATGTGAATTTGGTATTCGTTCGATATTTTGATAAGATGTATGTTGTCTAACCTCTAGTGGTGTTATGTGAATGTCGACTACATAACACTTCACCTATCTTTGGGCCTAGACGAAGGCATTGGGAAGTAGTAAGTAGATGATGGGTTGCTAGAGTGACAGAAGCTTAAACCCTAGTTTATGCGTTGCTTCGTAAGGGGCTGATTTGGATCCATATGTTTCATGCTATGGTTAGGTTTACCTTAATACTTTTGTTGTAGTTGCGGATGCTTGCAATAGAGGTTAATCATAAGTGGGATGCTTGTCCAAGTAAGGGCAGTACCCAAGTACCGGTCCACCCACATATCAAATTATCAAAGTACCGAACGCGAATCATATGAGCGTGATGAAAACTAGCTTAACGATATTCCCATGTGTCCTCGGGAGCGCTTTTCCTATTATAATAGTTTGTCCAGGCTTGTCCTTTGCTACAAAAAGGATTGGGCCACCTTGATGCACTTTATTTACTTTTGTTACTTGTTGCTCGTTACCATTTATCTTATCACAAAACTATCTGTTACCACTTATTTCAGTACTTGTAGAGAATACCTTGCTGAAAACTGCTTATCATTTCCTTCTGCTCCTCGTTGGGTTCGACACTCTTACTTATCGAAAGGACTATGATAGATCCCCTATACTTGTGGGTCATCAAGACTCTTTTCTGGTGCCGTTGCCGGGGAGTGAAGCGCCTTTGGTAGGTGGAATTTGGTAAGGAAAAATTTCTTTAGTGTGCTGAAATTTTGTGTCACTTGTTACCATGGAAAGTAATTGCTTGAGGGGCTTGTTTGGGGTATCTTCACCCCGTCCAGTTGAGCCAAGAGTTGCTCCTCAACCTACTCAACCTACTGAACCTATTGAAAATGAAACTGCTTTTCAAATTCCTTCGGGTATGATGGAAAAACTGCTAGCTAACACTTTCGCAGGAGATGGAACAAAGCATCATGACGAACATCTACGCTTTGTGGATGATATTTGTGGATTATTTAAGCTTGCAGGTGTACTCGATGATGCCCCATTAAGAGGAAGGCTTGCCCTTTATCTTTGGAGGGAGACGCATTGACATGGTATAGGCTATGTGATGATACGAGATCGTGGAACTATAAAAGATTGAAATTGGAATTTCATCAAAAGTATTACCCTATGCATCTTGTTCATCGTGATCGCAATTATATATATAATTTTTGTCCTTGCAAAGGAGAAAGCATCACTCAAGCTTGGGGGAGGCTTAAATCAATGTTATATTCATGCCCCAATCATGAGCTCTCAAGATTGACAATTCTCCAGAATTTTTATGCTCGGCTTTCTGAAAATAATCACAACATGCTCGATACTTCTTGTTCTGGCTCTTTTATGATGAAGTCTATTAAATTTGGATGGAATTTATTGGATAGAATTAAACGCAGCTCTGAAGATTGGGACCTCGACGAAGGTAAAGAGTCAGGTATGACACCTAAGTTTGATTGTGTTAAATCTTTTATGGATACCGATATTTTCCGTAAGTTTAGCACTAAATATGGACTTGACTCTGAGATAGTAGCTTCTTTCTGTGAATCTTTTGCTACTTATGTTGATCTCCCCAAGGAGAAGTGGTCTAAATATCATCCTCCCATAGAAGTAAAAGTAGCCGCACCTATTAAAGTTGAAGAAAAGATTGTCACTTATAATGATCCTATTGTTCCTACTTCTTATGTTGAGAAACCTCCTTTCCCTGTTAGAATGAAGGATCATGCTAAAGCTTCAACTGTTGTTCGCAAAAGCAATACTAGGACTTATACACCTCCTGAGCAAGTCAAAGTAGAACCCAATATTGCTATTGTTAAAGATCTCTTGTCTGATAATATTGATGGGCGTGTTATTCAATTCACTGGTGAAACTGCTAGAATTGCTAAACCCTGTGATAGAGATAAACATAGACCTGTGGTAGGCGTGCCTGTTATTTCTGTTAAAATAGGAGATCATTGTTATCATGGCTTGTGTGATATGGGTGTTAGTGCTAGTGTTATACCCATTGACTTATACAAAGAAATTATGCATGAGATTGCACCTGCTGAGTTAGAAGATATTGATGTTACAATTAAACTTGCCAATAGAGATACTATATCTCCAATGGGAATTGTTAGAGATGTTGAAGTCTTCTGTGGGAAAACCAAATATCCCGCTGATTTTCTTGTTCTTGGTTCTCCACAAGATAGCTTTTGTCCCATTATATTTGGTACCCTTCTTGCGTATTGTTAATGCTAAGATAGATTGCAAAAAGAATGTTGTTACTGTTGGCCTGGATGATATGGTTCATGAGTTTAATTTCTCTAAATTTAGTAAACAACATCGTGAGGAAGAATTGCCTAGTAAGGATGAAATTATTGGTCTTGCTTCTATTGATGTACCTCCTAGTGATCCTTTAGAACACTATTTGCTAGACCATGAAAATGATATGGTCATGAATGAAAGAAGGGAAATAGATGAAGTATGTTGGGGAACGTAGTAATTTCAAAAAATTTCCTACGCACACGCAAGATCATGGTGATGGCATAGCAACGAGAGGGGAGAGTATTGTCCACGTACCCTCGTAGACCATAAGCGGAAGCGTTATGACAACGCGGTTGATGTAGTCGTACGTCTTCACGATCCGACCGATCCAAGTACCGATCGTACGGCACCTCCGATTTCAACACACGTTCAGCTCGATGACGATCCCCGGACTCCGATCCAGCAAAGTGTCGGGGATGAGTTCCGTCAGCACGACGGTGTGGTGATGATGATGATGTTCTACCGGTGCAGGGCTTCGCCTAAACACCGCAATGATATGACCGAGGTGGAATATTGTGGAGGGGGGCACCGCACACGGCTAAGGAACGATCTTGAAGATCAACTTGTGTGTCATGGGGTGCCCCCCTGCCCCCTTATATAAAGGAGCAAGGGGGGAGGAGGCCGGCCCTAGGAGGGGGCGCGCCAAGTGTGGAGTCCTACTAGGACTCCCTAGTCCTAGTAGGATTCCACCTCCCTTGTTGGAGTAGGAGAAGGGGAAAGAGGGGGAGAGGAAGAAGGAAAGGGGGGCTGCGCCCCTTGTCCAATTCGGACCAGAGGGGGGGCGCAGGCCTCCTTCCTTTTGGCATCTCTCCTCTATTCCCGTATGGCCCAATAAGGCCCATATACTCCCCGGCGAATTCCCGTAACTCTCCGGTACTCCGAAAAATACCCGAATCACTCGGAACCTTTCCGAACTCCGAATATAGTCGTCCAATATATCGATATTTACGTCTCGACCATTTTGACACTCCTCGTCATGTCCCCAATCTCATCCGGGACTCTGAACTCCTTCGGAACATCAAAACTCATAAGCTCATAATAAAACTGTCATCGAAACCTTAAGCGTGCGGACCCTACGGGTTCGAGAACTATGTAGACATGACCTAGAACTATTCTTGGTCAATAACCAATAGCAGAACCTGGATGCTCATATTGGCTCCTACATATTCTACGAAGATCTTTATCGGTCAAACCGCATAACAACATACATTGTTCCCTTTGTCATCAGTATGTTACTTGCCCGAGATTCGATCGTCGGTATCCAATACCTAGTTCAATCTCGTTACCGGCAAGTCTCTTTACTCGTTACATAATGCATCATCCCGCAACTAACTCATTAGTCACATTGCTTGCAAGGCTTATAGTGATGTGCATTACCGAGAGGGCCCAGAGATACCTCTCCGACAATCGGAGTGACAAAACCTAATATCAAAATACGTCAACCCAACGTGTACCTTTGGAGACACCTGTAGTACTCCTTTATAATCACCCAGTTACGTTGTGACATTTGGTAGCACCCAAAGTGTTCCTCCGGTAAACGGGAGTTGCATAATCTCATAGTTACAGGAACATGTATAAGTCATGAAGAAAGCAATAGCAACATACTAAACGATCAAGTGCTAGGCTAACGGAATGGGTCATGTCAATCACATCATTATCCTAATGATGTGATCCCATTAATCAAATGACAACTCTTTTGTCCATGGCTAGGAAACATAACCATCTTTGATAAACGAGCTAGTCAAGTAGAGGCATACTAGTGACATTATGTTTGTCTATGTATTCACACATGTATTATGTTTCCGGCTAATACAATTCTAGCATGAATAATAAACATTTATCATAAAATAAGGAAATAAATAATAACTTTATTATTGCCTCTAGGGCATATTTCCTTCAAAGTAGTTTAAACAGGAACCTATTCTGCAACACAATTTGCCTGTTGAAATCCTAGGTGATCCTCCTCCACCCAAGGGTGATCCCGTGTTTGAACTTAAACCGTTGCCTGATAATCTTAAATATGCTTATCTTGATGCAAAGAAAATATATCCTGTTATTATTAGCGCTAACCTTTCAGAGCATGAAGAAGAAAGATTATTGAAAACTCTAAAGAAGCATCGTGCCGCTATTGGATATACTATGGATGATCTTAAGGGCATCAGTCCCACTCTGATACATCTCCAACGTATCTATAATTTTTGATTGCTCCATGCTACTTTATCTATTGTTTTGGACTATATTGGGATTTATTTTCCACTTTTATATTATTTTTGGGACTAACCTATTAACCGAAGGCCCAGCCCAGAATTGTTGTTTTTGCCTTTTTCAGTATTTCGAAGAAACAGAATATCAAACAGAGTCCAAACGGAATGAAACCTTCGGGAACGTGATTTTCTCATCAGATAAGACCCAGGAGACTTGGACCCTCCATCAAGAAAGCCACAAGATAGTCACGAGGGTGGAGGGCGCGCCCTCCCGCCTGGGCGCGCCCCCTGCCTCGTGGGCCCTTCGAAGCTCCACCGACGTACTCCTTCCTCCTATATATACCTACGTACCCCCAATAGACCAGAGGAGCCAAAAAAACCTAATTCCATTGCTGCAACTTTCTGTATCCACGAGATCCCATCTTGGGGCCTGTTCCGGAGCTCCGCCGGAGGGGGCATCCACCATGGAGGGCTTCTACATCAACACCATAGCCCCTCCGATGAAGTGTGAGTAGTTTACTTCAGACCTTCGGGTCCATAGCTAGTAGCTAGATGGCTTCTTCTCTCTTTTTGGATCTCAATACAATGTTCTCCCCCTCTCTCGTTGAGATCTATTCGATGTAATCTTCTTTTTGCTCTGTGTTTGTTGAGACTGATGAATTGTGGGTTTATGGTCCAGCTTATCTATGAATAATATTTGAATCTTCTCTGAATTCTTTTATGTATGATTGAGTTATCTTTGCAAGTCTCTTCGAATTATCCGTTTGGTTTGGCCAACTAGATTGGTAGTTCTTGCAATGGGAGAAGTGCATGACTTTCGGTTCAATCTTGCGGTGTCCTTACCCGGTGACAGAAAGGGTTGCAAGGCACGTATTGTATTGTTGCCATCGAGGATAACAAGATGGGGTATTTATCATATTGCATGAATTTATTCCTCTACATCATGTCATCTTGCTTAAGGTGTTACTCTGTTTTTAACTTAATACTCTAGATGCATGTTGGATAGCGGTCGATGAGTGGAGTAATAGTAGTAGATGCAGAATCGTTTCGGTCTACTTGTCTTGGACGTGATGCCTATATACATGATCATACCTAGATAACCTCATAACTATGCTCAATTCTGTCAATTGCTCAACAGTAATTTGTTCACCCACCGTAGAATACTTATGCTCTTGAGAGAAGCCACTAGTGAAACCTATGGCCCCCGGGTCTATTCTCATCATATTAATCTCCATCACTTTATTTACTTGCTTTGCCTTTACTTTCTATTTTGCATCTTTATACCAAAAATACCAAAATATTATCTCTATCAGATCTCACTCTTGTAAGTGATCGTGAAGGGATTGACAACCCTTGGTTGCGAGTAGCTATCGTTTTGTGCAGGTACGAGGGACTTGCACGTGACCTCCTACTGGATTGATACCTTGGTTCTCAAAAACTGAGGGAAATACTTACGCTACTGTGCTGCATCATCCTCTCCTCTTCGGGGAAAACCAACGCAAGCTCGAGATGTAGCAAGAAGGATTTCTGGCGCCGTTGCCGGGGAGGCTTACGCAAAAGTCAACATACCAAGTACCCATCACAATCCCTATCTCTCGCATTACATTATTTGCCATTTGCCTCTCGTTTTCCTCTCCCCCACTTCACCCTTGCCGTTTTATTCGCCCTCTCTTTCCCAATCTCCTCCTCTCTTTCCGTTGCCTTTTCCTCGTCCTTTTGTTTGCTCGTGTGTTAGTTTGCCTATTTGTTGCAATGGCTCTACCTAGATTTGGTGACCTTCACCTTAAAAGGCTAGAGGAGATCAAAAGCAATGTTAGAAAGTTTATGGTTTTGCAATTTGAGCACAATAATTTCTTTAGAAATGAACTTAAGGAACAAAAAGATTTTATGAGCTTTATGAATAAAGAACTCAATGATATGTCTAAAGAATTTGATGGTATAAGGGCCCAAATTGCGCGTCTTGAAAAGATGACCGCTGAAACTTCGGATATGCAAGCTACCTTAGTCAATAAGATGGCCGCTAAACCAAACTCCTATGAAAATCAAGATGAAGATCTAAAAATTATTGATGTGTTCCCCATTAAATCTTTGTTTTGCAATATGAATCTTGATGAATCTGAAGATTATCTTCCTTTACCTAGGAGGCGTTCTAAGAATTCGGAGTTTCTAGATCTTGATGATGAAATTGATGAAAGTGGGATTGAAATAAATAGAAATCGTGATGTTGCTAAACCCACTATTTTGGATCTCAAGGAATTTAATTATGAAAATTGCTCTTTGATTGGTTGTATTTCCTTGTTGCAATCCGTGCTAGAATCTCCTCATGCTTATAGTCAGAATAAGGCCTTTACCGAACATATTGTTGATGCCTTGATGTAATCTTATGAAGAAAAACTTGAGATGAAAGTTTCTATCCCTAGAAAACTCTATGATGAGTGGGAACCTACTATTAAAATTAAAAATAAAGACTTTGAGTTTCATGCTTTATGTGATTTGGGTGCTAGTGTCTCTACTATTCCCAAAACTTTATGTGATTTGCTAGATTTCCATGATTTTGATGATTGCTCTCTAAACTTCCATCTTGCGGATTCCACTATTAAAAAACCTATGGGAAGAATTAATGATGTGCTCATTGTTTCAAATAGGAATTATGTGCCCGTAGATTTTATTGTTCTTGATATAGATTGCAATCCCTCATGTCCTATTATTCTTGGTAGACCTTTCCTTAGAATGATTGGTGCAATTATTGATATGAAGGAAGGGAATATTAGATTCCAATTTCCCTTAAAGAAGGGTATGGAACACTTCCCTAGAAAGAAAATAAAATTACCATATGAATCTATTATGAGAGCCACTTATGTATTGCCTACCAAAGATGGCAATACCTAAATCTATCCTTGCTTTCATGCCTAGCTTGGGGCGTTAAACGATAGCGCTTGTTGGGAGGCATCCCAATTTTATTTTGTGTTTTTTGTTTTTGCTTCTGTTTAGGAATAAATAATCCATCTACATTCTGTTTGGATGTGGTTTTATGTTTTAATTAGTGTTTGTGCCAAGTAGGACCTATAGGATAGCCTACGATGATAGTTGATTTGATTCTGCTGAAAAACAGAAACTTTGCGCGCACGAATTTAGTTATGATAAATCACAGGAAAAACATGCTTTTGCATTGATTCTTTTTGATGCTGATAAATAAAAAAATTGTCCAGGACTTCCTATTTTGGTAGAATTTTTAGAGTTCCAGAAGTTTGCGTTAGTTACAGATTGCTACAGACTGTTCTGTTTTTGACAGATTCTGTTTTTCGTGTGTTGTTTGCTTATTTTGATGAATCTATGGCTAGTAAATAGTTTATAAAACATAGAGAAGTTGGAATACATTAGGTTTAACACCAATATAAATAAAGAATGAGTTCATTACAGTACCTTGAAGTAGTCTTTTGTTTTCTTTCTCTAACGGAGCTCACGAGATTTCTGTTGAGTTTTGTGTTGTGAAGTTTTCAAGTTTTGGGTGAAATATTTTGATGGATTATGGAACAAGGAGTGGCAAGAGCCTAAGCTTGGGGATGCCCATGGCACCCCCAAGATAATCCAAGGACACCAAAAAGTCAAAGCTTGGGGATGCCCCGGAAGGCATCCCCTCTTTCGTCCACTTCCATCGGTAATTTACTTGGAGCTATATTTTTATTCACCAACATGATATGTGTTTTTCTTGGAGCGTCTTGTATTATTTGTGTCTTTGCCTGTTAGTCTACCACAATCATCCTTGCTGTACACACCTTTTGAGAGAGCCATACATGAATTGGAACTTGTTAGGATACTCTATGTTCTTCACTTGTATCTTTTGAGCTTGATAGTTTTGCTCATAGCGCTTCACTTATATCTTTTGAGCGTGATAATTTTTGCTCTAGTGCTTCACTTAGATTTTTTTTAGCACAGTGGTGGATTTGTTTTAAAAAAACTTGATCTCTCATGCTTCACTTAGATTATTTTGAGAGTCGTTAATAGCATGGTAATTTGCTTAATGTTAATATACTTGGTATTCAAGATATGTGAAACTTTCTTTTGAGTGCGTTGAATACTAAGATAAGTTTGATGCTTGATAATTGTTTTGAGATATGGAGGTGATAATATCAAAGTCGTGCTAGTTGGGTGATTATGAATTTGAGAAATACTTGTGTTGAAGTTAGCAAATCCCGTAGCATGCACGTATGGTTAAAGTTGTGTAACAAATTTGAAACATGAAGTGCACCTGGCTTGTGCATCCTTATGAGTGGCGGTCGGGGACAAGCGATGGTCTTTTCCTACCAATCTATCCCCCTAGGAGCATGCGCGTAGTACTTGATTTTTGATTGCTTCTAAATTTTTGCAATAAGTATATGAGTTCTTTTGACTAATGTTGAGTCCATGGATTATACGCACTCTCACCTTTCTGCCTTTGCTAGCCTCTTCGGTACCGTGCATTGCCCTTTCTCACCTTGAGAGTTGGTGCAAACTTCGCCGGTGCATCCAAACCCCGTGATATGATACGCTCTATCACACATAAACCTCCTATTATCTTCCTCAAAACAGCCACCATACCTACCTATCATGGCATTTCCATAGCCATTCTGAGATATATTGCCATGCAACTTCCACCATCATCATCGTGACATGCATTACTTTTGTCATATTGCCATTGCATGATCTTGTAGTTGACATCGTATTTGTGGCAAAGCCACCATGCATTATTTTCCATACATGTCACTCTTGATTCATTGCACCATCCCGGTACACCGCTGGAGGCATTCATATAGAGTCATATCTTGTTCTAAGCTTTGAGTTGTAATCCTTATGTTGTAATCAATAGAAGTGTGATGATCATCATTATTAGAGCATTGCCCAAAAAAAGAAAAAAAAGAAAGGCCAAAAAAAGGCCCAAAAAAAGAAAAGAAAAGAAAAGGGCAATGCTACTATCTCTTTTTCCACACTTGTGCTTCAAAGTAGCACCTTGTTCTTCATGTAGTGAGTCTCATATATTGCGCTTCAAAGTAGCACCATGTTTTTCATATAGTGAGTCTCGTAAGTTGTCTTGTTCATACTAGTGGGAATTTTTCATTATAGAACTTGGCTTGTATATTCCTACGATGGGCTTCCTCAAAATGCCCTAGGTTTTCATCAGCAAGCAAGTTGGATGCACACCCACTAGTTTTATTTTGTTGAGAATTCATAGCTCTAGTGCATCCGTTGCATGGCAATCCCTACTCCTTGCATTAACATCAATCGATGGGCATCTCCATAGCTCATTGATTAGCCTCGTTGATGTGAGACTTTCTCCTTTTTTGTCTTCTCCACACAATCCCCCTCATCATATTCTATTCCACCCATAGTGCTATATCCATGGCTCACGCTCATGTATTGCGTGAAGGTTGAAAAAGTTTGAGATTATTTAAGTATGAAACAATTGTTTGGCTTGTCATCGGGGGTATAGAAGTTGGGAACATCTTTGTGTGACGAAAATGAAGCATAGCCTAACTATATGATTTTGTAGGGATGAACTTTCTTTTGCCATGCTATTTTGAGAAGACATGATTACTTTGATTAGTATGCTTGAAGTATTATTATTCTTATGTCAATATGAACTTTTGTCTTGAATCTTTCGGATCTGAATATTCATACCATGATTAAGAATATTTACATTGAAATTATGCCAAAGTATCACTCCGCATCAAAAATTCTCTTTTTATCATTTACCTACTCAAGGACGAGCAGGAATTAAGCTTGGGGATGCCTGATACGTCTCCAACGTATCTATAATTTTTGATTGCTCCATGCTACTTTATCTATTGTTTTGGACTATATTGGGCTTTATTTTCCACTTTTATATTATTTTTGGGACTAACCTATTAACCGGAGGCCCAGCCCAAAATTGCTATTTTTTGCCTTTTTTAGTATTTCGAAGAAACAAAATATCAAACGGAGTCCAAACGGAATGAAACCTTCGAGAACGTGATTTTCTCATCAGATAAGACCCAGGAGACTTGGACCCTCCATCAAGAAAGCCACGAGGCGGTCACGAGGGTGGAGGACGCGCCCTCCCCCCTAGGCTCGACCCCCTGCCTCGTGGCCCCCTCGAAGCTCCACCGACGTACTCCTTCCTCCTATATATACCTACGTACCCCCAATAGACCAGAGGATCCAAAAAAACCTAATTCCACCGCCGCAACCTTCTGTATCCACGAGATCCCATCTTGGGGCCTGTTCCGGAGCTCCGCCGGAGGGGGCATCCACCACGGAGGGCTTCTACATCAACACCATAGCCCCTCCGATGAAGTGTGATTAGTTTACTTTAGACCTTCGGGTCCATAGCTAGTAGCTAGATGGCTTCTTCTCTCTTTTTGGATCTCAATACAATGTTCTCCCCCTCTCTCGTGGAGATCTATTCGATGTAATCTTCTTTTTGTGGTGTGTTTGTTGAGACCGATAAATTGTGGGTTTATGCTCCAGCTTATCTATGAATAATATTTGAATCTTCTTTGAATTCTTTTATGTATGATTGAGTTATCTTTGCAAGTCTCTTCGAATTATCCGTTTGGTTTGGCCAACTAGATTGGTAGTTCTTGCAATGGGAGAATTGCATGGCTTTGGGTTCAATCTTGCGGTGTCCTTACCCAATGATAGAAAGGGTTGCAAGGCACGTATTGTATTGTTGCCATCGAGGATAACAAGATGGGGTATTTATCATATTGCATGAATTTATTCCTCTACATCATGTCATCTTGCTTAAGGCGTTACTCTGTTTTTAACTTAATACTCTAGATGCATGTTGGATAGCGGTCGATGAGTGGAGTAATAGTAGTAGATGCAGAATCGTTTCGGTCTACTTGTCTTGGACGTGATGCCTATATACATGATCATACCTAGATAACCTCATAACTATGCTCAATTCTGTCAATTGCTCAACAGTAATTTGTTCACCCACCGTAGAATACTTATGCTCTTGAGAGAAGCCACTAGTGAAACCTATGGCCCCCGGGTCTATTCTCATCATATTAATCTCCATCACTTTATTTACTTGCTTTGCCTTTACTTTCTACTTTGCATCTTTATACCAAAAATACCAAAAATATTATCTCTATCAGATCTCACTCTCGTAAGTGACCGTGAAGGGATTGACAACCCCTAATCGCGTTGGTTGCGAGTAGCTATCGTTTTGTGCAGGTACGAGGGACTTGCGCGTGACCTCCTACTGGATTGATACCTTGGTTCTCAAAAACTGAGGGAAATACTTATGCTACTGTGCTGCATCATCCTCTCCTCTTCGGGGAAAACCAACGCAAGCTCGAGACGTAGCACACTCTATGTCAACATAAAATAAATTTGGAAGCTGATGCCAAATCGGTTCGTGATCCTCAACGTCGTTTGAATCCTAAAATGAAAGAAGTGGTAAGAAAAGAAATACTCAAGCTTCTGGAGGCAGGTATAATTTATCCCGTTGCTGATAGTCAGTGGGTAAGTCATGTCCATTGTGTCCCTAAGAAGGGAGGTATTACTGTTGTCCCTAATGATAAAGATGAATTGATTCCGCAAAGAATTACCACAGGTTATAGGATGGTAATTAATTTCCGCAAATTTAATAAGGCTACTAAGAAAGATCATTACCCCTTACTTTTTATTGATCAAATGCTAGAAAGATTATGCAAACATACACATTATTGCTTTCTAGATGGTTATTCTGGTTTTTCTCAAATACCTGTGTCGGCTAAAGACCAATCAAAGACTACTTTTACATGCCCTTTTGGTACTTTTGCTTATAGACGTATGCCTTTTGGTTTATGTAATGCACCCGCTACCTTTCAAAGATGCATGATGGCTATATTCTCTGACTTTTGCGAGAAAATTTGTGAGGTTTTCATGGACGACTTTTCCGTCTATGGTTCCTCTTTTGATGATTGCTTGAGCAATCTTGCTCGAGTTTTGCAGAGATGTGAAGAAACTAATCTTGTCTTGAATTGGTAAAAGTGCCAATTTATGGTTAATGAAGGTATTGTCTTGGGGCACAAAGTTTCTGAAAGAGGTATTGAAGTTGATAAAGCCAAGGTTGATGCTATTGAAAAGATGCCATGTCCCAAGGACATCAAAGGTATAAGAAGTTTCCTTGGTCATGCCGGATTTTATAGGAGGTTCATCAAGGACTTCTCAAAAATCTCTCGGCCTCTGACTAATTTATTACAAAAAGATGTACCATTTGTCTTTGATGATGATTGTGTAGAAGCATTTGAAATACTTAAGGAAGCATTAGTCTCTGCACCTGTTGTTCAACCACCTGATTGGAATTTACCCTTTGAAATTATGTGTGATGCTAGTGATTATGTTGTAGGTGTTGTTCTAGGGCAAAGAGTTGATAAGAAATTGAATGTTACCATTATGCTAGTAAGACTCTAGACAATGCTCAAAGAAATTATGCTACTACCGAAAAGGAACTTTTAGCGGTTGTATTTGCTTGTGATAAATTCAGACCCTATATTGTTGATTCTAGAGTAACTATTCATACAGATCATGCTGCTATTAAATATCTTATGGAAAAGAAAGATGCAAAACCTAGACTTATTAGATGGGTTCTCTTGCTCCAAGAGTTTGATTTACATATTGTTGATAGAAAAGGAGCTGAGAACCCCGTTGCAGACAACTTGTCTAGGCTAGAGAATGTTCTTGATGACCCACTACCTATTGATGATAGCTTTCCTGATGAGCAATTAAATGTCATAAATACTTCTTGTAGCACTCCATGGTATGCTGATTATGCTAATTATATTGTTGCTAAATTTATACCACCTAGCTTCACATACCGGCAAAAGAAAAAGTTTTTCTATGACTTGCGACATTACTTTTGGGATGACCCACATCTTTATAAAGAAGGAGTAGATGGTGTTATTAGACGTTGTGTACCTGAGCATGAACAGGAACAGATCCTACGCAAGAGTCACTCCGAGGCTTATGTAGGACATCACGCTGGAGATAGAACTGCACATAAGGTATTGCAATCCGGTTTTTATTGGCCTACTCTTTTCAAGGATGCCCGTAAGTTTGTTTTATCTTGCGATGAATATCAAAGAATTGGTAATATTAGTAGACGTCAAGAAATGCCTATGAATTATTCACTTGTTATTGAGCCATTTGATGTTTGGGGCTTTGATTATATGGGACCTTTTCCTGCCTCTAATGGTTACACTCATATTCTAGTTGCTGTTGATTACGTTACTAAGTGGGTAGAAGCTATTCCAACTAGTAGTGTTGATCATAACACTTCTATTAAAATGCTTAAGGAAGTTATTTTTCCGAGGTTTGGAGTCCCTAGATATTTAATGACTGATGGTGGTTCACACTTTATTCATGGTGCTTTCCGTAAGATGCTTGCTAAATACGACGTTAATCATAGAATTGCATCTCCATATCACCCGCAGTCTAGTGGTCAGGTAGAATTGAGCAATAGAGAGCTCAAATTAATTTTGCAAAAGACTGTCAATAGGTCTAGAAAGAATTGGTCCAAAAAACTTGATGATGCATTATGGGCCTATAGAACTGCATATAAAAATCCTATGGGTATGTCTCCGTATAAAATGGTTTATGGAAAAGCATGTCATTTACCTCTCGAACTAGAACATAAGGCATATTGGGATATTAAGGAGCTCAACTATGATTTCAAACTTGCCGGTGACAAGAGGTTATTTGATATTAGCTCACTTGATGAATGGAGAACCCAAGCTTATGAAAATGCCAAGCTGTTTAAAGAAAAAGTTAAGAGGTGGCATGACAAAAGGATACAAAAGTGTGAGTTTAATGTAGGTGATTATGTACTGCTATACAACTCTCGTTTAAGATTTTTTGTAGGAAAAATTTCTCTCAAAATGGGAAGGTCCGTACGTTATCGAGGAGGTCTATTGTTCCGGTGCCATAAAAATCAACAACTTCGCAGGCACAAATCTGAAGGTGGTGAACGGTCAAAGAATCAAACACTATATCTCAGGTAATCCTATAAATGTTGAAACTAATGTTATTGAAACCGTAACCCCGGAGGAATACATAAGGAACACTTTCCAGAACATTCCAGACTCCGAAAAGGAATAGGTATGTGGTACGGTAAGTAAACCGACTCCAAAACAATTTTTAAGGCAATATTTCTCAGTTTTGGAATATTTAGAAAAATAGAAAAATAAGTAGTAGTCCGGGGAGGACACGTGGCCTCCACGAGGGTGGAGGGCGCGCCCCCCTACCTCGTGAGCACCTCGTGTGCCCTCCGGACTCCGTTTCCTTGCACGATACGTATTTTGGTTGGTAAAAATTCATTATATATACTCCCGAAGGTTTTGACTCTCGTATCACGCAAATCTCTCATGTTTTTGTTTCGAGCTGTTTTCCTGACAGGTCTAGAGCACCATGACTCCTCCCTCCTCCAACAACGAAGACAAGGATGCTTGGCAATTGAAGATAGAGTTGAAAAGAGAGGAACCAGAAGAAGTCAACAAGGATGAAGGGATCAAGAAGGCCATGGAGGTCCAAGCTCCGGTGGTGAAAGAAGAAGACATCCCTCAACCTTTACCTAACCTTTTCACTCCAACAGAGCTTGAAGCCTTCAAGATGATTGAGTTAGCCCGCATACAGAACAAGTATCTTACACAGGGGAATATTTTGTTGAGGGATCATATTGCTGGGCTCAAGAAGATTATCCGCAAGTTGGAAGAACTTTTACGCTCGATATGCGATTATCCACCGTCATCATCACCACCTCCATCACCTCCAAGGGCATAATCATGGGTATGGGCACTCCCCTTGGCAACTGCCAAGCTTGGGGGAGGTGCCCTGGTATCGTATCACCATCACAACTCCGATCTTTACCGTTTTTCTTAGTTCGATCCTATTAGTAGTATCTTGATTTAGTAGAATAAAGTCATGGCATGATCTAGTTTTGAGTTTTGCTTTATGATCCTTCTTTGTAATCGAGTCCGTGAGCTATTTAATAAAGATTAGTGTTGAGTCAAGGGCTTGTGTTTCGCCATGATCTTGGGTGATTAGAAGAAAAAGAATAGAAAGAATCAAGAGTTCATATTGATCTTATTGAAGGTAATGACTTCACATAGAAAGAGTATGATGATTTAAAGTTGTTGGGAGTTGGCAAATATAGCTTTGGTCATCGTTGCAATTAATAGGAAGTAATAAGGAAAGAGAGGTTTCACATATAGATATATTATCATTGACATCTTTTATGATTGGGAGCACTCATTAAAATATGACATGCTAAAGAGTTGAGGTTGGACAAGGAAGACAACATAATGAGTTATGTTTTCCTACACCTGAGATAAAGTATGTTGTCATGGTTCCTCTACCATGTTGAGTTTGCCTTTCCCCCTCATGCTAGCCAATCTTCAGCACTAAGTAGAAATACTACTTGTGCTTCCAAATACCCTTAAACCAGTTTTGCCATGAGAGTCCACCATATCTACCTATGGATTGAGTAAGATCCTTTAAGTAAGTTGTCATCGGTGCAAGCAATAAAAATTGCTCTCTAAATATGCATGACTTATTAGTGCGGAGAAAATAAACTTTGCACGAACTTGTTGTGGACGCAATAAAAGCGACGGACTGCATAATAAAGGTTCACATGCAAGGGGCAATGTAAAGTGACGTTCTTTTGCATTAAGATTTTGTGCATCAACCCTAAACGCGCATGACAACCTCTGCTTCCCTCTGCGAAGGGCCTATCTTTTATTATTAACCTCTACCTTATGCAAGAGTCACGGTGATCTTCACCCTTCCTTTTTCATTTTATCCTTTGGCAAGCTCAGCATGTTGGAAAGAACATGATATATATATCTAATTGGATGTGGGGGTGCGTGAATTATTATTGTTGACATTACCCTTGAGGTAAAAAGTTGTGGGGTAAAACTATAAGCCCCTATCTTTCTCTGTGTCCGATTAAAACTCTGTAACCACAAGTATCGCATGAGTGTTAGCAATTATGAAGGACTAAGTGATAGTTGAGTATGTGGACTTGCTTTTAAGCTCTGACATAGACTCTTTCCAATGTTATGATAAATTGCAATTGCTTCAATGACTGAGATTATAATTGTTGGTGCCCAATAAAGTTTTTGATTTATATTTTGGCTTTGTGAGAAGGTCATCACTTGAACATGAGTAATCATATGACAAAATTTATATATGTTGTTGTTATGAAGTAATCATGACGCCTTCATGTCCGTATTTTATTTTTATCGACGCCTCTACCTCTAAACATGAGGACATATTTATTGTTATCAGCTTTTCGCTTGAGGACAAGCGAGGTCTAAGTTTGGGGGAGTTGATACGTCCATTTTGCATCATGCTTTTATGTCAATATTTATTGCATTATGGACTGTTATTTCACGGTATGTCACAATACTTATGGCTATTCTCTCTTATTTTACAAAGTTTACATGAAGAGGGAGAATGCCGGCAGCTGGAATCCTGGGCTGGAAAAGGAGCAAATATTGGAGGACTATTCTGCGCAACTCCAAAAGTCTTGAAACTCCACGGAATACCTTATAATAATTAAAGAAAAATCGTCGCCAAAGATGAAGGCCAGGGGGTCCACACCCTGCTCACGAGGGTGGGGGGCGCCCCCCCTGGGCGCGCCCCCTACCTCGTGGGCCCCCTAGTGGCTCTCCGATGCCCATCTTCTCCCATATGAAGTCTTTCGATGAGAAAAAAATAGAAGAGAACCTTTCGGGACGAGACTCCGCCGTCATGAGGCGGAACCTTGGCGGAACCAATCTAGGGCTCCGGCAGAGCTGTTCTGACGGGGACACTTCCCTCCGGGAGGGGGAAATCATCACCATCGTCATCACTAACGCTCCTCTCATCGAGAGAGGGCAATCTCCATCAACATCTTCACCAGCACCATCTCATCTCCAAACCCTAGTTTATCTCTTGTATCCAATTCTTGTCTCCAAGTCCGGGATTGGTGCTAGTAGGTTGCTAGTAGTGTTGATTACTCCTTGTAGTTGATGCTAGTTGGTTTATTTGGTGGAAGATCATATGTTCAGATCCTTTATGCACAATATTACCCCTCTGATTATGAACATGAATATGCTTTGTGAGTAGTTACGTTTGTTCCTGAGGACAAGGGAGAAGTCTTGCTATTAGTAGTCATGTGAATTTGGTATTCGTTCGATATTTTGATAAGATGTATGTTGTCTAACCTCTAGTGGTGTTATGTGAACGTCGGCTACATAACACTTCGCCATTCTTTGGGCCTAGAGGAAGGCATTGGGAAGTAATAAGTAGATGATGGGTTGCTAGAGTGACAGAAGCTTAAACCCTAGTTTATGTGTTGCTTCGTAAGGGGCTGATTTGGATCCGTATGTTTCATGCTATGGTTAGGTTTACCTTAATACTTTTGTTTTAGTTGCGGATGCTTGCAATAGAGGTTAATCTTAAGTGGGATGCTTGTCCAAGTAAGGGTAGTACCCAAGTACCGGTCCACCCACATATCAAATTATCAAAGTACCGAACGCGAATCATATGAGCGTGATGAAAACTAGCTTGACGGTATTCCCATGTGTCCTCGGGAGCGCTTTTCCTATTATAAGAGTTTGTCCAGGCTTGTCCTTTGCTACAAAAAGGATTGGGCCACCTTGCTGCACTTTATTTACTTTTGTTACTTGTTGCTCGTTACCATTTATCTTATCACAAAACTATCTGTTACCACTTATTTCAGTACTTGCAGAGAATACCTTGCTGAAAACTGCTTATCATTTCCTTATGCTCCTCGTTGGGTTCGACACTCTTACTTATCGAAAGGACTACGATAGATCCCCTATACTTGTGGGTCATCACCAGGGTATTTCAAGGGGTATAATTCAGACCACGTCTGGACTCACAAGACATGCTTGTGGGATCTGCCTTACTTCAAGGACCTCCTTTGCCCACACAACATCAACGTGATGCACACTGAGAAGAATATCGTCGAGGCACTTTTTGGTACATTGTTCGGCATAGATGGGAAGTCAAAGGATAATCCTAAGGCTATAGTCAATTAGGAGGCGCTATGTCATAGACTGTTACAAAACATGCGACAACCGAAAGGAAAGCAGAACTAGACAAAGCCAAAGGCATGGTTCAATCTTGGAAGGCCAGCTATGAGGGAAATTATCTTGTGGGTGAAAATGCAGTTGATGTTCCCCGATGGGTATGCAGCAAATAAAAAGAGGGGAGCGAGTCTTGAAAAATTGAAGATATTTGGTCTGAAGAGTCATGATTGGCACATATGGATTGAGCGGGTAATGTTGGTGATGTTGCGTGGCTTCATCCCTGAGGATGAATGGCTAGTACTGGCAGAGTTGAGCTATTTCTTCCTTGTTCTTTGTGCGAAAGAACTATCGCCTGGCCTGCTAGAAGAAATGGAAGAGTTGGCGTCGGAGTTGATATGCAAGTTAGAGAAGATATTTCCGCCGGGCTTCTTAATCCAATGCAACACTTGATTCTGCATCTCCCAACCGTGGCAAGATTGGGGGGCTCTTGCAAAATTGTTAGTGCTAGGCAACTGAGAGAATGCAGAAGATGCTTCGAGCAAAATGTAAAAAAACGTAGACTTGAAGCATCGATGGCCGAGGCATTCATTATTGAGGAGGCGGCAAACTTCGTGACAGCACACTACGAAGCTAAAAATCATCATTTGCATAATCAGAAGCCTCGGTAAAATGCTGGTGACCCTACAAAGGGTGGATCCAACCTCAGCCTATTCAAAGGGGATCTCGCACCAGCCGGTGCTTCTAATTCCTTAATGTTGGATGTCGAAGAATGGCGGACCATTTCGTTGTATATCTTCAACAATCTAATAGAAGTGCGGCCGTACATCGAGTAAGTTCTTGGTACATTGTTTTGCAACTTCTAATTCCTTTGAACTGCTCTTATTCCCGGATAAATTTGATATAGTCGATACGTCCTCAAATTCTCGTATGGAGCAGTGATCCAAAAGGATTCTGTCGAAGAGTATGAGCTTCAGGTAAAGCATGGAGGCGGCTAACCCGGTTTCATCTCTTGGTTCAAACAAACGGTAATTTCCATTAGACCATTTCATTTCTTCGTCTAATTTGTGGCTAATGCAACAATCCCTTTTGTATTAAACTTGTAGGCTAATTCAGAGTTTATGGACATCGAATTGAGACAAGTCGCTAATGGTTTTGACTTTAAGGTCCGTTCATTTGACAACTACGACATCAACAGGTATCACTTTCGTAACCATGGCAAAGAGCTATCTATGGCCGACCGAAAGTCTACAAACTATTATGTCTCTGCTATCGGCGAAAGAGATACCGAGTATTATGGAAGAGTTGTAGCAATTTATGAACTTCAATTATATGGTGCAAACCCACCAAACCTCGTAGTCTTCAAATGTTATTGGTTCTAGCCGAAGGAGACTAGAAGGACTCATGAACATATAGGGCTAGTGGAAATCAAATAAAGGACCCATTTGGGTGTTCCCGATGTCTATATTATGGCTCAACATGCAACCCAAGTTTTCAATCTACCATGGGCCTATGAAAGTGATCCAAATCTCAATGGTTGGAATGTCGTTTATGAAGTGCCACCACGTGTTAGACCACCTCCCCCCATGAAGAGGATTATGAGCCTCACATTAACCCAGACACATATGAAGGAGAATTCTTCCAAGAAACACGTCTTTTCAAAAAAAATGTTTCAATAACCGCTCTACTTCACCCAAGAACATTAAAGTAGACAGTGACAGTGAACCCGACTTCACCCCTCAGTCGGAACAAGAAGAGCCTGAACTAGAAGAGGTTACTGTTGCGCATGACCTGTCAATGATTGACCGATTACATAAAGGTGGCCTTCCACATGATGACGAGCATGTCATTACTGATAGTGATGATGATGATGTATTTATTGATCCTGGAGCATTTATTGAACCCGACGATCCAGATTATTATTAGGTATTTAATTTTTTATGTTGTACTTGATTTATATAGTTACTTGTATGATTTATATAGTTACTTGTATAATTTCTTACTTTGTATGATTGTTTGTTATACATAGTGCCATGGTCTTGATATCCGCCCCCGTCAGCCCTCGCCCGCTTTATGATTCAGATGTGGTAAATTCTCTTTTATAACTATTTGTTGCATTTCGCATTTATGACAATTATGGCCATCAAGTTGACATAGAGATATTTTAATCTAGAGGTATGTGAACCGGAATTTGCAACCGACCCTCTTGTCGAGAAGTTAAATTTAGTTGAAAAATAAAATGAGTATTTGAAAGAAAAAAATTAAAAGAATTGAAGAAGAGAAGATGAAATTGGAGTTGTATGTTGCCGATGTCGTCGATGATCACAAGATGAAGATGAATGCAATGCGCTTGAAGATCAAGAAGATTAGAAAATATGCCATTGATAATGAGGCTTGGTATCATTATACCGTTGGATCAATTGTTACCTTAGTTGAGATCTTCATCGCATTTGTTGTGATGAGGGTAAGTTTTCTCTAGTGTTTTCCTTAACAAATGCATACTTAGCTTATTTTCCTCCTAAGTGGCATAATTACCTAAGTTAGATAAAAATGAGCTATAATTACGTAAGTTGGCCCAAAAATGGCATCATCACCTAGGTTAGCACAAAAATGACCTATACTTACCTTATTTTTTGTCTAGGATAGCTCTAAAATGACCTACACTTACCATTCTGTCCTCCAAAATGAATAAATATGCTTAGTTAGCTCAAAGATGTCATAACTACCTAGGTTAGCTAAAAATGACCTATACTTAGCTTCTTCAGTTCATTTATGACATACTTAGCATACTTAGGTAAAAATGGCATGATAATCTTGGTTACCTCCAAAATGACATAGACTTAGCTTATTTTCCTCGAAAATGACATAATAACCTTACTAAGCTCCAAAATGACCTATCTACCTAGCTTAGCTCTAAAATGACCTACACTTAGCATTTTTACCTAGCTTAGCTAAAAATGGCATTTTTACCTACCTTAGTTAGAAGAAGATAAAGAAGAGGAGAGGAGAAAAAGAAAGAGAAGGAAAATTCTTCTTCTTCTTCTTCTAGCTAGTCTTCTTCTTCTAGTCTTCTTCTTCTTCTTCTTCTTCTAACTTTCTTCTTCTAACTTTCTTCTTTCCCAATTTGCAGATTTGCTTTAGATGAGGAAGCTTGCGTTGATGGAGTCTACTCTTCTCTTTGTGCTTCCTTTTTGTTTTGATTTTATAGGATGAACAATGTGAAACTTGCAACATATATATGTATGTGTATGGATGAAACCATTGTATGCTTGTTGTTGGATATGTTGGCTAGCTATATATGTTGCATATGGACTTTTGATTTGGTATGTATATGTGTTGGATGATCATATCCATATGGCGGGGATATGATTTAGTATGTATGTGTTGGTATGCTTGTTGAAAGTATTATATATATATATATATATGTGTGTGTGTGTGTGTGTGTGTGTGTGTGTGTGTGTCATATATATATATATATATGTGTGTGTGTGTGTGTGTGTGTGTGTGTGAAATTGATTGAATTTAAGAAAAAACAGAAAAACCAAGGGTTATACATGCACTTTGTCATCTATTGGCAGATGGCAAAGAGATTTGCCATCAGCCAGGAGACAGCAAATCTGCCATGTGTCGGCTACCTGTGCAACATGGGGTGCACTGGGCTTGCCTATATGGCATGCTTTGCCGTCTGCTGACGGACGACAAAGACCTCTGCATCTTTGCCGTCTGCCAGCAGACGACAAAGCATGCCATGTGTCAACTACTCGGGGGCAGACGGCAAAGCACGTCGTTAACCTCTTAACGGACCTAAGCTGCCACGTGTGCCGTCCAGGCCCTTTGCCGTCTGCTGGCGGACGACAAAGACCTTTGCATATTTGCCGTCCGCCAGCAGACGGCAAAGAGCACTTTGCTGTAGTCTATTCAGTGAGATGTGTTGTCATCTGCTGGCTGACGGCAAAGGCCTTTGCCGTCAGTCATGGCAGACGGTGGACAACACCTCCAAGGATGAGGATGATGATGAGGACACGGAGTAGTTCTAGTTGCACCGTAGTTTAATTTTATGTAGTTGCACCATAGTTCGGTTTTATCTATCTATGCTATGAACTTGAACTATGTAAAATATCTTTGTATCGCTTTTTTATCTATGTGAAATTTATTTTGTGTTCAAAATGCAACAAATATGGACATGCGCGGGCTGCTCACGCGCATTGCATTTTAGCGCACTAATGGAGCTGTGGGCGCGCTGTATTTTAGCGCCGCTGCTGGAGCCAGCGCTGTGCACCGCGCGGCGATGGGCGCACGACAAACTACTTTTTAGCGCGTCGCGCGTTGCGCGGCTGTTAGAGATGCTCTTAGGAGGCACGACAATAGAAGCAAGACCAATAATTTCATCTTTAATAGGCAATTCTTTATCATGGGGTTGTCTATGGAATTTAGCAAAATTTAAATCATGAGACATATCCCCTAAATCAACAGTAACAATATCCTTTTCACAGTCTATCTTAGCGTTAACAATATTCAAGAAGGGTCTACCAAATATAATGGGACAAAAGTCATCTTGTGGGGAAGCGAGAACAAGAAAATTAGTAGGGTATTTAATTTTCCCACACAAGACTTCAACATCTCTAACAATCCCAATTGTTGAAATAGTATCTCTATTAGCAAGCTTAATAGTAACATCAATATCTTCTATCTCAGCAGGCGCAATATCATGCATAATTTCTTTATATAAGGTATAAGGTATTGCACTCACACTAGCACCCATATCACATAAGCCATGATAACAATGATCTCCTATTTTAACAGAGATAACAGGCATGCCGACAACAAGTCTATGTTTACCTTTAGTATCGGGTTTAGCAATTCTAGCAGCTTCATCACAGAAATAAATAACATGCCCATCAATATTATCGACCAAGAGATCTTTAACCATAGCAATACTAGGTTCAACTTTAATTTGTTCAGGGGGTGTAGGTGTTCTAGCATTACTCTTACGAACCACAGTTGAAGCATTAGCATGATCCTTTATTCTAACAGGAAAGGGTGGTTTCTCAATATAAGCTGTAAGAACAATAGGATCAACATTATAAGTAATAGTTTTTTATTCAACTTTAATAGGTTCTACTACTTTTACTTCAATGGAAGGATGATATTTAAACCACTTCTCCTTAGGGAGATCAACATGAGTAGCAAATGATTCACAGAAAGAAGCTACTATCTCAGAGTCAAGTCCATATTTAGTGCTAAATTCACGAAAAGCATCAATATCCATAAAAGATTTAACACAATCAAACTTAGGAGTTATACCAGACTCCTTACCTTCTTCGAGTTCCCAATCTTCAGAGTTGCGTTTAGTTCTTTCCGGTAAAACCCATTTGAATTCAATAGTCTTCATCATAAAAGAACCAGTACAAGAAGTATTGAGCATGGAGCGATCATCCGAGCATAAAAATTTTGAATAATAATTTCTCTTGAGAGCTCATGATTGGGGCATGAATATAACATTGACTTAAGCCTCCCCCAAGCTTGAGCGATACTTTCTCCTTCACGAGGCCAAAAATTATATATATAATTACGATCACGATGAACCAGATGCATAGGATAAACCTTTTGATGAAATTCCAATTTCAATCGGTTGTAGTTCCATGATCCAATATCATCACATAGCCTAAACCATGTCAATACCTTTCTCTTAAAAGATAAAGGGAAGAGCTTCTTCTTGACAACATCTTCAGGCATACCTGCAAGCTTAAATAATCCACAAACTTCATCCACATAGATTAGGTGCATATTAGGATGTAATGTTCCATCTCCTGTATAAGGATTAGCTAGTAGTTTTTCTATCATACCCGAAGGAATTTCAAAGTAAATATTTTCAGTAGGTTTGGTAGGTTGAGGAGAAACTCTTTGCACTTCTGGTTGGGGTGAAGATAACCCGAACAAGCCCCTCAAAGGATTATTTTCCGTAGTAACAAGTGTCAGTAAATTTCAGCACATTATATAAATATTTCCTTACCAAATTCCACCTACCAAAGGCGCTTCACTCCCCGGCAACGGCGCCAGAAAAGAGTCTTGATGACCCACAAGTATAGGGGATCTATCGTAGTCCTTTCGATAAGTAAGAGTGTCGAACCCAACGAGGAGCAGAAGGAAATGACAAGCGGTTTTCAGTAAGGTATTCTCTGCAAGCACTGAAATTATTGGTAACGGATAGTTTTGTGATAACGTAATTCGTAGCGGGTAACAAGTAACTAAAGTAACTAAGGTGCAGCAAGGTGGCCCAATCCTTGTTGTAGCAAAGGACAATCCTGGACAAACTCTTATATAAAGCAAAGCGCCCCCGAGGACACATGGGAATTACAGTCAAGCTAGTTTTCATCATGCTCATATGATTCGCGTTTGTTACTTTGATAATTTGATATCTGGGTGGACCGGTGCTTGGGTACTGCCCTTCCTTGGACAAGCATCCCACTTTGATTAACCCCTCTCGCAAGCATCCGCAACTACGAAAGAAGAATTAAGGTAAACCTAACCTTAAGATGAAACATATGGATGCCAATCAGCCCCTTGCGAAGCAACGCATAAACTAGGGTTTAAGCTTCTGTCACTCTAGCAACCCATCATCTACTTACTGAAGGAAATATGCCCTACAGGCAATAATAAAGTTATTATTTATTTCCTTATTTCATGATAAATGTTTATTATTCATGCTAGAATTGTATTAACCGGAAACATAATACATGTGTGAATACATAGACAAACATAGTGTCACTTGCATGCCTCTACTTGACTAGCTTGTTAAATCAAAGATGGTTAAGTTTCCTAACCATAGACATGAGTTGTCATTTGATTAACGGGATCACATCATTAGGAGAATGATGTGATTGACTTGACCCATTCCGTTAGCTTAGCACTTGATCGTTTAGTATGTTGCTATTGCTTTCTTCATGACTTATACATGTTCCTATAACTATGAGATTATGTAACTCCCGCTTACCGGAGGAACACTTTGTGTGCTACCAAACGTCACAACATAACTAGGTGATTATAAAGGTGCTCTGCAGGTGTCTCCGAAGGTACTTGTTGAGTTGACGTATTTCGAGATTAGGATTTGTCACTCCGATTATCGGAGAGGTATCTCTAGGCCCTCTCGGTAATGCACATCACTATAAGCCTTGCAAGCAATGTAGCTAATGAGTTAGTTACGGGATGATGCATTACATAACGAGTAAAGAGACTTGCCGGTAACGAGATTGAACTAGGTATTGGGATACCGACGATCGAATCTCGGGCAAGTAACATACCGATGACAAAGGGAACAACGTATGTTGTTATGCGGTTTGACCGATAAAGATCTTCATAGAATATGTGGGAGCCAATATGAGCATCCAGGTTCCGCTATTGGTTATTGACCGGAGACGTGTCTCGGTCATGTCTACATAGTTCTCGAACCCGTAGGGTCCGCACGCTTAAAGTTAGATGACGGTTATATTATGAGTTTATGTGTTTTGATGTACCGAACATAGTTTCGAGGCTCGGATGTGATCATGGACATGACGAGGAGTCTCGAAATGGTCGAGACATAAAGATCGATATATTGGACGACTATATTTGGACACCAGAATGGTTTTGGGTGAGATTGGGACAATACCGGAGCTGCGGGAGGTTATCGGAACCCCCCCCGGGAGGTATATGGGCCTTAATGGGCTTTAGTGGAAAGGAGGGGAAAGGAGCAAGGGAGGGGGCGCCCCCCCCCAAGCCCAATCCGAATTGGGAGGGGGGCCGACCCCCCCTTTCCTTCCTCCCTCCTTCCTCTTCCTTCCCTCTCCTTCTCCAAATAGGAAAAGTAGGAGTCCTACTCCCGGTGGGAGTAGGACTCCCCACTTGAGCGCGCCTACTCCTCTTGGCCGGCCCCCTCCTCCACTCCTTTATATACAGAGGGGGGCACCCCATAGAGAGAATAATAGATCCCTTGGATCTCTTAGCCGTGTGCGGTGCCCCCTCCACCATAATCCACCTTGATAATATCGTAAAGGTGCTTAGACGAAGCCCTGCGTCGGTAGAACATCATCATCGTCATCATGCCGTCGTGCTGACGGAACTCTCCCTCAAAGCTCGGCTAGATCGGAGTTCGAGGGATGCCATCGAGCTGAACGTGTGCTGAACTCGGAGGTGCCGTGCGTTCGGTACTTGATCGGTCGGATCGTGAAGACGTACGACTACATCAACCGCGTCATGCTAACGCTTCCGCTTTCGGTCTACGAGGGTACGTGGACAACACTCTCCCCTCTCGTTGCTATGCATCACCATGATCTTGCGTGTGCGTAGGAATTTTTTTGAAATTACTACGTTCCCCAATACTTACTACTTCCCAATGAAGGAAATATACCCTAGAGGCAATAATAAAGTTATTATTTATTTCCTTATTTCATGATAAATGTTTATTATTCATGCTAGAATTGTATTAACCAGAAACATAATACATGTGTAATACATAGACAAACATAGTGTCACTAGTATGCCTCTACTTGACTAGCTCGCTGAATCAAAGATGGTTAAGTTTCCTAGCCATAGACATGAGTTGTTATTTGATTAACGGGATCACATCATTAGGAGAATGATGTGATTGACTTGACCCATTCCGTTAGCTTAGCACTTGATCATTTAGTATGTTGCTATTGCTTTCTTCATGACTTATACATGTTCCTATGACTATGAGATTATGGAACTCCCGTTTACCGGAGGAACACTTTGTGTGCTACCAAATGTCACAACGTAACTGAGTGATTATAAAGGTGCTCTACATGTGTCTCCGAAGGTACTTGTTGAGTTGACGTATTTCGAGATTAGGATTTGTCACTCCGATTGTCGGAGAGGTATCTCTGGGCCCTCTCGGTAATGCACATCACTATAAGCCTTGCAAGCAATGTGACTAATGAGTTAGTTGCAGGATGATGCATTGTGGAACGAGTAAAGAGACTTGCTGGTAACGAGATTGAGCTAGGTATTGAGATACCGACGATCGAATCTCGAGCAAGTAACATACCGATGACAAAGGGAACAACGTATGTAGTTATGCGGTTTGACCGATAAAGATCTTCGTAGAATATGTGGGAGCCAATATGAGCATCTAGGTTCCGCTATTGGTTATTGACCGAAAATGAGTCTCGGTCATGTCTAATAGTTCTCGAACCCGTAGGGTCAGGATGCTTAACGTTCGGTGATGATTTATACTATGAGTTATGTGTTTTGATGTACCGAAGGTAGTTTGGAGTTCCGGATGAGATTGGGGACATGACGAGGAGTCTCGAAATGGTCGAGACGTAAAGATCGATATATTGGACGACTATATTCAGACATCGGAAAGGTTTCGAGTGATTCGGGTATTTTTAGGAGTACCGGAGAGTTACGGTAATTCGTATTGGGCCTTAATGGCCCATACGGGAAAGGAGAGAAAGGCCTCAAAGGGTGGCCGCACCCCTCCCCATGGACTGGTCTGAATTGGACTTAGGAGGGGGGGCGCCCCCTTCCTTCTTTCTCCTTCTCCCTTCCCTTTTTCCTATTCCATGTGGGAGGTGGAATCCTACTAAGACTAGGGAGTCCTAGTAGGACTCCACACTTGGGCGCGCCCTATGAGGGCCGGCCTCCTCCTCCCTCCATCCTTTATATACGTGGCCAGGGGGCACCCCATAGACACACAAGTTGATCTGTTGATCTTTCCCAGCCGTGTGTGGTGCCCCCCTCCACCATATTCCACCTCGGTCATATCGTAGCGGTGCTTAGGCGAAGCCCTGCGTCGGTAGCAACATCATCACCGTCATCACGCCATCGTGCTGATGGAACTCTCCCGTGAAGCTCTGCTGGATCAGAGTTTGCGGGACGTCATCGAGATGAACGTGTGCTAAACTCGGAGGTTGTAGGACCTTGAAGTATGTCTAGAGGGGGGTGATTAGACTACTTGACCAATAAAAACTTAACCTTTTCCCAATTTTAGAGTTTGCCAGATTTTAGCTACTTTAGGACAAGTCAAGAAATCATCACTCAATTCAAGCAAGCATGCAAAGAGTATATAGGCAACGGAAATTAAAGCATGCAACTTACAAGAAAGTAAAGGGAAGGGTTTGGAGGATTCAAACGCAATTGGAGACACGGATGTTTTTGGCGTGGTTCCGATAGGTGGTGCTATCGTACATCCATGTTGATGGAGACTTCAACCCACGAAGGGTAACGGTTGCGCGAGTCCACAGAGGGCTCCACCCACGAAGGGTCCACGAAGAAGCAACCTTGTCTATCCCACCATGGTCGTCGCCCACGAAGGACTTGCCTCACTAGCGGTAGATCTTCACAAAGTAGGCGATCTCCTTGCCCTTACAAACTCCTTGGTTCAACTCCACAATCTTGTCGGAGGCTCCTAAGTGACACCTAGCCAAGCTTGGAGACACCACTCTCCAAGAAGTAACAAATGGTGCGTTGATGATGAACTCCTTGCTCTTGTGCTTCAAATGATAGTCTCCCCAACACTCAACTCTCTCTCATAGGTTTTGGATCTGTTGGAAAGAAGATTTGAGTGGAAAGCAACTTGGGGAAGGCTAGATATCAAGATTCATATGGTAGGAATGGAATATCTTGGCCTCAACACATGAGTAGGTGGTTCTCTTTCAGAAATGGTAAGTTGGAAGTGTAGGTTCGTTCTGATGGCTCTCTCCACAAATGAAGAGGAGGTGGAGGGGTATATATAGCCTCCACACAAAATCTAACCGTTACACAAAATTTACCAAACTCGGTGGGACCGATTCAACAGACTCGGTCGAACCGATTTAGTAAACCTAGTGACCTTTAGTGATTTTCGGTGGGAGTGACATGCATCTCGGTGAGACCGATTCGGTTAGGGTTAGGGCATAACATAATATCGGTAAGACCGATTACACAAACTCGATAAGACCGATTTGGTAATAAGCTTTCCAGAGAGTTGGTCAGGTAAACTTGATGGGACCGATTTACTCTTCTCGGTAAGACCGAAATGTTACAAAAAGGAAACAGAGAGTTTACATTGCAATCTCGATGGGACCGATCGCTCACTTCAGTTAGACCAAAACGTTTCGAAGGGAAATAGAGAGATTACAACCCCATCTCAGTGAGACCGAGATCCCTATCGGTAAGACCGATTTGCTTAGGGTTTGTGGCAGTGGCTATGACTTTTGGAATCGCCGGATAGGAAGATTCGGTGTGACCGATTTTGGCTTTGGGTTTAGGTCATTTGTGGATGTGGGAAAGTAGTTGAGGGTTTTGGAGCATATCACAAAGCACATGAAGCAAGAGGCTCATTAAGCAACACCTCATCCCTCCTTGATAGTATTGGCTTTTCCTATAGACTCAATGTGATCTTGGATCACTAAAATATAAAATGAAGAGTCTTGAGCTTTTGAGCTTGAGCCAATCCTTTGTCCTTAGTATTTTGAGGGATCCACTTTCATCATCCATGCCATACCATTCATTGAGCTTTCCTGAAATAATAGTCTTGGAATAGTATTTGCTCAATGAGTTATATGTTGTTATGAATTACCAAAACCACCTAGGGATAGTTGCACTTTCAATCTCCTCCTTTTTGGTAATTGATGACAACATATAGATCAAAGCTTCGACAAATGATAATAAGATTGAATAACATCGTCGCTTTGAGAAGTATGTGATAAGCAAGAGCTCCCCCTAAATTTGTGCATAGTTTAAGATTTGCTTTGGACTGCAAATGCACAATGAATTAGGCTCATGGGTTACTCTTCCATGTCACATACATCTTGGTGGAGCGCTCAAAATAATAAACAATGAATACATGCACTCATCACCAAGCAAAGTGAATGATGACATAAGATAGATAGGATAATATCAAGCATGCATAAGTGTAGCTTATGATCAAACACATGATCATCAATGTCTCACAGGCATAGTATCTCAAGCAATCAAAAGCAAACAAGTTTAAAACCACCAAATAAAGCAAGAGAGAACAAAAGCAACACACTCTCTCTCTCTCGAAGCCTATGATCTATACATTTTTCTCCCCCTTTGGCAACAAGTTACCAAAAAGTTCATAGAAAATGCATAGTGCTAGATCGACTCTCAGGCTTGATCTTCTGGTGGTGGTGTCCTGATGACTCCAAGGACGAAGGCTTCAGTTGAAGTAGAGGGTGCTGGAGTGGATGCTGGAGCTGGTTGTACTGGAACTGAGGGGGCAGTGGCTGGTGCTGAAGTTGTTGCTCTAGTGTCTGTCACTGGCACTGCAACTGACCTCTGGGCTCTGGGCACTCTGGCAAAGACATTAGTTGTTGTCTTGCCCTGCTTCTCCTGCATGTCCTCCTGCAGCTGCTCTACAACTGACTGAATCTCAGTTACTTTAACATCAAGGTCATGGAATTTGAGTTCCATGATTCTCTCAAGGCTCTCCTGATTCTGAGTGAGGGTGGCCAGTCCCTTCTCAATCCTCAGTGTAGATGCTATCAAGTAACCAAGCTGGTCCTGTTTGGTCTTCAAGAAATATTCAGATGCCTCCTCTTGAGTTGGCATCCTGGCAGCCTTCTCCTTCTTTGCCTTCTCCTTCTTCTCCTGAGCTTGAACTGATGTTGGATCATTCTCATTCATGACAACCTCATTGTCCTCAAAGTCTGGATAAAGTGGAAAATGTTCCTTATCCAACTGATATTTCCCTGTGCCCATCTTTGAGTTGATCAATTCCTGAATCTGAGGTGCATATCCACAGCTCCTCTTCTGATCTGTTGCAGTCCTCTTAATTGTTTCAATCATCAGGCTCATGACTTTGAACTTCTGTGGCACATCAAACACATGCAACATGTTGATGGCATGCCCTCTGGTCATGTTATGGTCACCAGACTTGGGCAATAGAGTATGCCTCAGAATCCAATTTATGGTTGGCAACCCTGATAGCAGAAAGTGAACTGATCCAAATTTGTGAGTCTCAACTGCCTTGTCTGGGATCTCCTTGTACATGTGAACCATTGAATTGTGATCAATCTTCTTCTTTGCATAGATATCTAGATCATCATCATTTTCCTTAGGGGCATTTATCAGACTTGCCCATTCTTCAACAGTGGATTGGTACCTTGTACCTTCAGACATCCAAACAATTCTACCATCTGGGTAAAAGTGTGCTGTGGAGTAAAATTGCATGATAAGTTCATCATTCCAGTGAGTGAACTTTTGTCCAACAAAATCAGCAACTCCACAAGCAACAAAGCTTTCTTGCACTCCAGGATAGTGCTCTTCATTGTCCTTGATGTAGGTCCAGTCGACCCACCTCATGTCACAAACTATGGGCTTCTTATCCAATAGAATTGTCTCATAGAAATCATGTTGTTCCTTTGTGTGGAACCTGTAGTCAACAGCAGTTCTTCTCCTTGATGCATATGGATCTTCCATCCTCCACAGTCTCAGCCCTGAATCCTTCCTGATCCTCATGTCCTCAGCCACATGATGGGCATCATTGTGGTCTGGTATCTTGGGCTTGAGCTTTCTTAGGACTTGACCTTCTTCATCTTCTTCTTCAGTAACATTGGGCACTGTGGCCTTGTTCTTCTCAGCAGCTGGAATACTTCTAGTATTCCTCTTTGGAACTTGCTTGGCCTTGGAGGCAGCTTTGGGTGCTTCTTTGGGCTTAGATGTTGCAGCCCTTGATCTGATTGCATCACCCATAAGCTTGGGTGCCTTAGGTGCTGGTGTAGCAACCTCTTCCTCTTCTTCAGAATCTCTTCTCATTGAGGGCTTTCCAAGGACCTTGGCAGTTGTGGTTCTTGCTCTCTTCTTCTTCTTGTCCTGAGCACCTTCATCCTCTGATTCAATTGTGAATTTCATAGTCTCTCCAGTGGGGACTTTCTAAGGTTTGGAAGAAGTGACTTTCTTCTCAGGTGCCTCTTTGGGATCTGTCTGAGGTGGCACTTGAGTGGACTTTCTGGCTTTAGGCATTGGTGTCCTCTTGGCAGGAACTTTCTTCTTCAATCTAGGCTTAGTGCTATGTGCAGAGCCATATTCTTTCTTGAGCACCACTTTCTTGGAAGTAGCCTCATCTTCCTCAGCTTTATAATCTTCATCCTTTGAGTTTGAAGTTCTTTTCCTTCTCTGCCTGGTAGCAGCCTTAGGCAGGTTGCTAGGGTGCTTCTGCTCCCTTCATCTGTAGTTGAGGGACTAGTGCCCTCACTCAAGTCCATCTGCTCTTCTGAACTGTTCTGGCTGTCACTCTGGTCTGACATGCTGCAAGAAGCTGACTACTGACCCTGTGAAGAGTTATAGATGAGATAGAATAGATGAGCATCACAAAATGCAGAGATTTTTGCAAAAGAATGATTCAAAAGTTCAGTTTTAGTTTTCCACAGAAAGCATTTCGGATCAATCGATTTTCAAACTCGGTGATACCGAAGCAGTTTTGGAACCTAAACTGATCAACTCGGTTGGACCGAGTCACAGTTTGGTGGCACCGAGACTACTAGGGTTTCACAGAATCCTCAAATCGGTCGCATCGATTAGTAATTCTCGGTCAGACCGAGAGTCACTTGTGCAATGGCATAAACCAAATCGGTGAGACCAAGTTTTTCAACTCGGTGGGTCCGAGATGGTTTCGGTGGAAACCTAACCCTAAATATTTGAATCTCATCTAATCTACGGATTACATTGGCTGGATAGAAGTGTTTCAATCGTGGCAAGAATCCATAAGAATACAATGTGCTAGGAATCAGACGTGGATAGCACAAAGATTGAGTCCATACCCTAACTTGGCGGTGGACTCACTACGGCGGCAACGGCGGGGGCGAAATCCGTTGACGGCGGTGGAGACCAGCTACTGGAGGCTGCTGGCAACAAGGAGACGATCCGAAGACCTCCAATGGCAGAGCGAGCTATTGCGCGGGTGAAGGGTTTCGGAGAAATTTCCAAAATTTTGCCCGTGACTATATATAGCCCGACCCTGTCGGTGTGACCGAGTGGAACAACTCGGTGGCACTGAGATGCATAACTGTGTACAGTTACAGCAAATCGGTGTGACCGAAAAGTTTAAATCGGTTGCACCGAGATTGAAAACTCAGATCAACTTAATGATCTCGGTAGTACCGAAATAGAGGAATCGGTCTGACCGAGAGTCACAAAGAGGTTTTGGAAGTTTAAGTCTATGATGAATCGGGGACTCCGAGTGCTCCTCACACAGAGTGGTTCGAATCTGACTTGATCAAATTTTGTGATGTAGCATGAATAGAGTTTGAGATGAGAAAAGCATAGATAGCTAAAGAAGGTTCTTAGGCATTCTTGTCCATCCACTTGGCAAAAAGAAAGACCAAACAATCAAAACAACAAGTGGATGTCCTTGAATGAGTAAAATATGCACCAACATGCTCACACAATAAGATGGCAAATGAAATATTAGGCAAAGCATGCACAACCAATTCTAGCATCTATCAAACAATTGGCGATGACTAGGTCATCTATATATGAGTATATTGACTTAGGAGTCAAATGAGAACATTTGATCATAGGTCATACTCATCGTTTAAGCTCAAGTGGGGTTACCACTTTTACATAATGCATTAATGTGTTCACACCATTAGAGTTGCTTTGACTCAATTCTTAGAGTTAAGCTCCCCCCTAGATGTGAGATCCCCCTTAGAGGGATGAACTAACCTTGGGTTTTGTCGATGATGACTTCATGTAGGTGTTGAAGATGTAGATGCTCAATGTTGATGTAGATCATTTGGAGCAATCCTTTGGAGTGAGTTGCACTTTCAACTTACCTACATGGGTTAGTCCCACAAGTGTCGTGGGAAACGAGCACCTATGGGGCAGGGCCCCTTTTCGGTCCGGCAAGGGAGCGGAGGGCGCACGAAGAGCAGATCGAGGCGAAGCACGCGAGGGATTTTACCCAGCTTTGGAGCTCTCCGGAGAGATAAAACTCCTACTGCTGCTTTGTCTTTCTATTCTGTTCTTGCTCAAGAGCGTGGGTGTGTTGTAGTTTCGAATGAGTCGAACCCCTTCTACGTGCGCATGGGCCTCCTTTTTATAGTCTAAAGGGGTCACTGACAGGTGGCAGCGTAGAGAGAGGGGTAAAAAAGTAAAAACAGGGGTTGGTACAACTGCTATCAACAGTGCTCCCTACCTAACTCTGACGGCAGGGGACAAGGGTATTTAATGCCCGTCCGGTCGCCTAAACAGTGCAAGAAACGACCGTTAGGGGCGCCACCGATCGCCACGATGGCCTTCTAGTCATCTTCACTTGCCACCTCGCACCGCTTGGCTGCACAGCTACCCGTCACGTGCACCAGGAGCGGTCCTGCGGCGACACGTTGTCGGATGTGCTGGAGCGTGGGCGCAGAGTGGTGGCTTCGCCGCGGCAAGCGCCTTGCCGTGGTCGCTGTCTTGTCGTACCCGCAAGCTTGTCGCCCGCCGGGCCTTGCCGGGACGCGCGGTGCGTCACGGCGAGTCTCTTAAAATGCCTAGGTTGGCCTTCCCGGCAAGCTCCTCTTGCCGGGGTCTTGTCCTTCCCGGCAAACTCCTCTTGCCGGGATTCTGTCTTCTCAGTTAAACACTTTGTTCTTGAATGGCAGTAATAGGAATAGCGAAGGATCTTGACGGACGCCCGGCAAGCCTTGCCGCGGGGCGCTGCGACTGCCCGTGCACAAGTTCGGGATACTAAGGTACCCCTACTTTAGTACACCGACAGGAGCCCCCGGGCCTGGGCCACACACGGTGCCGAGCGTTGTTGGGCCAGGCCCAAAACAGGGCACGGGCATACACGAGGCCTGGGTCCACACCAGATCTGACTCCGTATCCACCGCGCCCTCCCGTAACGGCACGCGTCAATCGCGGCGTCGTGGGAGAGATCGTGGGCAATTCTTAAATCAGGAAAAGCGTAACGTTCGCCTCCCCTGTTTATAAGCAGAGGGAACAGGGCCGTTCCCCCACCTTCGCCACTTGCAGTATCTTCCTCCGAAAGCTCCGCCGCTCCCTCCGCTTCCCAAGCCGAAAGAGAGCAGCGCTCCGCCGCCCGTCGCCGCCCGTCGCCGCCGTCGCCCCCAACACTTCCGCGCTCCCCCGCCGCTTCCGCCATGGCTCCGAAGAACGGCAAGAGCACAAAGTCGAGCACAAAGTCGGCTGAGGCGTTGCGGCTTGAGGCGCTGCGCAAGGAGCGAGTGCTTTCCCC